>NC_138771.1:119820664-120133164 GCF_965119305.1 Pelophylax lessonae | reverse complement strand
GCCATTCAGTATCTATCGGTCGGTTCTGTATAGACCATACATTGTTATCTCTAAAGATATAAAGGCCACTTGAGTATATATCAGGCCATTCAGTATCTCTTGGTCATATCAGTATAGACCATAAATTGATATCTATATAGATATATAGGCCACTTGAGTATTTATCAGGCCATTCAGTATCTATCGGTCAGTTCAGTACATATCAGCAGTGTATTATATATAGATTATATATTGATCAACCAGTAATAAAACCCCCCCAAAATCCACATCATGTCCGAAAGGCTGAAAAGGAGAGGCAGACGCTCACAGGCCACGAAAAGAGGGCAGCTTCGGTGTCCACAGTGAAAAGTGGGGGTCACAGACATGGTGCATCCCCTGCAGGTGGGGCACGCCCGTCCTTTTTTTTCAGTGCTGGCCGTGTTATTCAGCCACAAAATGTAGAAGAGTTGGTGGAGTGGATAATAAGCCGTCCTCATCCTCCTCGTCCTCTGACACCCACGCTCATACTAGTTTGCCTTCCACCACAGCTGCCAAAGCAGCCCATTCCACAGGCTCCTTCTCCACAGCTACTCCTTCTGTCATCCCACCATCATGCACGGAGGAGTCACCTGAACTATTCGATCATAGTGTCAGTGACATGCTGCTGGAGGATGGGCAGCAATTTGAATGCTGTGATGTTGGTTACCAGGTTGATAAAGGGAATAACGTGAGCCTAGAGAGAGGGGGCGACAATGACAGACAAGAAACTAGCAGTCATGTTGCCACAGTTGAAGCATACTGCCAAGTTTTCTCCAGTGACGAGGAGAGAGGGGATGATGAGGTCACTGACTGTACGTAGGTGCCTAACAGGAAAGAGGAGGAAAGTGAGGGAGAGGCACAACTCCAACGAGGCAGGATGTGCTCCAGGGGCTGCCATAGGAGTAGCCAACCTACTGCATCACAGAACAGATCTATAGGTGCAGGGTGCTGAAAACTCACCGCAGACTTCCAAAGTTCATTAGTGTGGGCGTTTTTCAGCACATATGCAGTAGACTGCAGCGATGCTGTTTGCAACATCTCTCTGAAGCGGATCAAGCGTGGCCAGAACACCATCCACTTGGGCACCACATACTTGACAAGACATATGACGACCTGCCGTGCAGTCCATTGGCAACAGCACCTGAAAGAGCCACAGAATAAAAACAAGCATACTTCACCTTACTCCTCATATGGGATCTCTAACCCTACTATACCTCATGTCTTCTCAAAAACCTGCATTTAGAGGGATGATGATGATATAGCAATGAGTGCCACAGAGACTTGCACCCAATCTGCTAGCAGTATACCACCGCTTGACTTGAGCAGCAGGCAAGTTTCACTACCCCAGTTGCTGAACCGTAGAAAGAAATACTGTCCCAGCCATCCACATGCTCAGCATCTTAACGCTAGCTTGGCCAAATTGCTAGCACTACAATTGCTGCCTTTTCATCTGGTAGACTCTGCTCCCTTTCGCAAATCTGTCGAATGTGCTGTACCACAGTGGCAGGTACCAAAAATACATTTCTTTTTTGCGTAAGGCCATTCTGGCTCTCTACCGTCATGCGGATGGTAGTGTTTTGGCCTTGTTGGACAGAGCAGTCAGCAGGAAGGTTCACATTACTGCTGACTCTTGTTTCAGCAGGCATGAACAGGGAACTCTGCTGGCAGCAGGGAAGGATGCAGGACAGGGTTTAGTGTTGCAGCTTGTTTTGCCACCATGCCTCCGAAAAGCTGGTGCTGGTTCTGCCACATCTGGCTACTCCACCACCTCCTCCTCTTCTTCTTCCTCCATCTCCTCTTCTGCTCAATTGTCCTCTGAAGCAGCAGTGCTCCCTAAGCGTTCTAGGGGTTACGCAAGCAGTCAGGATAAAAGATGACATGCCGTGCTTCAGTATGTATGTCTAGGGGATAGGAGGCAGAGATTCTGTCAGGTCTGCAGGGGCAGGCTCAGAGATGGTTGACGCCACAACAGCTTGAGCCAGGAAATGGTTGTATGCGACAATGGCACCAACCTTCTCTCCGCCTCCGATAGGGACACTTAACACATGTTTCATGCTTGGCACATGTCCTGAATCTGGTGGTGCAGCATTTCTTGACCAGATAACTGGGCTTCCAAAATCTCCTGAGGCAGGCCAGAAAAGTCTGTGGCCATTTCCGGTGTTCATACAATGTGAGTGCTCACTTATCTGACATTCAACAGGAATTCAACCTGCCCACCAACCCCCTCATTTGTGACATGCACACCAGGTGCAAATCAACATTGGCAATGCTGCAGCAGCTGCACACGCAACAGAGGGCCATCAATGAGTACCTGTGTGAGTTCGGCACAAGGACAGGCTCAGGGGAGCTTGTCTTTTTTTTGCCACACCAGTGGCTTTTGATAAAGGATGCATGCACTGTCCTGTCACCATTTGAGGAGGCCACAAGGATGGTGATCTGGGTCGATGCATGCATCAGTAAACTATCCCTCAAGTCCACCTGCTGGAGCACATGCTTCATGGAATCATGGACAGGGCACTTGAGGCAGACAGCAGGAGGAAGAGGAGGACTTCCTTTCCTCACAAGGCCCCCTTTATGCAGATATCATGCCTGCAGGGACACAAAACACATAGGAGGAAGAGGAAGGATGTAGAGGATAGCATACAGCAGTTTTCAAGCGATGGTTTTCATTCCTCAGAAACCCCAGGAGTTGTTCGTGGTTGAGGAGAGGTTGTTCTTGACAATGTCATCTTTAGTGACCCAGAGGACTCAGAAGCTCATGCCTCCTCCAACTTACCTTGCATGGGCTCCCTGATTCCTGCAAAAGGACCAGAGGATTCTTGCTATCAAGGAAAGGGATAATTACTGGTTGGCAACCCTTCTTGAGCCACGTTACAAGGGTAAAGTTGCAGAGCTCATCCTGCCTTCGCAGAGGGAGCAGAGGATGAAACATCTTGAGGAGGCCTTGAAAATAAATTTGTGTAACATCTTTCCAGACACTGGGAGGCCAACATTCTCTGGACATGCCTTTAAACAGTTCTTTAGTCCTCAGCAGCACCCAAGGCTGTTAGGTTTAAGCAACCATCGGCAGCGTCTCCATCATACGGTGCATGATTATCTAGGGGCAAGAGAAGACTTGGAGACCTTTCCAAGTTAGCATCCACTGGGTTACTGGGTCTTGAGGATGGACCACTGGCCAGAACTTGCTAAATATACAATGGAGCTACTGGCCTTTCCTGCTTCCAGAGTGCTTTCCGAACGGACGTTCAGTGCTGCTGGAGGTTTTGTGACAGGCAGAAGAGTGCGTCTGTCCACAGACCCTGTTGACCAGCTGACTTTTATCAAAATGAATCAGTCCTGGATCAACAGCAGCTATCAAGCCCCTGATGCTGATGTAACTGATTGAATTTTCTAGGGGTCTGCTATCCCTTGAAGACTGCATATGCTGCCTATCCTATTCCTCAACCTTGATTCTGCTAGCTTCCTACAATGTTTTTGGTGTAGCTCACCACCAACCCCAAAGGCCTAATTTTTCTGCACTTGTATGACAAGCGCATACAATTTAAATTTTTTATGTCATTTTTTACAGCAGGCCCTGTCCCTGTGCCCTGCACCCAGCAAGAGTAACTGTGAGGGGTTACGGTGTTCAGGCACCACCAACAGCAAAGGCTCAATGTTGGCACCTGTATGACAAATACATGCGATTTCAAATTTGTATGGAATTTTTACCAACAGGGCCCGTTCCTGCGCCCAGCAAGAGTAACTGGGAGGGTTTACAGTGTTTAGGCACCACCAACCCCAAAGGCCCAATTTTTGGCACCTGTATGACAAGTACATGCAAATTCAAATTTGTATGGAATTCTTACCAGCAGGTCCCGTTCCTGCACCCAGCAAGAGTAACTGTGAGGGGTTACGGTGTTCAGGCACCACCAACACCAAAGGCTCAATTTCAGTTTCAGTTCCTGCCGATACTAACCTTCCAGGTCCCCATCACTGCAGCAGGTTTGCATAGCCGACACCCAACCTTGGCCAGGTCAGATGACAACACAGCGCCCCCACTAGATCACTTATAAGAAAACATACAACACTTGATCTTTGCCAATTTCAAATTGGTATGGAATTTTTACCAGCAGGGCCCGTTCCTGTGTCCAGCAAGAGTAGCTGCGAGGTGTTGCAGTGTTCAGGCACCACCAACACCCAAGGCCCAATTTTTCTGCACCTGTATGACAAGTACATGCGATTTCAAAATTTGTATGGAATTTTTAGCAGCAGGGCCCTTTCCTGCGCCCAGCAAGAGTAACTGCGAGGGGATGGGGTGTTCAGGCACCACCAACAACCAAGGCCCAATTTTTCTGAACCTGTATGACAAGTACATGCGATTTCAAAATTTGCATGGAATTTAGAGGTTAAGGGGATCCCCCAGGCACGATATTTGAAGGAATTTTTCATTTTTATAGTTTCACTTTAAGCCTCATTAAAATCAGTAAATAACTGCTCCTTTAAAAACTATTGTTTTTAAAAAAAATTTTGCATTGCTACATGTTCCACAGGTCAGTACCCGGAACCCCATACACTTTTTTTGGGCAATAACTTGCATTTAAGCCTTCAAAATGAGGACATTTGATTTTTGATGTTCGAGTCCCATAGACTTCAATGAAGTTAATTTGTTCGAACAAACTTTTCCCCTGTTCGCGGTGTTCTGGTGCGAACCAAACAGGGGGGTGATTGGCTCATCACTACTTGTTACTGTATTATACTTAATGTATTTCTACTAGTTATATTTTATATTTTACATACAATTTAGAGATTCGCCTCCTTTCTTCTAAGAAAATGGACTTTGATCTAAGAAATAGGTAGCTTTACAGCATTCCCTGATAGACCACTGGATCTCAGTAATATTGAAAGATGAACTATTGCACATTAGGGCTTCTTTCACACGGTCCGCCTGTGTAGGGCGAATCCGTGCTGCACAGCAGGGGATCGAAACACAGATCCCCGCTGAGCAGGCGAATGACAGCTCCCTCTCCGCTCTGTGTGCGGAGAGGGAGGTGTCAGAGCCCCATGCATCTCTAAGGGGGAATCGGATGAGAGCGGACCGCCTGTCCGCTCTCATCCGATCCGATCCCCTGGACAGATGGAAAATAGGGTTTCCATCCGTCCGGATTTCACGGACAGGATCGGATGCGGATGGCAGCGGATGCCTCCGCTGACATCCGCTGCCCCATAGGGATGCATCAGGGATCCTATCAGATCCGCCTAAGAAACTGACAGGCGGATCTGATCTGATCGCTCTTGTGAAAGGACCCTAAGTCTTCGTGCACATGGAGTGTTTAGCCCCTGTGTGTGCATTCCCGGCATTTTAGTGCACTCAGGAGGAACAGGTGCAGCATTTAGCCCTGCTGCCTGCCCAAATCTATCACAGAATGAAATACAATGATTGATTCTGTACCAAAAACACTAGGCAGTGAGCATTTTCAGAAGATCAGCAGTGGCAGACTCTGTTTTTCTCATGGCATATTTATTTGACAGACTTAGAGAAAAATATGCATAAACTGACGGAAAAAATTGCAGAAAATCTTGTTCCAAATATCTGTAATTTAGATCTATTGGAAGCACTGACTTAAAGGACAAGTGCACTTCCAAACAATGTTCACTTATTCTTTTTGCTTCCCTTCCCTGACCATAGCCTCACTCCCATCTCCCCAAATGCTTACCTACTGTAATCGTAGCCTGAGAGTAGTTTTTGTAACTTGAATGTTTGCTAGTTCACCCCAAGAATGCCTGCCCAGCAGGCTTAAGGTCAGCAGGCCACCTAAATACATAATACTGTAACATGAAACATATACCCATCTGTAAACAGCATTAAGATGGAGTCCAGTTGCTAACAAAGCAGCCAAGGAGAAGTGGCACTGTAACTCCCTGGATATTTTTCTGTTGGCTAAATGTGCACCCAATCGACTTAATTCACAAAGCTAATAAATCAGGTTAGAGATCTTTTTTTTTTAACCACTTCCATACAGAGCAGTTAGACACCCTTCCTGCCCAGACCAATTTTCAGCTTTCAGCACTCTCACACTTTGAATGACAATTGCTCAGTCATGCTACACTGTAACCAAACAAAATTTTTATCATTTTTTTCACACAAATAGAGCTTTCTTTTGGTGGTATTTGATCACAACTGGGGTTTTTTTTTTCGTGATATATGCAAAAAAAGAGCAAAAATTTTGAAAAAAAAAACACTTTTTTTTAGTTTCAATTATAAAATTTTGCAAAAAATTAATTTTTCTTCATACATTTGGGCCAAAATGTATACTGCTACATGTCTCTGGTAAAATTAACCCAAATTAGTGTATATTATTTAGTCTGTGTGAAAGTTATTGAGTCTAGAAGCTATGGTACCAATTACTGAAAATTGATCACACCAGATGTACTGACGGCCTATCTCCTTTCTTGAGGCCCTGAAATGTCAGGACAGTACAAATACCGCCCAAATTACCCCTTTTTGTAAAGTAGACAGTCCAAGGTATTTAGTAAGAGGCATGGTGGGTTTTTTGAAGTTGTAATTTTTTCCCACAATTCTTGGGAAAATGAAGAAAAAAATTTTTTTTTCTTTTTTTTCCCCACAAAGTTGTCAATTTATAAGCTATTTCTAACACATAGCATGTACACAGCAAAAATTACACCCAAAAATACATTCTGCTACTCCTTCCGAGTATGGCGATACCACATGTGTGAGACTTTTACACAGCCTGGCCACAAAAAGAGACTCCACGTCCAAGTAGCACCATAAGGCGTTTTAGGAGCATAAATACACATAAAACTTTCTTACTACCTATCACACTTTTCAAGGCCCTAGAGCACCAATACAATGGAAAAGTCCACAAAATGACCCCATTTTGGAAAGCAAACACTCCAACGTATATTCTATGAGGCATTATGGGTCGTTTGAACATATCATTTTTTTCCACAGGTTTTTGGAAAATGTGGGAAAAAAATGAAAACTTTTTTTTTTTACACAAAGTTGTCAATTTATAGGATATTCCTAACACATAGCATGTACACAGCAAAAATGACACCCCAAAATACATTCTGCCACTCCTCCTGCGTATGGCAATACCACATGTGTGAGACTTTTTCACAGCCTAGCCATATAGAGGGGCCTAACATCCAAGGAGCATCATCATGCATCCTAGCCACTTGCCTAGGCCTATTTTTGACATTTGGTGTTTACAAGCTAAAATCAGTTGTTTTGCTAGAAAACTGCTTAGAACCCCCAAACATTATATATTTTTTTTAGCAGAGACCCTAGAGAATAAAATGGAGATTATTGCAATATTTTTTATCACACCGTATTTGCGCAGCGGTCTTCCAAACGCATTTTTTTTGGAAAAAATTCACTTTTTTAAATTAAAAAATAAGAAACCAGTAAAGTTAGCCCAATTTTTTTCCATAATGTGAAAGATAAAGTTACGCCGAGTAAATAGATACCCAACATGTCATGTTTCAAAATTGCGCACGCTCACGGAATGGCGACAAACTTTGGTACTTAAAAATCCCCATAGGCGACAATTTAAAAATTTCTACAGGTTGCCATCTTTGAGTTACAGAGGAGGTCTAGGGCTTAAATTATTCCCCTTGCTCTAACGATCGCGGCGATACCTCACATGTGTGGTTTGAACACCGTTTACATATGTGGGCGGGGTTTCTGTATGCGTTCGCTTCTGCGCGCGAGCTCACGGGGACAGGGCGCTTTAATTTTTTTTTTTTTTTTACTATTTATTTTATTTATTATTTTTTATTTTTACACCGTTTAAAAAAAAAAAATTGATCATTTTTATTTCTATTAAAAGGAATGTAAACATTCCTCGTAATAGAAATAGGCACGACAGGACCTCTTTTTTGTGAGATCTGGGGTCAAAAAGTCCTCAGATCTCACAAGTACACTAAAAGATAGAAAAAAAAAATTATTATATAAAATGAAAAAAAAAAAAAGGACCTTTAAACCGGTTGCTAGGCGACAACATTTTCCGTAGCTCCGGTCCTCCAAGACCATAGAGTCAAGTGAGGGCAAGCTTGCCCTCACTCGACATCCTGTCTGTGAGGATCTGGGCCCGGATCGTTTTCCCCGCTGCCGGCGGGTCCGGTAAGCGGGGAAAAGGACCGGAACGTGGCGGGAGGGGGGGGGGGGGCGCCTCTTCCGCCATCCCGGAAGGGTGATCCCATGGCAAATCCGCCGCTGGGACCACCCTTATCGGAAAGCCAACCGTCCACCGTTTAAAAAAATACCAGGGTTATGGCAGCTATCTGCTGCCACAACACCGGTATTTAGGTTTAAACGGAGGACGTATATAAACCTTTTTGGACTTGGACATGGTGGCTGTATGAAGGGTGATAGGTACTCGGGTACTTTGTTGGGCAGGTGACAGGTACTTTGGTACTGATGAGCAGGTGGCAGGTACTCGGGTACTCCGATAGGCAGGTGACAGGTACTCGGATACTCTGATGGGCAGGTGACAGGCAGGTGATAAGTACTGATGAGTAGTACTGATACTGATAGGTGATACTGTACTGATGGGTACTGATGATCAGTACTGATACGTGATAGGTACTGATGAGTACTGATGAGTAGTGATGGGTACTGATGAGCAGGCGGCAAGTACTCGGGTACTTCAGGCGTCAGGTACTCTGATGAGCAGGTGGAAGGTACTCGGGTACTCTGATGGGTAGGTGACAGGTACTCAGGTACTCTGATGATGGGTACTCCATTGACAGGTACTCAAAGTACCCGAGTACCTGTCATCAGAGTACCCGAGTACCTGTCATCAGAGTACCCGAGTACCTGTCATCAGAGTACCCGAGTACCCGTCATCAGAGTACCCGAGTACCCGTCATCAGAGTACCCGAGTACCCGTCATCAGAGTACCCAAGTACCTGTCATCAGAGTACCCGAGTACCCGTCATCAGAGTACCCGAGTACCTGTCATCAGAGTACCTGCGTACCCGTCATCAGAGTACCCGAGTACCCGTCATCAGAGTACCCGAGTACCCGTCATCAGAGTACCCGAGTACCCGTCATCAGAGTACCCGAGTACCCGTCATCAGAGTACCCGAATACCTGTCACCAGCCTATCAGAGTACCCGAGTACCTGTCATCTGAGTACCTGATGGGCTGGTGACAGGTACTCGGGTACTTTGATGGGCTAGTGATAGGTGCTCTTTATTGGGGGGGGGGCAATCAGTGTGTTTGGGGTGCACTATGATTGGTAACTAGCTGTTACCACACTCTCTTCCTCACACAGGATCAGTGTGTGAGGAGGAGAACACGGTGACAGCTTGTTACCGTGTTCTCTGTTGACATTTGTGACCGGCTGTGATTGGACACAGCCGGTCACGTGGTAAAGAGCCAATTTCATTGGCTCTTTACCTAGATCAGGGATCGACTCTGTCCGAGGGACGAGCCTCGTCCCCGATCGCTGCTCTGCGCGCCCCCGGGGGCGCGCATTGCAGAGAGAACGAGCGGCTCGTGCTGGAGCCGCTCATGTGATCGGCTGTGATTGACACAGCCGATCACATGGTAAACAGCCACTTTCTATTGGCTGTTTACCTTGATCAGGGATGGGCTATGTCCGAGGGACGAGCCTCACCCCCGATCGCCGCGATGCGCGCCCCCGGGGGCGAGCAGTAGAGGGGAGATCCGGGCGACGTCATATGACGGCGGCCCGGATCCTCACAACCACTTTGCCGACGTCATTTTACATGACGCGGTATGGAAGTGGTTAAAGTGACAGTTATTTTCAGACAAGTCAAATGAGATTTGTAGGTTACAGTCACACAGCTAAAGTAAGGTTCCTAATCCTTGTGTTATAACTTAGTAAACTGAGTCGTTAGTTGTGTATTGATAGGTGGCCATGGTAAAAGGTAGGTGTTGTCAACATCAACATGTTTTATTAACTTTTCTATTACATATCGTTATCATCATTTTTTCTTTAAGAGTCAAACAAGATGACTTCAACTCTGTGAAAAGGTATGAACTTACAATACCAAAAAAAAAAAATATTATGTTATCACCACAAATAATCCTCATCATAAAGCATCCAGATGAGCACAACACTTTTTACAGTTTTGCATTCTCTTAACACTGACTTCCTTTGCAGCTTAATCAGTTTTTTAGCATCTCAGAGCCAAAAAGGAAGTCAGTTATGGAGTAAAGTAATGGCAAATCTAAACAGGGACCAGATAGCTTTATATCATCTTACAATTGCCACTAGCAGTGGTTCCCACTCATGGGCCAATTGGTGGGGAAATTTCACATTTCCTTAATATTATTGTAGCACCCTCCTAGGTAGGTGCTAGAGAGAGAGTATAGTTTTGAATCCTGTCTGCTTTCCAGAGGGATTGCAAGTAAATCTATATTGTTCTCTGCCTACCAGAGAGCAGGATCTGCTAGTGAGGCCTGCTCAATGTGCTCAGGTGCCACTCAGCCTGTCTGAAGAGTTTTTCACACTGGTCCAATAGGGAAGCATATTGGACAGTGGGAGGAAACCTGACAACTGAGTGCACAGGCATTTGGTACAGCCCTGGTGATTCGGTAAAGGAGAATACCTCGGTGCATGCTGGGATACTGTATAAATGCCAGGAGCACATGTGCTCGAGATCTTTCAGCTGGAGAGCGGAGTTCCAGAGGGAGGGGGCGACTGCCTCCCCCTCTGTAGAAGTGCCATGCAGCCTCAGGTGCTGGACCTGAGGGTCTAAAGAGCTAGAGAGGAACTGAACCTGGAGGTCCTGTAAAGCTAACTAGGAGGGCAGACACTGCAAGGATCTGATTCTGCAGTACAATGAGTACAGATCTGTGTCAAGGGGCCTGACTTGGGGAGGGGGGGCACCCTTGCAGCTAGACAAGTCAATGGATGGGTGTCAGCAAAGGGGATGCTAGGGAGTACCCGGAAGATAAAGTAGATCACCAAGTCTACTTCTGGAGAAAGAGTAAAGAGACTTAACCCTTTCCATACACGTGGCAGTATGGTTTAAGCAGTGAGACTGCTTCCACAAGCAACCTGGTGAAGCCAAGTGAGAGTTGTCCTTTTCCAATGTATAGTTCCAGTTGGAGTATCCCACTATTCCCTTCTCCCATCCACGTTCCACAATAAATACTAAAAACCAATACCCCTGGACTGTTTATTGAGCAACGAGCAATTTGGAGTAAGGATGAATGTGTGAATGGCACCCTAAGTGACTGTATGCTGGTAATCAGAGGAGGCCCAGGAAGTCATCATACAGCAAACCCTATGGGGACAGTGCTACATTATTGCTCGCAATATCTAAAAATGAATTCTAAGCCTGGTTGCCTTAGATGACCTAATGCTCTAGGAATGCCATCCCTTAAATGCAAGCTCCTAATTTTGATCATCAGTACCAAACCGCAATACAAGTGGGCGGGAATCCTTGGCAAAAAAGGCATCAATAGTTAAGTATTTTTGTTACACTTTCAAATTGTATTATATTTGTTATCTGTATCTGTCATTACTTAATTAAATGTTATACACATAAGTGTTTGTGTGATCTCTCTTTGCGCATCTCGAAAAAAAAAAAAAAAACACAAAAACATAAACTATTACAAACCATGATAAAATACCATGAGCCCAACATATACTATGTGTGAGAACCAACTGTGAGCACAGACTGTACACATGTATCTGTTTGATGGGTTGCTGTAAAGGATAATAGGAAATTATTTAATTACCGTTGCAAATGCCCAGCAGGATCCACAGAAACCTTGATCTTTAATGCGGGCAACACACCCCGAGTCTCTCCAGTCAACTGATGATGGAAGTTCCATGTTTTCTGAATAAGCCTTCAAAGGAATGTCTGACCTCAAGGTGCTATTTTTTTTATTAGAAATACAGCTTCGGGTGCTACGCTCCTCTGTTGTCTAAAGAGAAACAATAGAAGAATTTTAGATCCTACAACTGGTGTTTAAAGCAGTAATAAACCCAAAACCAAAAATGTCATATATTGCAGCTTACCAATCATTAGATATAATGGCTGCATTCATTTTTTTTAGACTATTTTCACCTATTAATCAAGCCAGTAACACACTACTAGAATGCCCCCACTCTGGATGAAGTAGCACAGGGGGCACCTTTGGACAGCAGTATTGTCAGTCTGGGGGAGGGAAGTGTTAGATGGACTAGCAGATTTAGATACACCAACACGTTGAAGCCAAACTCCAGCTAACACTGCAGTTAGACAAGCAGTTACAGCAACAGCGTTTTTTTCTTTTTTTTTTACAATTAAGGTTTGACATGAATAACTAAAAGTTGATCATTGTAAGAACTCCTGTCAGTGATAAATGTTTTGTCGCAATACTTTAATTCCTACATTTGCAGGAGAGCTTTTTCTGTTGAAAAAGAGCAAACTTATTGGCCAGATCACCAGATAAAAGAAAAAGGAACAAAAGCCTAAAAAAGAAAACTAATGCAGCCATCACATCTAAGAATTGGTAATCTGCAATATCATAAATGTTTGCTTTTGGGTTTTGTTTTGTTTATTTACTACAGGTATTTATATAGCACTGACAATTTACTCAGTCTCTATCCTTAACCAGTTTATGACCACCCGCCGCAGATATACTGCGGCAGGCAGCTGCCCCCATCGCCGTGGGTGGCGTGTGACATCACTGGAGGAAGGGCTGTGCTCCACGCTGCTCTCCATCGCACTACACCTGGAATGACATGGAACCCTTCTGCCTTTTTCCGGTCACATGGGTCTAAATCCAGTCTTGGACAAATGTATGATGGAGAGCAGCTTGGAGCGCAGCGCCGTGGATGACATGTGATCACCGGAGGAAGGGCTGCCCTCCATGCTGCTCTCCATGCTGCTCTCCATTGTACTACACTTGGAACGACATGGAACCCTGCTGGCTTTTTCCTGTCACACTGTGGTCTCCATACACCCGGACCTGGGGCGCTGAAGACGATCTCCCCGGGAGCCATACTTGACAGATGAGCCTTTTATACACATCCTCCATATGAATGTTCATTTGTCTGTTCTGATCCCATGTTCTATTAAATATTCCACTTAGAGGCGCTTTTCTGTTTCTTTTATGCACTAGGGTGACAACGATGGCTCTCTCTATAGATGCAGTGGAGGAATGATGTAGCCATGCAGGGACAGGAAGTTTGTTATTTGTAGGATTACCAGTTGAAAATAAAGCAAAGGAAGTAACAAGAAAAAAAAAGGAATGCTGCACATGTGATCAGTTATAACACCAACCATTGGATGGTTTGACAGTTTGTTTGAGAGCACAACCAATGTGGCAGTTACATTTCCAGCACATGCCGGAATGTAACAGTTTATTGGAACTGTTAAATCGAAAGGTTTACTTCCACTTAACTATAGGATGAATGGCAAGCCCACAAATATTCTGCCATTCCAGGCCCTTGCACTTTCCATGGGTGCCAGATTGTTAGTCTTGGCCTGCTATCCAGTAGATTTTACCTAATTTCTTGCATTTATGCTTCCCAAGATATAGTAGAAGTTTATACTTACCATATCTGCAAAATGATTCATCTCCATGTTGTATTTTTCCAGGCCTTGGTCATACTTTTGGTTGTGGTTCTGCACCTTATACCATGTTGCCTCCCAAGCCTTCCTCCGAAATGTCTCATCATATGAAGAGCCATAGTTCTTTCCTAAAAGAAGGTAATTAAACAGCACTAATTGGTTTAGGGGTTAGAGTTCAACCATTTGAAATCAAAACCACTTAATTTACTGAACTATATGCTAGTTGAATGACTCACTGTTTAAAGGGCAACTAACTTTACTTTTCGATCTTCGCTTTGCTGGCTAAAAAATGGAAAAATGTTTTGCATCCAGCACACTTTCTTTAATTTTGAATGCCTGGTCCCCCACTGCATGCTGTAATGCCATCCACCAGCCCCTATGCCATTCCTTTCTCCTGTAGTGATGTAGAGGGTGGGAGATTGGAATAACAATGTGCAGAGGAATTTGGAAATTAATGGCAAAAGAAAGGGTGCGCTGATTGAATGAAAGGCTGCAACCAGAATATAAATAATGAATAAGTTTGAATGTGATGGTGCACTTTTCAATGTGGAATAAATATAAACAATATATATCCTAAACACAATAAACATAAATAATATTGTGACGTGGTGAAAACCAAAAGTGATTTTCAATTAGACTAATAGTCTGTGAACAAAAGTCCAGTGAAATTCAACCGTATAAAGATCAAACGAATCACACATAAAGAAATGAATATTCCTTCAAGATATAATGTTGAAAACAAATGATATTTAGGTGAAAAGTCCAATAACAAATCAATAGAGTGATGAGTGATTGAGTGATCCCTCCACCTGGTGAAATGCCTCCTTACCCGGCGGAAAAAAGGTAAGTGCCTGTTAAGAAATTCCTGTGATGGTGATATATATATCCCAGTATACACCTGCCAAACGTGCGCGATCCCACCGGTGATAAAGCTTATAAAGCCTCTTACCAGATGGTAAAGAAAAGACAGCCTCTTGGTCAGCCGATGTCTGCCACAAAGGTACCGCATTGGAACATTGTGGGAACTATCCATGCCTATATAATGAGATCGAGAGGCTGTTTTTTGTCTGGTATACAGGATAATGTGTGAGCCATCCATCTATACATAAAGGGATAAGAAAAAGTGCCTGCAGTCTATCGGCTGACCAAGAGGCTGTCTTTTCTTTACCATCTGGTAAGAGGCTTTATAAGCTTTATCACCGGTGGGATCGCGCACGTTTGGCAGGTGTATACTGGGATATATATATCACCATCACAGGAATTTCTTATCAGGCACTTACCTTTTTTCCGCCGGGTAAGGAGGCATTTCACCAGGTGGAGGGATCACTCAATCACCCATCACTCTATTGATTTGTTATTGGACTTTTCACCTAAATATCATTTGTTTTCAACATTATATCTTGAAAGAATATTCATTTCTTTATGTGTGATTTGTTTGATCTTTATACGGTTGAATTTCACTGGACTTTTGTTCACAGATTATTAGTCTAATTGAAAATCACTTTTGGTTTTCACCACGTCACAATATTATTTATGTTTATTGTGTTTAGGATATATATTGTTTATATTTATTCCACATTGAAAAGCGCACCATCACATTCAAACTTAATGATTGGAAATTAATCCCTATGTAGCTTTACTGCCTAAAGGGATGTATTAATTATTTTTCCTGACAGACTCCATGGCAGCCTACGTGTGGGTTAGTCCCGCCTCCTCCTACCTCATAGGACCCCACTCCCACAAATTTCACTCTGCCCTAGAGACCATGTTCCTTTTTTGTCCTCCTCCTGTTGGATGGATATCAAGTCTTACCTCTTGAAGATTTTCGGTCTATTTCCTGGTGATTTACACGATTGATTCCAGGCTGAATTCCTGAAGAGTCCAGTACGCCCTAGCTACTAGCGGGGTAGGACACGGGTGTACAATCCCATGCATTGGAGAAGCATAAAGCCTGGCCACTGGCGGGCAAGCTGAATACGGCCAATCATCCTAGCTACTAGCGGGAGGCCCATTAATACACCCCGAATCGATGCACTGGAGGTTTTCGTGTCCCAGGTCAGACCGTGGTTCGGAGCGTGCTTGGTAACGTATGGCAGCCATTTTTTGTATATGTATTTTGTCTTGCGGTGTTTTGGAACGCAGGTGCATTTCATCTTGCGGCCCCGGCTCTTCCTGTGTCCCAGCGCAGCTTCCGGGTCACCGCTGGGTGTCTGGGGGCGGTGCCGGCGCAGTGGAGTGGCTGTTCGTGCTCACACATGCGCACGGATGCTGTCTGTCACAGGGGGGGGCGGTGACGTCATCATCTGGCGGCAGATTTAAACTGCTGTCACAGTGGATCACATTGGGATTGTACTGCGGGCATATGCGGCTGCTTCCCTGTGTTTGATCGTTCTCTGCTAGTGGTAAACCTAATCCTGCTGGATGTCTGTGTGCAGTCTGTGTATGCAGCACTTCCTTATTCCTGTGTTTGTTACAGTCTTCCTGCTAAGAGCAGTATGGATACTTCACCGCCCCCCCAGTGGCCAACCCCTACTCTACAGGTAAGAGTGGTATTATTTTTACCTATCCCTGTACGGTTCGGATTTAGGGCAGTAGGGGTAATTTTTCCCTTTTCTCTTAGCCCTTCTAGGTCTGATAAACAAACTAAAGCACGCGAAGATAAGGACCTTACTAGGTCACAACGTCATCACACATCTCCTGGCACTAGTCGCCACAAGTCTTCTACCAAACATCACATTCACAGGGAAGGCTCCACGCTTGCATCAGCACAAAGACACCCTGATAGAAGATCTTGCTGGGGTTGTGCAGCACGTGTTTCTGATGGCAAATCACTATCTGATGCATGTTTTGCCCATGCCTCTAGAGAAAGGGGGAATGATAACCAGCAGGTGGAATCCCTGGTTAGACGGGTGGTCCAAGAATCCCTACAAAACCTGGAGGTTGACCGCACCTGTAGCCCCTCGGCTGGTATGGCAGACATCCCTGTTAGGGATAGCCTCAGTACTCCCGGCCCTTCTCAGCAGAGCATTTCCGGCTTCAACTCCTCGGTGAGGTGAGGACGAATCAGATACTCCTGGCACAGGCTTTGATTTTGCCTTGGTCCCTACCCTGGTTAAGGCAGTTAAGGGAGCCCTAAAGTGGGAGGAGCCAGTAGAGTCTCCATCTAAATAAAGAAGGTACTTCAAACACCTAAAGAAAGAGCACCATAACTTTCCCTTTTTAGGTGAGCTGGGCGAGATCATCTTGGATGAGTGGGGATGTGCAGAGAGGAAAAATTCTCTGGTATCCAAAGTTTCCAGGATGTACCCATTCAAGAGTGAGGATGTGAAGCACCTGGAGTCAGCGCCCCTAGTGGACGCCGCCCTCATGAGATTAGCGAGGCACGTTACTCTTCCACTCGAAGACACAGTGTCTTTTAAAGATGGGCTGGAAAGAAAAATCGACACTAACCTTAAGAAGATTTATGTGTCTGCTTGAATGGCTTGTAAACCAGCCCTAGCCATTGCGGCTTTATCCAAGGCCATGGAGGCCTGGACACTAGAGGTGGATTCGGATCTAAGGTCTGTATCAGAAGAAGTAGCCAGAGCTTCTTCAGTGAATGAGCTCAGACTGGCGGCTTCTTTTCTGGGGGAGGCCTCCCTAGATATTATTCGTCTGGTGGCCCGGGTCATGCTCTCTTCAGTGACAGCTAAACGGGCTCTATGGCTGCGCCCCTGGCTGGCTGATCCTTCCTCCAAGCAGGCTTGGTGCCGTATTCCATTTGAAGGGTCTTCCTTGTTCGGGAACAAACTGGAGAGCGCTATTTCGCGGGCCACGGGCGGTAAGTCGGGGTTCCTCCCGCAGGATCGTCGCCTGCTGTGTCAGAGAAGGACACAGTCCAGACAATCTTCGGATAGAGCGAAGGATGCTCGAAGTTACAGACCTGGTCGTGAATTCCGGAAAACATGGAGGAAAAATCCATCTTCAAACCAAAAGGCTTCCAAAGGAGCCTCTTCTAGTAGCCGGGAATCGGCTAAGTCCTTTTGATGTTGGGCCTGTCCAGACGGTTCAGGTCGGTGCTCGCCTTCTCCGGTTTCGACACGTCTGGGCAGCCTCGATAAGAGATTTTTGGGTCATCAGGACAATCTTCACAGGCCACACTTGGTCGTTCTGCAGTCCACCTATCCTCAAGTTCGTTCCCACAGCTCTTCCACGGTCGGAAGAAGAAGGCAAATCCTTTTGGCATACGTAGATGCGCTGTTGCTTCAAGGTGCAGTAGTTCCAGTACCAGCCAAAGAGAGGTTTCAAGGCCTCTATTCTCCACTCTTCTTAGTAATGAAGAAGAACGGCTCCTGGAGACCGGTCATAGACCTCACACATCTAAACTCCTTTATAAAAAAGGAAAAATTCAAAATGGAGACACTATTGACAATCCGCCAGGCGGTTCAGCCAGGAGATTGGCTTGTGTCAATAGACTTGAAGGATGCATATTTCCATGTGCCTATAGCAACAGAGATCCAGAAATACCTGCGGTTTGCTGTGGATCAACACCATCTTCAGTTTACATGTCTCCCATTCGGGCTCACAACATCTCCTCGAGTATTTTCAAAACTCTTATTGGCTGTGGTAGCCCTGATCAGAATCAAGGGAGTCCGTCTTCACCATTATTTAGATGACTTACTACTTCTGTCGCAAGATCGAGAGCAACTCCTGGTTCACAGAGATCTAGTCACTTATCTTTCTCGGGGCTCAATTCAATACAGTCAAGGGTACCATCTCCTTGCCTCTAGAGAAAATCCCGATTATCAGAGACAGAGTACAGCTGGCCATGTCATCATCCCATCTCCGGGCCTCACAGTGCCTCAAAATAATAGGTACTATGGTGGCCACGATTCCTGATGGACTCCATGGCAGCCGGAGTCCCCACCCATCTGCCGGAGGAGGCTATTTTATGGAACATGGTCTCTAGGGCAGAGTGAAATTTATGGGAGTGGGGTCCTATGAGGTAGGAGGAGGCGGGTCTAACCCACACGTAGGCTGCCATGGAGTCCATCAGGAAATGAAAATTACGGTAAGTATTTGATATAAATTTTTCGTTTTATTGGCTATTTATACAATAACCAACTTTAACATGCATAGAAATCCCCAATTTTTTTTGTTATGGATAGAAAGGGAAAGAGTTAAAACCTCTATACATTTTTATTGTTGTGTGTTTTTCCATGGGGAGATTTCCCTTTGCTTCCTGTCTCAAGGACATAACAGGAAGTGAGGAGGAATCCCCACATAGACAGTTGTCACAAGAATAAGGGTCCCCACTGGACCATTTGGGTCTGTTTTGTTAACAGCTGTAACGTTTTATGTTTCCAATGTGTTCCTGTCCTTATGGCAATGGTCACCAGGACTAAAAGAGAGGGTGAATGTCACCATAAGGGCATATAAAGAAAACCTAACAGAGGTTCTAACCCTTCCCCATTCTTTTTTTGTTTAATATATGTTTATTAAAGCCAAGAAAGACATGTACAATGTAAACATTCCGTGACATAACCGACAAACATAAAGCAAGGCATCTTGAAAAACTGAAATAGTTATACAACAGGCCAATATCAGCCAACTAGGTGGAGAGCAGAAGTCACAACAACAACTGTATGCAAAGAACAACAATTCCAGCAAATGAGCAGACAACAGGAATAGAAGGAACTGGTCAGACTTGGCACTTTTAGAGAATGAAAAAAGGCAAATAGAGCATGGAGATAGGAGAAAAGGAAAAAGAACGAGGAAAACATAGAAGTATGAGAAGACAAGAAATAGAGAGAAGGGGGGAGGGGGTAAGAAAGCTAGAAAGCAGGAGAAAGGAAAAAATAGGGGGGAAGGGAGGGGGGAGGGGAAAAATCAGGCCAAGGGGTATTTGATAAAAAAAGCCAAAAGGTACAAAAACACAGCAGTAGAGAAACGGAGTCATCAACAACACGTAGAATATAGCTAGCAGACATCTAACAGCTAACATCCAACTCTAAGTAAGCATATAAAGCTACCCAGTGGGGGCAGCGGGAGCAGTGATGAGTGTGGTGCAGTCCAAGGGTGCGTCCGAGAGGATGGGAATATATTGGGAGGTGGTTTTTTGAAAGAGATCCAGGGCCACCAAGTTGATGTGTGTAAGTGCAGTTTATCTTTGGTCAGGAAAGAAAGCTACTCCATCTGACAGGTATCCTCAACTTTTCGCAGCCAAAGTTTAAACGTGGGAGCGTTGGCCGAACCCCAGAAGGCAGGGATAAGGGCTTTCGCTAAGTTAAGCAAGTGGGGGATGATGGAACGTCTGTATTTTTCAGAGGGTGAGGGGTGCAGTGAAGGAGTATTGTCCATGGATCAGAGGGAAGGGTGTTGCCCATAATCACAGGGATAACATGCAGGACGTCTCGCCAAAATGGCTGAATCAGTGGGCAGGACCACCAGATGTGGGCATGGGAAGCTATGTCCCCACATCCCCTCCAGCATAACGGGGAGCTGGCAGGGGACATATTGTGTAGCTTAACTGGTGTGTAGTACAACCCTTCCCCATTATATCCAAGATAAAATATAGATATAAATATACTTCACAGAGAGTCTCTGCAGATTTCAGACAGCAGTTTCCATTATGTAGTGATAATACCCATTAGCTATAATACTGCAGGCACTGGCAGTTTAATATTTTTGTATAAGAAGCTGTCCAAGCCCCCTCTACATTGTCCTGTACTTAGCCATATTGTGCAGTGAATATCTTCTGAATAGGACATATTCCTGTTGCAATGTATTCCTCTGCACTCTGAAAAAGCCAAGCACATGTGCACACATTGTGGACCCTTTCCTTTGTAAGGTTCAATGAACCCCATAAGCAGCGGCAAGGCGGCCACAGGCTGGCTTTAGATAGATTCTTCCACAGCTGTCAACACAGGACCTTAAAGTGATTTTTTAAAAATAACAAACATGTCACACTTACCTGCTCTGTGGGTTTTGCACAGAGCAGCCCTGATCCTCCTCTTCTCAGGTCCTCCGCTGGTGCTCCTGGCTCCTTCCCTCTGCTGAATGCCCCTATAGCAAGCTGCATGCTATGGGGGGAACTCATGCTGACTTGATCCCGAGCCATGCTCTGTGTGTCCATTGACACAGAGAGCGAGCGGAGAGAGACACTGCTCTCGGGCACAGCACTGGATCGAAACTGGGCTCAGGTAAGTATGGAGGCGACCTGAAAACAGAAGGTTTTTTACCTTAATGCCAGTGGCAGCTTGTGCTCCATGGGCCAGGGGGGGGCGGCAGAAGGACCACACCAGCTCGCACACCATATCACCCCCCTTCCCCCCATCGCTGGATCACTCACCTGGACTGACGTGGAGGGCAGGCAGCGGCGGCTTCCCCCAGCAGCGACGGTGGCTTCCCCTGCGTCTCCTCCCTCCTCCTCCTCCTTAGCCAATAGTATGGTCTCTCCTTTCTGCCAATTGGGAAACGGGTCTCAGGACCCGCTTTCTGATTGGCTGGGAGGAGAATCAGTGTGATAATAGCGAATATTCATTCGCTATTGTCACAAAACTGGGTGGGCTCGGGGCGCAGTGTTCTGCGCCCCGTGCCCACCCTTTTTTGAAGCCTATTAGAGCCTCTGGCTCTAATCACGTGCTTCAAAAAAAAAAAAAACCCATTGGAATTTATGCGTCCGGTGCCCCTGCATGTAGATTAGGGGGCCGGACTCATGGATAGGGGGGGCGGCGCCCCTGTGCCCCCAATGCACCAGCCGCAACTACTTAATGCAATAAATTAAAATGTTTCTCTCTTTAGGACCACTTTAAAGCTGGATTTTTTTCACTTAAAGTGGTTCTAAAGGTAATTTTTATTTTTTTTACAGTAACTTATTGCATTTCCTGTTTTAAGGCAAAAAAACATTCTACCACTCTCTATGCCCCTCTCTCTCCCTAAATACTTACCTGATGCGTTGTGCCTGGCTGCATCTGTTTTGTCCCTTCTACCCTATCTCTTACGCTTGGCTGAGAGTAACGGAAGCCTTTAGCTCCTGCTGCTGTCAGTCAAACCCTGTTAGGAGGGAGCAGGGAGGGTTGTTGAGTCACGCTGTGTGTGTTTATGGATGCACACAGCCCAGCTTGGAAGCATTCCTGCATGGGTGCTCCCTCAGTATACGATTTGTAGGAGTAGGAGACAGCGTTGGGGGGACTCCAGAAGAGAAGGTAAGGGGCCGCACCGCTCTATAGATGCACATAACCCAGCGAGGGAGCAAGCCTGTAGGTGCAAACCCATAGGAAGCAGCTTTTATGGTGGTTCCCCAGAAAAGAGGAGGAGCAGAGAGCACCGGTGAGGGATCCCAGAATAGGAGGTTTGGGACTGCATAGTATTGCACAGAGCAGGTAAGTATGACATGTTTGTTATTTAAAAATAATGTGTAATGTCACTTGAATCTTAGCGATCTTTGTGTATTTTTCCAGGTCTGCCCAGTGATCCAGCAAGAATCAGCTCATGTACTTTGCCTCTGTGCAGGAGCTTCCTGTTCTCTCTCCTTGTACAGGGTGACTTGTCTTGTCTTTTACCTCCTGTCATTTTCTGCAGGCAGCCTTTAGTGGGTAGACCTGTCAGATCCCTCCCACAGTTCTGCTCTCTGCACAGGCTATGTGCAGCATAATGATGATGCCACTGCTGCTTTTGCAAGGTAACATCTGGGTTTGTGAATGGATTTGGTGCCTATTGAAAAATATATTTAAAAATTTGTGTGCCTGTATTCAGCTTTAACCAGTTCAGGTCTGCCCTATAGCAGCTTTACAGCTACAGGGCGGCACCTGTGCGCTGGATCACGTATATATATGTGAACGGGCTCTTCCGGGCAGGGCACGCATGTGCGCCGCCGCACTTTGCTCCCGCTGTGTGTGATGTCCAGCGGCAGGTACCGCAAACTCGATGTCCACCGGCACCCGCTGATGATCGAGGAGAGAGGCAGAACGGCAGTCTGCCTATGTAAACAAGCCAGATTGCCGTTCTGTCAATAGGGAAGGCATTGATTCTGTGTTCTTGCAAAACAGGGACATGGATCCATGCCTTCCCCTAGTAAAAGCACCTCCCACACAGTACACAAACACTGGATAGGCACACATTAAACCCTTTGATCGCCCCTGAAGTTAACCCCTTCCCCGCCAGTGCCATTAGTACAGTGACAGTGCATATTTTCTAGCACTGATCACTGTAATAATGTCACTGGTCTCCAAAAAGTGTCAAAAGTGTCAGTGGCCAAATTGTCCGTTGCAATATCGCAGTCCCACTAAAAGTCGCTGATCGCCGCCATTGCTATAAAAAAATTTGCACAAACCAATCAATATACACTTACTGGAATTTTTTTTTACCAAAAATATGTAGCAGAATACATATTGATCTAAATTTATGAAGAAATATGATTTTTTACATTTTTTTTTATTGGACGTGTTTTATAGCAAAAGATAAAAAATATTGTTTTTTTTCACAATTGTCTGCATTTTTTGTTTATAGCATAAAAAATAAAAAGCACAGAAGTGATCAAATACCACCAAAAGAAAGTTTATTCGTGAGACTACCAGGAAACGGAACCCCAAGAAACCAATCCTGCAGAGGAACAAGGAACACACTCGGGTAACATGAACCCGCCCCTCAAACCCCATTATTTCTTTACAAGATCCAAAGTGGACCCCAAACAACAACAAGGGGTTTTTTTAGGGAAAACAACTCCGAAACCGCCAAAGAAACACCAATCAGAGAAGAAACGGGAGGAAGAAAAACGGTCATAAATCTTTCATCTCATACACTGACGAATGACCAAATAGAAGTACTATCTTTAGGACTCTCTTTTTGCCCAAATACCAACCTGGATAGATTCGAAACCATCAAAGATGTGAACCTATTTGCCAGAAATTTACTACTCAAAACCTTTTATCAAAAACAACCTCAACCCTCACAACCTGCATCCACATTAACCGCGGCTGAGTTCAGAGCCATCCGCGACCTCAATCTACTACTTCAGGAAAGTGACCTAGATGATTGGGACGATCCAACTGAATCTGATAAAGAACCTGACGAAGATGAACGGGAAACACCCCCTGACCAACTGTCCTTCAAAAGGAAATCTAATAAATTCCCATCCCTCAACCTTAACCCAGCAATTGCACTCTTCGTCCGACAAACCACCAAAGATATAGAATCAATTAAAGAGAAAAAACACACGTCGAACTTAACAAACAAGCAAAAGCAAGCCCTCCAGGAACTTAGAAATAATGATGACATCATCATCAAACCCTCAGACAAGGGAGGAAATGTAGTCATCATGAACAAAGAAAAATATAAACACATGTGTCATACAATATTGTCGAATACTAAATGCTACAAGAAGATCCTTCCCATAATGACAAAATCCTATGAAGAAATTTTCTACTCCAAAATCGACAATGCATTCAAGAATGGCATCATCTCCCAAACATTGTGGGAATATATCAGAACACCGCATCCAAGAATCCCCACACTATACGCCCTACCGAAACTACACAAGAACCTGCATGATCCACCGGGAAGACCTATCATCTCGGGAAATGGAAGCATTTCAGAATCTATGAGCAGGATCATAGACAGATACTTACGCCCTCATGTCAAAGAACTACCTTCATATACCCAAGATACCCTTCATCTCCTGAGGATACTCAACGACATCACTGTTCCAGAAGAAACTTACCTAATCACTATAGACGTCGAATCATTATACAACAACATACCCCACACCAAAGGACTACAGGCAGTTGAAAACATACTTCATTGCCATAGTGAACGAGACCAAAACTTCAATAAATTCATCATTGACATGCTGGATTATATACTCAACCACAACATCTTCACCTTTGGTGGCAACTACTACATCCAAACATGTGGGGTAGCCATGGGAACCAGCTGCGCCCCATCTTATGCCAATATCTACCTAGGCTCATGGGAGCAAGAATTTTTATCAAACGAGGCAAACACCATCTACACTGACAAAATCCTTATATGGCAAAGATATATTGACGATATATTGATTATATGGAATGGACCGGAATACATGATAAAAGACCTATTAACCAAGATGAACCAGAACGAACATAATATGTTCTTCACGATGACCTATAACAAACATCAAGTATCTTTCCTCGACACCTTAATATATAAAGATACTATGGGCAAAATCTCCACCACACTGTTCAGAAAGGATACAGCAGGCAACTCGATTCTCCATGCCTCAAGTTTTCACCCTCAACCTCTAATCAACTCAATACCCTATAGCCAATACTTAAGGCTTAAAAGGAACTGCTCAGATCCAGCAAAATTCCAAATAGAAGCCAATGCACTAACTACTCGACTATCACAAAGAGGCTACACCAAAACATCACTACGCAAGGCCTTTAATCGTGCCAATCAACAAGACAGAGAAACACTGCTCTTTAAAAATAAAAAACCAACTCAAACTGAACCAGATACCCGAATAATCATCAGATTCACTAACGAACACCAGGAAATCAGAAATATCCTCACAAAAAATTGGTCCATCCTCTTGGAAGAACCCAGCACCTCTAAACTCCTACCTCAACATCCACCCATCACCTTCAGAAAAGCCGGCTCGCTACAACAACAATTGGTAAAAAGTGAATTCAAAGAAGGATCCAAAAAAGACCCCTGCAAAACAAAAGGCACGTTCCCCTGCGGGTCCTGTGCCCAATGTTACGTTATTTCCCAAACGATCAATACCATACTACCCAATGGTGACCCATTTCACCCGAAACATTTTTGCAACTGCAAGACCAGGGGAATAGTCTACATGATGACCTGCGAATGCGGGTCCTTCTATATAGGGAAAACCCGACAGGAGTTTGGCAAACGAGTAAGTCAACATCTTCAGACCATGCATGTTGGCAACTTTTATGTCCCACTAGGGAGACACGTAAAAGAATACCACAACTACAAAATGCCTAAAATCAAATTCATGGCCCTGGACAGAATCCACATCCCGCTACGAGGGGGTGATTGGAATAAAACCTTATTGCAATTGGAAATGCGATGGATTTCGCGACTTAAAGCTACTATCCCGCCTGGGTTAAATGAAGCACAAAGCTTCCGTCCTTTTTTACAAGGCTTTTCATCGGGGAAGAAAGATTAAACCCCTACCTAGGACACAGAACCGGCCCTGGAACCCCCAAAAGTATATGCATAATCTCAACTGACATTCCCCCCTCCAAGATTCATACAATTTGCACCCCCGACTCCACTATGGTTCACCATAGACCTTTTTGAATCCCATACAACATCATTGGGCTATTCTACCCAGTATCTTTTACCCAGTATCTTTTAACTGGCTAGACCGACCACAATCTCTCCCTCCGACCCACCCACTTTCTCTCACAGACGTTTCTTCTTAATATATATGCTGCAATTTTCATTTCATTTTATGTCCTAATTAATGTTACAATATTGCAATACGTATTATGTATTTATATGTGATGACACTGTTGCACAGTGCACCATCGCATAATCAAGTTCTTTAACCAGATTGTCCAACTTCCTTTTGCCTCCTTCCCTTAATCTCCAGGAGCTCCCGGCACGGTAAGCCCCGAATCCTCCGGGATCGGGGCATCTGAAACCGATGGGGGGGTCTCTCTACCTTCCTCTATCCCTGTCAGGGATCTCGGCTTCTACTCCGTGTCGGCGGCCACAAAGGCACGTCCGCACGGTTACAAGGGATGCGGTTTCCAGCCTCACGCAGGCGCGCATCACACCGTATCACGGACTCCGCCCATCGGCATCACACAGCGCACGACTGCGCATGCGTGACTGCCCATAAAAGGCCGGGGAACACTGCAATGTCTCAGTCTCTCCCGAACCCAGGGAGGAACACGGACCTTGCAGACAACGGCTGTTCATCACTTTGTGCACAGGAATCGTCTCCAAACGGACTAAGATCCTGCAACGGTTACTTTACCATTCAGGAACCAACCAAAATGTAAGTTTAGATTTGGTAGGAGACTTATTATATCTCCTAAACCAAACCTAACTTTTTCCCAACATTTTATGTACCTACTATCATCGGCATGTAATTAAGTCTATACACCTATAATTACAGACGATTACTATCAATGTGGGAATTTCCCTAACCTCAACCACATAGGACCCTGGGACCAGACATGCTACCCAAGAAGTAATTATCACTATTATATTTATGAGCAAATCTCTGTATACCCAATTCCTTTCTAAAATCGCCATTTTCTCACCAACACAGCACACTGTTCCTGTAGCACCTGGAGAAACTTTGGGGAGGCAATACCCTAAGAAGTGGACAAATATGTATGTTCAACCATACTTTATATCAATTGTTTTTGAATCACCATGATATCATGATTTGATATTTATATATATTTATTCTCAATTATTCTCAGAATCGGTGACACATCCTTGATAAAGGCCTTGATAGGCCGAAACATGTCGGATTACCGATCAGGTCCCCTCTCTGCACCAATCCCTGTCCTTTGACAAGAGGAACTGCAGAGCTGGACCTATCCACGATACTTTCAAGTCACGTACTTATCACATGTAACACAACCTATATTTCCTCTTCACCTGCACAATGGGACTTTACCCATATATTCACTCCTCTGTTGTATATAAATACACTGTATAATAAATTTTATTTTATTTACTACTGCATACCTCCTTTACTCCTGCCCTTAAAATCCCATACCTGACCTGAGGCATCACAACCTACACAATATTCGTGAGAAGAAAAGGCCATCATTTTTATTTGGGTACAGCGTTGCCACCCAATTGTCAGTTAAAGTAACACAGTGCCGTATCACAAAAAATGGCCTGGTCACGAAGGGGGGGTAAATGTTCCAGAGGTCAAGTGGTTAAGCTGTCTGCACATAGTAAATAGTCCTGTTCACAATAAGCCTGTTCAGTACATTCATTCTAGATTTAGAACTAATACTATTCTAACTTGAGTTGGAGTTTGTATTAAACAAGTTTATATATATTTTATATACTGTACCATATTTGACTTTCCAGGCATTCCATTCTTGGTCAAGGAAGCGTGAAGAAGACACACAAATGATGACAGCGGACAAAACCAGGAGGAACTTATCCAAATGCATCCTAAATGTAAAATATTTACAGGCAAATTACAACCAAAATGCTAATTGTGTTTTCAATATGAACTGGCACTAACATATTCAAACTCTACATATATGTCAGTATTTTCTTATTGGATTGAACTAATATTTGAATATACTTTATGGTTGATGAACCCCATCCATGCTCCAGTTCCTGTGTATTGTGGCAGAGCAAATATATTGCTTTTGTTTGCATAGGTTACTGAGGGACCCTATCAAGCATTATTTGTATGTAAAATAGCAACAAAACATAATATACTGCATTTTAAAAAAATGGAGTTGGTATACAATATCTCATAAAAGTGAGTACAGCCCTCACATTTTTGTAAATATTTTATTATACCTTTTCATGTGACAACACTGAAGAAATGACACTTTGCTACAATGTAAAGTAATGAGTGTACAGCTTGTATAACAGTGTAAATTTGCTGTCCCCTCAAAATAACTCAGCACACAGCCATTAATGTCTAAATCGCTGGCAACAAAAGTGAGTACACCCCTATGTGAAAAAGGTCTCAAGTGTGAATGGGGAGCAGGCGTGGTAAATTTGGTGTAATCACTCTCACGCTCTCATGCTGGTCACTGGAAGTTTAACATGGCAACTCACAGCAAAGAACTCAATGAGGATCTAAAAAAAGAATTGTTGCTCTACATAAAGATGGCCTAGGCTATAAGAAGATTGCTAAGACCCTGAAACTGAGCTGCAGCACAGTGGACAAGACCATGCAGGTTACACTCAGAACAGGCCTTGCCATGGTCGACCAAAGAAGTTGAATGCACATGCTCAGCGTCATATCCAGAGGTTGTCTTTGGGAAATAGATGTATAAATGCTGCCAGCATTGCAGCAGAGCTTGAAGGGGTGGAGGGGTCAGCCTATCAGTGCTCTAATCATACGCTGCACACTGCATTAAATTGGTCTGCTTGGCTGTCATCCCAGAAGGAAACCTCTTCGAAGATGATGCACAAAAAAACCCGCAAACAGCTTGCTGAAGACAAGCAGACTAAGGACACAGATTACTGGAACCATGTCCTGTGGTCTGATGAGACCAAGATAAACTTATTTAGTTCAGATGGTGTCAAGCGTGTGTGGAGGCAATCAGGTGAAGAGTACAAAGACAAGTCTGTCTTGCCTACAGTCAAGCATGGTGGTGGGAGTGTCATGGTTTGGGGCTGCATGAGTGCTACCGTCACTGGGGAGCTACAGTTCATGGAGAAAACCATGAATGCCAACATGTACTGTGACATACTGAAGCAGAGCATGATCCCCTCCCTTCGGAGACTGGGCCGCAAGGCAGTATTGCAACATAATAACAACCTCCAAGACGACCAATGCCTTGCTAAAGAAGCTGAGGGTAAAGGTAATGGACTGGTCACGCATGTCTCCAGAACTAAACCCTATTGAGCATCTGTGGGGCATACTCAAATGGAAGGTGGATATTAGAGACCTTGCGCTCCTCCACCTTCCATTTGAGGAAGGTGGAGGAGCGCAAGGTCTCTAACATCCACCAGCTCCATGATGATGTCATGGAGGAGTGGAAGAGGACTCCAGTGGCAACCTGTGAAGCTCTGGCAAACTCCATGCCCAAGAGGGTTAAGGCAGTGCTGGAAAATAATGGTGGACACACAAAATATTGACACTTTGGGCCCAATTTGGACATTTTTACTTAGGGGTGTACTCACTTTTGTTGCCAGCGGTTTACACATTAATGGCTGTGTGTTGAGTTATTTTGAGGGGACAGCACATTTACACTGTTATACATGCTGTACACTCACTACTTTACATTGTAGCAAAGTGTCATTTCTTCAGTGTTGTCACATGAAAAGATATAATAAAATATTTACAAAAATGTGAGGGGTGTACTCACTTTTGTGAGATACTGTATGTCCTGTCTGGAGCACTTGCACAAGTTTGTAAATTTTTTTATTCTCTATGTGTTTTATGTACTGCAAGGCCTCATGAACACTGTGCTCCTCTTCTAATATGCATGTAAACACCTATGTGTGCATTCTATGGGGTTAATTTACTTAAACTGGAGAGTGCAAAATCAGGTGCAACTCTGCATAGTATCCAATCAGCTTCCAGCTTTTTTTTGACATAGCTTAATTGAACAAGCTGACGTTAGAAGCTCATTGGCTGCCATGCACCGCTGCACCAGTTTTAGCCCTCTCCAATTTTAGTAAATCAACCCCATAGGTCAACATATAAGTGCATTTACAGGCTGTAAAAGTGGCATTTTGTTAAGTTCAGTGCATGAGTCTTTTAAGATACCAAGTTAAGGCTTTGGGGTGGATTTACTAAAGGCATATAGGCTGTTCAACTTGCAAGGGATGTTACATTTTGCATGGGTCTAATTGCCTTTAGTAAATGAACCCCTCTGTTAGAAGTTGAAACCTCTTTCAACAGAACCCTGGATGGCAGTAAAATATATAAAAATATTGGACACACCTAAAATTACAGACTTTTCTAAAAAAAAACAAAAACAAATTGAGTAATATATATATATTTTTAATTTTACAAAAGCAAAGCAATATGATGTAGACACATTTACAACTGCACTAGATATGAACCTTAGAATTTGCATTAATAGAACAAAACATTATTGTCAACTTGATTTGACAATCAAGTTGTCATACAGTAGGCTGTACTTTTCAATGGAAGTTGCCCCTGAGCTTAGTGAATGCGGTGAAGTTTCACTTTGCACAGAATACCCAATCACATGCAAGTAAAAAAACAGTCCCACAGTGTCTGAAGTGAACCCAAAATAATAATATGAGTTGATTTACTAAAGGCAATTAGAGTGTTCCCATTGCTTCCCTTAGGGAAGTTGCATATTGCAAGGGAATTTTTCCCAGAGTTTGCGGATGTCTGTCATCAAATCATGTGTAAGCAAAATGGTTGCTTTTTTATTTTCTTTGTACATGATTGTTTTTATTCGCAAAGGTAAATTATACATCATTCACTAAGCTGTGGAGAAATCCCCTTGCCAAGTGCAACTTCCCTTGCAAAGTGAACAGCCTATTTGCCTTCAGGAAATTATTATTATTATTATAAAGGATTTATATAGCGCCAACAGTTTGCGCAGTGCTTTACAATGTGGGGGGAAGACAATACAGTTACAGTACAGTTCAATACAGGAGGAATCAGAGGGCCCTGCTCATTAGAGCTTACAATCGAGAAGGGAGGGTCAAATGAAACAAAAGGCAGTAACTGAGGGGGATGGATAAAATGGAGGTATATTTGTTAGGTGTGGGTAGGATAGGCTTCTCTGAAGAGGAGGGTTTTTAGAGATCGCCTAAAAGCTAATAGAGTAGGAGATAATTGGACAGATAAGGGTAAGGAGTTCCATAGGATTGGAGAGGCTCTGGTAAAGTCCTGGGGGTGAGCATGGGAGGAGGTGACAAGGGAGCTAGAGAGCAGGAGGTTCTGAGAGGAACGAAGAGAGCGATTAGGTTGGTATTTTGAGACTAGGCTAGTGATGTAGTTGGGGGCTAAGCTTTGGATGGCTTTGTAAGATGTTGTTAGTATTTTGAATTTGATTCGTTGGGTGAGTGGAAGCCAGTGGAGGGCTTGACAGAGAGGAGCGGCGGATACTGAGCGATTGGCAATATGGATGAGTCTGGCGTTAGCATTCTTGATAGATTGAAGGGGGGATAGCCTGTGTAGAGGTAAGCCAATGAGAAGGGAATTGCAGTAGTCGAGGCGCGAGATGACCAGGGAGTGAACTAAGAGCGTTGCTGTGTCTTTGGTTAGAAAGGGGCGTATTTTGGAGATGTTGCGGAGGTTAAGGCGGCATGATTTGGACAGCAATTGGATCTGGGGCTTGAAGGAGAGTTCAGAGTCCGGAACAACACCTAGGACCTTGACTTGCGGGGATTGGCTGATAGTAATTCCATCAATATTGACAGAGAGATCAGGGGAATGGGCGCGTGGTGGAGGAAAAACTATTCGCTTGATTTTGGATGGATTGAGTTTGAGGAAGTGGTGTGACATCCAGACCGATATATCAGAAAGTAAATTAGTGATACATGCGGAGACTGAGGGAGAGAGCTGAGTGGTGGATAAATAGATTTGGGTATCATCAGCGTAGAGATGGTATAGGAAGCCGTGGGAGGCTATCAGCTGACCCAGAGAGAAGGTGTAGATTGAAAATAGGAGGAGTGCAAGAACAGAGCCTTGGGGGACCCCGGCAGAGAAGGGAAGAGGAGAGGAGGAGGTATTATTGTAAGTAATGCTAAAGGTGCGGTTGGATAGGTAGGAAGAGAACCAGTGAAGAGTACAGTCACGGAGACCAAAGGCATGGAGTTTTTTGAGGAGGAGAGGATGGTCAACCGTATCAAAGGCAGCAGAAAGCTCCAGGTGGAGGAGTACAGAATAGTGCCCATTGATTTTGGCTGTTAGTAGATCATTTGTCAGTTTTAGGAGAGCAGTTTCCGTGTAGTGTTGAGGCCGAAATCCAGACTGAATGGGATCAAAGAGGCTATTCTCGGCAAGGTGGTCACACAGTTGATTGTAGACCAGACGTTCAAGGAGTTTGGACAAAAAGGGGAGCAAGGAAATCGGGCGTAGGTTGTTAAGATCGGTTGGATCCAGTAAGGGCTTTTTAAGTATGGAGCTGACTAGTGCATGTTTTAGAGAGTTGGGGAAGATACCAGAGGAGAGGGAGAGATTGACAATGTGGGTTAGAGAGCATAGAATAGGGCCAGAGGGTGAACATAGCATTTGCGAGGGAACAGGATCCAGGGGGCAGGTGGTTAAGTGGACATTGGCAAGTAGTTTAGCAACCTCGTCTATAGTGGTGGGGTTGAATGAGGGAAGTAGTGATCGCACCTGTGGGCATGAAGCGTAAAGCATATCAAGGTATCTGAAAAGCAAGGATCTCCTTATGGATTGTATCAATCTTTTGTTTGAAGTGGTTGGCAATCTCCTGGGCAGTGAGTGAATCAGTGGGTGGAGGCAGTGGAGGACGGGGTAGAGAATTAAAGGTAGAGAAGAGTTGCTGGGGGCGAGATGACAAGTTGTTAATGAGAGTGACAAAATAGGTCTGCTTGGCAGTGTGGAGATTGGTATTGTATTTTTGGAGGGCAGATTTATATTGGTTGAAATCTTGCTGAGACTTAGTCTTACGTCATAGGCGCTAAAGAGCACGGCTATTCTTTTTCAGACTTCTAGTGTTATCTGTTTGCCAAGGTTGAAGGGGTCGGGGCCTGATTCCGTGTGTAGTGAGGGGGGCCAGTGTGTCCAGGGAGGCTAAGAGTGAAGCATTGTAGACAGAAGTGGCTAGGTTGGTGCAGGACAGGGGTGTGATTTTGTCATAGAGGTGGTCGGTAGCAGAGTAGAGAAGAGAAGGGTTGAGATGGCATAGGTTTCTGCGGGTAACTGTAAGGTAGCTGGAGGGAGAGGAGGTGGAGGAGAGGGAGAGAGTGAAACTAATAAGGTAGTGATCAGAGAGAGGGAAAGGATTGTTTGAAAGGTTGTGCGGAGTGCATAGGTGGGAGAAAACAAGGTCAAGAATATTACCTTCAAAGTGAGTAGAAGCATGTATCCATTGCTTCAGGTCAAAGGAGGAAGTTAGACTGAGAAGTTTGGAAGTGGTAGGAGTGTTAGTATTATAAGGGATGTTGAAGTCGCCGAGAATGATTGTTGGGATTTCGGAAGAGAGAAACCCTAGGCTTGCCTAGGACCTAATGTTAGAATTGAATAAGGGTTACCGCTTGTACTTAGATACATCCACATATTGAGAATTTATTTTTTTTCATTGAAAACTGATATTTAAAGTGATTGTAAACATTTTTTTTTTTTTTTAAACAAACATGCCTGTACTTACCTGCTTTGTGCAATGGTTTTGCACAGAGCAGCCCCGATCCTCTGCTTCTAGGGTTCCCTGCCGACGTTCCAGTCCCCATCATCTTTATTGGGTGCCCCCACGGAAAGCATCCATGCGGGAATCGCTCCCGAGTTCCGCTGCTGCCTACATTGACATAGACAGCGGGACTTGGCCCCACTCCTGTGTCACAGCTTTTGATTGACAGCAATGGAAGCCAATGGCTCCTGCTGCTATCAATCTTTCCAATGAGGAGAGAGACAGCAACTGGAGCCGCTGTGCTTGTGCACATCGCTGGATCGGATTGGGCTTAGCTAAGTAAAAGGGGAGGGGGAGTCTGGGGGGAGCTGCAGCACAGAAGGTTTTTTTACCCTAATGCATTCTAAACCTTAAGGCTTTATAACCACTTTAAGTGACGAGTAGTTTGTGAACTAACATTTTGCCTTGGTTATCTTTTGAAGATGGCAGACCGCTGTTCTGTCTCCACGTGGAGCGATTGCGGGTGCCTGGCAGACATCGTGGCCACCGGACCCGCTGATTGGCTCCCCCTGTAGCCAATCGGTGCATGTGGGCACCTCCAGAGGCACACACACGCCCCCACTAGCGGTCCCACAAAGCGACGTGCAGGTATGACGTTTCGCGGGACAGAGCCAACCTGCTGAAGGAAAACTACAGTGGCTGGTCGGGAAGCAGTTAAGCAATTGACCCCTAGCTAATATGTAGAAATTGAAAGCTGAGAGCTGAAGTATTTACAGCTCAACTCTAGTCAATACCTTTTCAATTGTGGATGGAATGAGGAATTGAGCGCCATCTTGATCCAGCGATGTCCACGTGTGCCTCGGCCATCTGGGGCTCTCTCTCCTGATTGGCTGATATGCAGCAGCAGCACCATTGGCTCCCACTGCTATCAATTAAACTCAGAAAGCCAATGAGGAACAGAATTTAAACAGAATTTAAATTTAACCCTTCCCCACTACTGTATGCTAAAAAAAACCCTACATTTTTGGCTGGAGTTGGGCTATAAGGTCCAATGAACAGAGATAATATTGTTTACGCTGCTGTGAAAAAGTCACTTTAGCTGATCATAGATGGGTTGTTTTTTTTTTTCCATTCATTCAACCAGCAGGCTGAACAAAGAGAACAAACAGATTCCTCCATCCAGACAAGCATCAGTGGATAGAGGAAACCCCCTGCTAAGACATTGTATTCTGACAACAGTATTTGTCTGTCGTCAGAATACACTGACCTATACGCTGCAGCCGCTGATTGAGAAAAGTCTTCCGACATTCCCATTTGACAGAAGTCAATCGTTAGAACAACTTTTGTCAAACATGGATGGCCACACATGGATTAAAATACATTCAGTTTCTGCTGAGTCAGCCGAATTTTGATCCATCCATGGCCATCTTTAGATTGCAGAAAACAATCTCTTACAGGGAGTTGTACTCAGAATGGAATTTCTCAATAATAACTCAGAATTCCATTATTTTCAAATAACTCACATTTTATCCAATTTAAATTTAGAATTGTGTTCAGCAATTAAATACTTACTTCCTCTTTAAAAAAAGATATATGGACATTTATAATTGGATATTAATTGGATAACAACACATGTTAGAACTGTTCAGCTTTAAAGCATTTCTAACCCTAAAACATGTAGCTAACCAGTGCTTGAGCTGCCATTGTTGTCACCCAAGCTACCTTTGTTCATCTTCATTACATGGCCCTAGGTGGTAGTAGTTTACATAAGAAAAATAGGAATGTTTGTTCTTTCTTTACATCTCACAGGAAGTGACAAGGACATTGCATTTCTGATATATAACAGATATTTTCAATACTTGCTGAAAATGCTCTTAGGCTAAAAAATTAAAAGTAATACAGCCACCAAATCTTAGCTGCAATATTTAAAAATATGTTTTTTTTTCACATTTATGTATATTTTTAAGAGTCAGCAAGCACTGAACTGTAATAATTTTGTGTTAAAAGACGTAGGTCATTTTTGTAGTGCCAGGTGTCCTCTGGCACCCAAGATTAGGTGCCAAGGAATGCCTGACTTTTTTAATTTGGCCCAATAAAAAAAAAAGAAGGAAATGACAATGCTAATAAAAATAATCAGGGTTAACATTATAACTACAAATTTTAGGGTAAAAATAATCAGCTTTAACTACAATTTTTTTCAGTGAATCATTTTTCTGGGAAAAAGCTTTTTTTGTAATTTGGCATTACATAAATGAAGGAGTGCAAACGTAAACAGCTTACATACAAACAAAAAAAAAAAAAAAATCAGCAAAAAAAAGTAGGAAAGAAAGAAGTAAAACAATTATTAGGGTTCACAAAGGGGTATTAAGTAGCTAAGACATGCTGTTTAATTAGTTAATTAGTTTAATTCGTTTTTTTTTTTTTTTTTTACTTACACATAAAAGCAATTCTTGAATGAAAGCTACAGTAGTTTACATTCATTTAGGAATGAATTTTAGGAACATGGAACAATTCCAAATGAGTTATAGGGTTTGCCCAGCATGATGTATTATCTATGCATCCAATGTAATGGGCACTTCTGCCAGCATAAATGTATGTATTGCTAGAATTGTAATTCCTGATAATTTCTACTCACATGTTGGTAGTGAATAATGAATAATCTTAACTAGAAAAAAATAAAAATTTCAGTTGGTATCTAATTATTTGTTGTGGGTAACTGTGAAATGTTTCTTCAAGCCTTTGTATACAGTATTAGTATTGAAGGTACCTCATAATAATTATTGATTAAAATCTATCTATTGCCAAAACCTTTTTTTCTTTTTGTAGGTAGGGAATGGTTAGCACCCCTGTCAATTTTGATTTGACTCTTTTTATCCTGTTGGAGGGATTTCTCTTCACGTCCTGTCCTGGAGACACAGCAGGATGCAAGATGACATTGCTCCAAGCTGAGATCAAATCTCCTCTTAGGCCGCCCATACACGGTGCAAATTTCTTTCCTGCAACCAAATTCACCCAATTCCCCCCTCAACACAGACAGCGTTGACAGGGGAATCAGCAATTGTCTTCTCCCAGCCAGGGGACAGGGGCAAGTGGGGGAAGTTGTCCCTGCCAAGAGAAGGCAGTGATGATTGCTAGCGATAATTGCAAGAGAATTCGGCAGGCTGGGTGTACCCAAGTTGATCAATGGATCAGCTTGGTACATTCAGCCTGTCCATTATTTGGTTTGAATCATGTATGGTCTGCCTTAGACAATATTCACCGGAATAGGTGCTTCCATTGGAAGATCTACCCTCACATCTTGTTTCAATGATAGCTGTAAAGTTTTGCATTTCCTATCATTTTCTCTTCCAGGGTAGATTGTGGAGGTGACTCTACCCAGCAGGGACACAGACTTTCCCCACACTATCTATAATAAAAATAAAACTTTTGGCTTTACATACACTTTAGTATTTTTTTCTTTATACTGGCAGTAGAATTCTTTATGGTCTGGCTTTACAGAATAAATGTATACATCTATTAGCCATTTATACTATAGTTCATTTGTTATAAGACAGTGCTTACCTGAATGATTTGAGTTAGGAAGTGAGCTCTGATATAAGCCATGGATATCCCCATCTATATATGGGCTATAAATTTTCCAGTGGCATTATAATTATCGCTGAATCATCCCACAATGGTCCTCAGTAGAATCTGATAACTGCCAACAGTAGGATAGCTAATGTCTTGTGATATTTCATCACATATCAGAAACCAGGATAAAAAAAAAACACAAGAGAATGTGTATTTTTATTACTTATCTATAATTTATTGTACATGGATAAAAAGATATGTAAAATAAACTGTTCTTAAAACAGTTAAATTAATTTAGCTATTAAAGCAGTTTTTTTATAGAAAAAAATAACATGGAGATATATTGAGAATTCTTGTGTGGATATTGGAAATATTGCTAACATTATAAAGAATATATAGTTGTATAGTACAGTGGTTCTCAATTCCGGTCCTCGGGACCCACTAACAGGCCAGATTTTAAGTATTACCTTGGGGGATGCAGACTAGAATACCACAATCACTGAGCAGCAAATGAGATCACCTGTGATGTAATTTAGCTATCTTGCAAACCTGGCCTGTTGGTGGGTCCCGAGGACCGGAGTTGAGAACCACTGGTATAGTAGAATAAGAGCCATTTACAGATAGATTAAAATTATTGTAATTATTAAGGCTATTTTTTTATTTTTTTTTTTTAATTAACAAACGTGTTATGCTTATCTGCTCTGTGCAATGGTTTTGCACAGAACTGTCACGATCCTCTTCTTCCTCCATCATTGCTCCTGGCTCCTCCTCTTCTTGGTGTGCCACTATATGAAGCCACTACCTATTGTGGCACACCTGCATGCTCACACGCTCTGTCTCTAAGACACACAGACACTGGCCCGGCCCTTCTTCCTGCTCCCCCTTTACTGGGTGGCTCCCGCTGCTGTGTCTGAGTCAGTAAGGAGGGAGAGAGCCGAGTGAGCCTCTGCTCTCCTGCACATTGCTGGATAGAGATTGGGCTCAGCTCAGGTAAGTATAAGGAGGGGGGAGGGAAGGGGGCTGCATGCAGAAGGTTTTTTTCATAGTTTGTTATACAATTTTGCAAACAGTTAATTTTTCTCCTTCACAGATGTGTGCTGATGAGGCTGCACTGATGGGCACTGATAGGCTGCACTGATAGGCACTGAGGAGACTGCACTGATGGGCACTGTTGGGCTCTGATAGGGGGCACTGATGGGCAGCACTGAAGAGCACTTATAGGTGGCACTAGAATGGGGTACTGATGAGGCGTCACTAATTGGCACTGATAGGTGGCTCTGATGGGCACTGATAGGTGACACTGATAGACACTGGTAGAGAGCACTGATGGGCACTGATGGGCGGCACTGATATGTGACACTGATGAGGAGGCACTGACGGGCACTGATTGGCAGCCACTGATTGGCAGCACTGATGGGCACTGATTGGCAGCACTAATGGCCACTGATTGGGAGCACTGATGGGCACTGTTGAGGCTGCACTGATAATCAGGACACTAATCAGTGTCCTGATTATCATTGTAGATGTCCCTTTCACACAAGCTGGTTATTGGCTCTCCTCTCCTCACGTTATCAGTGTGAGAAAAAGAAATGCCAATAACCGACTTGTATTTACATCACGATCAACTGTGATTAGACACAGCTGATCACTAGGGATGATCGAACTTTTGAAAAGTTCGGTTCGGCCAGAACATCCGAACTTCCCGAAAGTTCGGCCCGGATTTCAGAACCCCATTGAAATCAATGGGACCCGAACTTCGATAATCAAAAAAAACACCATTTTTAAGCCCTAAAACCCAAGAAATGCCCCTAAAAAGTCCCTAGGGTTCTGGGTCATGCCCCATTAACTATTAATCACACAAAAAAAGTTCTTAAAAATGTTCATTTTTGATAAAAAAGCCAATTATTGAAAAAAAAAAAAGAGAGAGATTTTTTTATTTTGACTTTGGATTTAGTATCTGGGGGGGGGGGGGGGGGGGGGTCTAAAAAGTGTACATGTGAAGTTTCAGCTCTGTAGCATGTCCAGAACCATGAAAAAAAATATATATTTTTTCAGTAGAACAGGGATGTGGGACCCTCCTTTTACACCTATATGATCTTTTTTTTCTGGTTCTGGACATGCTACAGAGCTGAAACTTCACAGGTACACCTTTTAGACCCCCCAGACACAAAATCACACAAAAAAAGTTCTTAAAAATTGTCATTTTTGATAAAAAAGCCAATTATTGAAAATTTTTTAGATTTTTACTTTGGATTTCGTATCTGGTGGGTCTAAAAAGTGTACATGTGAAGTTTCAGCTCTGTAGCATGTCCAGAACCATAAAAAAAAGATCGTTTGTATTAGAACACTTTCAGCACAGGAGTTTTCACACCTTGCTGGTTTAATAGCAGGCATTTTTTGGGGTTCTTTGCAGTCAGGAAAAACATCTGAACTTGTGTATAGTGGTACTGTGCACAAGTTCTGATGTTTTGCCTGCCTCCAAAAACCCCCAAAAAATGCCAGCAAAAACACACCTGGGCATTTTTTTTTTTGACGCTAGCGTTTTTTTGGCATTTTTTTGGGTTCTTTTGAGGCAGGCAAAACATCTGAACTTGTGTATAGTGGTGTATATACACACATACATATATTTATATACACACCTAGACATATATAGGTGTGATAGTAGCAGAAATATATGCTTGCGCTAATCAAATCATTTACAGTAATATATTTCTGCTACTATCACACCTATATATGGCTAGGTGTCTATATACATATAATTAAGTGTGTATATATACCACTATACACAAGTTCAGATGTTTTGCCTGCCTCAAAAGAACCCCAAAAAATGCCAAAAAAAACGCTAGCGTCAAAAAAAAAAAATGCCCAGGTGTGTTTTTGCTGGCATTTTTTGGGAGTTTTTGGAGGCAGGCAAAACATCAGAACTTGTGCACAGTACCACTATACACAAGTTCAGATGTTTTTCCTGACTGCAAAGAACCCAAAAAAATGCCTGCTATTAAACCGGCAAGGTGTGAAAACCGAGAAGCCAACCCCCTGTGCTGAAAGTGTTCTAATACAAACAATCTTTTTTTATGGTTCTGGACATGCTACAGAGCTGAAGCTTTACATGTACACTTTTTAGACCCACCAGATACGAAATCCAAAGTAAAAATCAAAAAATCTCTTTTTTTTTTAAATTTTTTCAATAATTGGCTTTTTTTATCAAAAATGACAATTTTTAAGAACTTTTTTGTGTGATTTCGTATCTGGGGGTCTAAAAGGTGTACCTGTGAAGTTTCAGCTCTGTAGCATGTCCAGAACCATAAAAAAAAGGATTGTTTGTATTAGAACACTTTCAGCACAGGGGGTTGGCTTCTCTTCTCGGTTTTCACACCTTGCTGGTTTAATAGCAGGCATTTTTTTGGGTTCTTTGCAGTCAGGAAAAACATCTGAACTAGTGTATAGTGGTACTGTGCACAAGTTCAGATGTTTTGCCTGCCTCCAAAAACCCCCAAAAAATGCCAGCAAAAACACACCTGGGCATTTTTTTTTTTTGACGCTAGCGTTTTTTTGGGCATTTTTTGGGGTTCTTTTGAGGCAGGCAAAACATCTGAACTTGTGTATAGTGGTGTATATACACACATAATTATATGTATATAGACACCTAGCCATATATAGGTGTGATAGTAGCAGAAATATATTACTGTAAATGATTTCATTAGCGCAAGCATATATTTCTGCTACTATCACACCTATATATGTCTAGGTGTGTATATAAATATATGTATGTATGTACATACACCACTATACACAAGTTCAGATGTTTTGCCTGCCTCCAAAACCCCCCAAAAAATGCCAGCAAAAACACACCTGGGCATTTTTTTTTTTGACGCTAGCGTTTTTTTGGCATTTTTTTGGGTTCTTTTGAGGCAGGCAAAACATCTGAACTTGTGTATAGTGGTATATATACACACATAATTATATGTATATAGACACCTAGCCATATATAGGTGTGATAGTAGCAGAAATATATTACTGTAAATAATTTCATTAGCGCAAGCATATATTTCTGCTACTATCACACCTATATATGTCTAGGGGTATATATACAGACATATATGTGTATATATACCCCCTATACACATGTTCAGATGTCATGTCTGACATCAAACATGTCCTCAAAAAAGCACTGGCAGTGGCAACCTGGCAACCCCTGCAGCATGAAAAATGCTTGCTGGTGAGAAGCCATATTCCTGTCCCGAAGCAACTCAGAGAAATGATCATTTCTCTATAGCGGTCACCCTGCTATGGAAGGGTTTTGTCACCCTTCCATAGCAGTCACTGTCAGTTAGCCCTACACTACACTACGGTCTCTTTACACTTAACACTTTCCCTACAGAAACTAAATTTTTGAAGCTAACTTAAGTGTAAAGGAGCACTCTAACTACACTAGATATCCCTTTCCTCACACTAATAAATGCTAAATGACACTTTTAAAGTAAAATTAACAGAACTGCTTCCACTCTCTTCCATGTCCAGTATAACAATGCTAGGAATATGGCGGGGGCTATCTTATATACTGGGGGGCGTATTCACTAATGATTGGTCTAGGGACCCCCTAGTCACTCCAATCACATTCCTAGCATTCTCCTGCCCCCTCAATTGGCTTTTGCTAATGGTTCTGGTCCAATCATGGGCTTTTAAAGCCCATTTCCTGAAGCATTGCGTTTTGGTCGGTTTTGGTTGCCGAATTCCGAACTTTTTGGGCAAAAAGTTCTAAATTCGGCCGAACCTCGAACACCCAATGTTCGGGCCGAACCGATGGTGGACCCGAACCGTTCGATCATCCCTACTGATCACGAGGTAAAGGGGAGCTGTAATTGGGACATGGTGGGCTCGATAATGGGAGGACATCATATGACGCCGTCCTAGAACTGGCTAACCGCACTGTAGCTGTCTTTTGGCTATATCGCGGTCAGAAAGTGGTTAAAGTGAATCTTCACTCTCTCAATCAACATTGACTATTTTTAATCTTGATGTGGCTAGCATTAGTAAATAGATAGAAAAGTATACAATATTTACTGGTTTAAGACTTTTTTTTTTACATTTCTTCAGTCACTTCCTGGTTCCCAGGCATAGGCAAATGATCAAGAATCAATATATGGGAAAAAATTTCAGTGGGTTACGTGCCGTTTAACGCAGTGCATTTTAGTGCATTAGTGCACGTTTAACGCAGTACATTTCCGTGCATTAGTGCATGTTTAATGCAGTATATTCCAGTACGTTAGTGCACGTTTAACGCAGTATATTTCAGTGTGTTCGTGCACATTTAATGCAGTATATTTCTGTGCATCAGTGCATGTTTAATGCAGTATATTTCAGTGCATTACTGTGCGTTTCATGTAGTAGATTTCTGTGTGTTAGTGCACATTTACTGCAGTATATTTCTGTGCATTACTGCACATTTAACACAGTATATTGCAGTGGGTCAGTGCAGTGTGTCTGTGTAGTGAGTACTCAGGTTAAAGTGCACCAAACACCATTTTCTATTGATTAAAGTGCATCCACGTACACTTTTCCACATCTTTATTACATTTTGTTAATAAGCACCCCCCCCCCCCCATCATTTCTGGGAGGCCAACAAGGAGAGGTAGAAGTTCCCATGGCGCTGTGAGGGTGCCAGCAGTGTATGTGTCCACAGGCAAAGTTGGATGTGGTCAGTCCTCAGACAGGGCATCATTTCCTCTGTTTAGTGATGTTGCCCATGCTATCCAGCCACAGCATGCAGAGGAGGTGGTCGATTGGCTTACGAAATTATCCTCACCCTCCTTATCCTTGGTCACCCAAGCAGAGACTAGTGTGAAGTCCACTGCAGCTGCTAGAGTGGCTAAATCTGCCTCCTTGTCCACTGCTGTCCCAGGTCCTTGCAGCACATCTGCCAGTAGCACACCACCAGCTGTAGGCTATAGCCGGCAAAGTTCTCTGCCCCATCTGCTGCAGCGAAAAAAATTAATACAGTAACTGCCAACCACATGCCCAGCGTCTAAATGCAAGCTTGTGTGGTGGATTCTGACCCCTTCCATGAAATTACAGGATGTGCTGTAACACAATGGCAGGTTCCCAGTCGCTATTTCTTGTCACGTATGGCCAATCCAGCTCTGTACCATCACATGGAAGGCAATATTGTGGCATTTCTGGACAAGGCAGTCAGCCTCAAACTCCATGTTACTGCTGACACGTGGTCCAGCAAGCATGGTCAGGGACGCTATATTTTGTTCACAGCACACTGGGTAACTCTGCTTGCAATTTGGAAGGATGCAGGACAGGGCTCAGTGCTGCACCTTGTTGTGCCGCCACACCTCCATACAGCTAGTGGTGATGATGCGAGATGTGTCAGCTTTACCCCCTACTCCTCCTCCTTCTCCATGCTCTCCTCTGCTAAATTGTCCTATGAACCACAAGTACCCGCTAAGTGTTCAAGGTGCTATTTCATGAGTCAGGCTATAAGGTGCCATGCAGTGCTTCAGTTGGTTTGTCTAGGGGACAGAAACCACACCGGAGAAGAGATTCTTGCAGTTCTGCAGGGGCAGGCCCAGAGGTGGTTCACTCCATGCCAGCTGGAGCCAGGAATGGTGGTGTGCGATAATAGCAAAAACCTCCTGTCCGCCCTTAGACAGGGAAAGTTGACACATGTGCCATGCCTGGCACATGTCCTCAATTTGGTGGTGCAGTGTTTCCTAAAAACATAGCTGGGGTTAGAAGATCTGCTAAAGCAGGCCAGAAGAGTTTGTAGCCATTTCAGACGGTCATACACAGCCAGTGCTCGATTGGCTTAAGTTCAGTGGGAATTGCACCTGCCCGTAAACTGCCTGATTTGTGATACACCCACCAGGTAGAACTCGACTTTGGCAATGCTGCAGTGGCTGCACATGCAGCAGAGGGCCGTCAACAAGTACCTGTGTGAGTATGGCACAACGACAGGCTCAGGTCAGAGCAGCTTTTTTTCACCATGCCAATGGCTGCTGATAAAGGATGCATGCACTATTCTGTCACCATTTGAGGAGGCCACAAGGATAGTGAGTCATGACAATGCATGCATCAGTGCATCATTTGTTCCTGCTAGAGCAGACTCTGCATGGCATTATGGACAGGCACTCAAGGCTGAGCAGCAGGAGGAAGAGGAGGACTTCCTTTCCTCTTAAGGGCCGCTTTATGTAGACACCATTCTTCCTATGCCACAAAACACACAAGAGGAGAAGGAGGAGAATTCTAGCAGTTTTGGAGGCATTGAAGCAGAGGAAGACATAGCCTTAAAATATGGTTTTCCAACCCCAGAACCCTTGGGAGTAGTACGTGGCTGTGAGGAGGCAGTTCCAAATACTGTAATCCTCAGTGACCCAGAGGAATCTGCTTCTCATGCCTCCACAAACTTGCAGTGCATGTGCTCCTTCATGCTTCAAAGCCTGCTAAAGGACCCAAGAATACATGGCATCAAGGAGGAGGATCACTATTGGTTGGCAACCCTCCTTGACCACCGTTACAAGGGGAAAGTCTCAGAACTCATCCCGTCCCCACAGAGGGTACAGAAGATGAAATATCTTGAGGACATCTTAAAGAGGAGTTTATCTAATGCTTTTCCCGACTCTGGTAGGTTACAGCATTGTGGAAAACGTAGTTTGCAGGCTTCTGTTCACTCCAGAAATAAAGAGATTATTCTCCCACTCTACACGTCCCTGGTCCGGCCACACCTGGAGTATGCCGTCCAGTTCTGGGAACCGGTCCTCAGAAAGGATGTGCTGGAACTGGAGAGAGTCCAGAGAAGGGCAACAAAAATAATTAGAGGAATGGAGGACATCAGCTATGAGGAAAGACTCCGGGCGCTGGGCTTATTCTCTCTGGAGAAGAGACGCTAGAGGGGGGATATGATATCAATGTACAAATACTGTACTGTTGAGGACCCTAGCATAAGGAACAAACTTTTCAGAGAAAGGGAATACAATAAGACACGGGGTCACTCACTAAAACTAGAGGAAAAACGGTTTAACCTAAAAATATGTTAGGGGTTCTTTACTGTCAGAGCAGTAAGGATGTGAAATTCTCTTCCACAAGCAGTGGTATCAGCAGGGAGCATTGATAGCTTCAAACAACTATGAGATTGGCACCTTAAAGACCACAACATACAGGGGTATACAATGTACGTTTAACATCAAATCACACACACACATCATAGGTTGAACTGGATGGACTGATGTCTTTTTTCAACCTCACAAACTATGTAACTAAGAGAGGAGCGGTGGAGAAGGGGGCCACCTAAGTGATGCATTTCACAATTTTTTTAGTCCTCGCTGCCCAGGGCTCTCAGCTTCCACATCCCATTTGCAGCATTTGCATCATATGGTGGACGATTATCTAGGGGCGAAAACAGAGATGGAGAGCTTTCCAGTTGACTATCCACTGGGTTACTGGGTCATGAGAATAGACCACTGGGCAGAACTTGCCCAATATGTAATTAAGCTGCTAGGCTGCCCTGCTTCCAGCGTGCTTTCCAAACAGGCATTTAGTGCTGATGGAGTTTTTGTTACTGGTAAGAGAATGTGTCTGTCCACAGCCTCCTTGGACCATCTGACATTTAACAAAATGAACCAGTCCTAGATTACCAACAGCTATAAGGCCCCTGATGCCGATGAATAAGTGTTTTTGGGGTGTGGAATCTTTGCAAGATTTCTAGGCTGCCTAGCCTTATGTATGTTGATTGCATCCGGAAGATTTTTTTTGGTGTAGATTTCATGGGCACAATTAACACCCAAGGACCAGTTTTTCCTCACCTGTTTGACAGGTGCATATCATTTCAATTTTTGACAGCAAGACCAATTCTTGCATTCATCACAACACCTCTATAGGGTTACTGTGTGAAGGTGCCACCGACATCCAAAGACCAATTTTTCTGCCCCTGTTTGACAGGTGCATATTATTTCAACTTATGACAGCAAGGCCACTTCTTGCTTTCATCCACAACACCTCTATAGGGTTACTGTGTGAAGGTGCCACCGACATCCAAAGACCAATTTTTCTGCCCCTGTTTGACAGGTGCATATCATTTAAATTTTTGACAGCAAGGCAATTCTTGCTTTCATCAACAGTACCTCTAAAGGGCTACGTTGTGAAGGCACCCCTGATACCCAAAGACCAATTTTTCTCTTCCTGTTTGACAGGTGCATATCATTTCAATTTTTGACAGCAAGCTTTCATCCAGAGTACTTTTATAGGGTTACGATGTAAAGGTGCCACAGACACCCAATGACCAATTTTTCCTCACCTGTTCGACAGGTGCATATAATTTAAAATTTTGACAGCAAGACAATTTTTGCTTTCATCTAGAATACCCCTATAGGGTTACAGTGTGAAGGCACTTCTGACACCCAAAGACCAATTTTTCCACACCTGTTACTTCTATCCAAAGTCTGCGGAAGAGACACCAGAATGTATCCAAAAAATCTCCTTTCTTGTTCCCTGAGCACTACATTGTGGCCTCATTATACAGACTGGCTCTCCAAGCCGGCTAAAAATTTTTTTTTTCCTATTTATTTTATTATTTTTTTTAACTTTATCACAGGTTTCTAAAAAAAAAAAAAATCTGATCACTTTTATTGCTGTCACAAGCAATGTAAACATCCATTGTGACAGCAATATGCAGTGACGGGTACTCTTTATGGAGGGATCGAGGGTCTAAAAGACCCTAGACCCCCTCCACTACACTTCCATGTATTCAAAACGCCGCAAACGGCATTTTTGAATACATTTGTTTTTTAAATTAGCTGCCTTTAGCAGCAGAGTAACCCGGACGTGACGTCATGGACGCCGCCTCCGGGTTACATCATCGGAGACCCAATCAAAGCCACTTCCGGCTTTGATCGGGACTCCATCCAGCCGGCGGCTGGCTGGGTGCTCGGGTCTCCCGGTGGGAGGCGGCGGGAGGGGGGGCGTCCCCTCCTGCTCGCCGGGGTAACGATCGTGCGGCTCCTGAGCCACATCGGTCATTACCACAGGAAAGCCGACCACCGGCTCTAAAAAACGGTACGGGGGTGATGCCTCTAGCTAGAGGCATCACCCCGGTATAATACCGCAAAGTTTGCCAACATAGCCCTACGTCACTTTGCGGTAAGTGGTTAAAGGGAATTTTTCATTTTTATTGTTATTTCTCATTTTTATGCTTTCAATCAGTAAGAGGGGCTGAATACAAATGCATGCCACATTTTTCACATATTTATTTGTAAAACATTTTGAAAACCATTTATCATTTTCCTTCCACTTGACTAATATGTGCAACTTTGTGTTGGTCTATCACATAAATCCCTATAAAATACATTTAAGTTTTTGGTTGTACATGACAAAATGTGGAAAATATCAAGGGGTGTGATTACTTTTTCAAGACAATGTATAGTTTATTTTTATTTCCTTGGTTTTATTGGAGAGATTAAGTAAATTAATAATAAATAAAAAATTAATGTTCCTGTAATTTTTCCCAACATAATATTGAGGAAGGATTTGGGATCTTATGCCTATTGCTATCACAAGGATGTTTACATTCCTTCTGACAGTAAGTGATAAAAAAAACAAAACAAAAAAAACAAAAAAAAACCAAAGCAACAGTGTAAAAATTATTAAAAAAAATAATTAAAAAATGTAAAGTGCCCCTGTCCTCCCGTGCTTGCACGCAAAGGCGAATGTGCGCTTTGGTCTCGCACACACACAAGCAGCAATCGTCCCAAACATGTGTGCAAAATCTAAAGTGGTGGTCTGTAAGGGCTTTTAAAAGCGTCACCTATGGATAAAAAAAAAAAAATACGCAGTTTTTCGGCTCTGCACAGGCCTGCATATTTTTAAAACATAACATATTTGGTATATTTTACAAAAAAATTGGGTTATGTATTGTGGTTTTTTTTCATTCAAATTAATAAAAAAAGTGTATTTTTTCTCCAAAAAAAATGTGTTTGAAAAACCACTGCACAAATACTGTGTGACATAAAAAATTGCAAAACCTACCAATTTCTCCAGAGCCTTTTGTTTTAAAAAAATTATATAATGTTTGGGGGTTCTGAGTAACTTTCTAGCAAAAATAACTGGTTGTTATATGTAAACAAAAATTAGCAGAAAAGGCGGGGACTGGAAGTACTGTAGTTGAGAGATAATAGTAGGAGTTGAAGCAGGAAGTTTATTTGTTAAGATAGTAAAGATAGTGACCTGTTAACAGTCTGTCCGCAGGGCTGAAACACAATACTTGGGTCATAGATATTTCCACTCACTTCCTGTTGCATTGAGAAATGAAGGGAAATCTCCCCAATGGGATGAAGGAAGTGTAAAACCTTTATCCCAAAAGGAAAAAAACAGTTTGCTGTAACTGATTATAAAGTGTTGTTTGGCTTCAATTTGTTAGTGTATTTAAATCTGCAAGAACATCTAACAATCTCCTCTCCCCAGACTAACAATGTTGCTGTCTGCTGTGCCCCCTGTGCTCCTTCATTCAGAGTGAGGACACTCTAATACAGGAGGTGTGTTACTGGGCAGATCACTAGGTGAAAACAGAGGGCCCTTGATGAGGTAAAGGGGTATTAAATCCGAATCCATAAATGGATAAATTGCAGCTCAATTCTTAGATGTGGTGGCTGCGTTAGTTTTATTTTTTTTTAGGCATTTTTCCCTGGTGATTCTGCCAGTAAGTCTGTTTTTTTCAACTTACTTTAACCACCTCCAGCCTTGCCTATAGTAAAAAAAAAAACAGCTAAGCACTGTTATCCTGGGAGGACTTCATATACCAGTTGCACTCCTCGTGCTCACTCTAGGGGATGCACATCGGAGTGATCTGTGATCCAGCAGAACACAGATTGCCATTGTGCTATTGTGATCTCTGTAATTGGTCACAGTGATCACATGGTACAGGGGCCAATCACAGTGGACCTGTACCATGTAATAGTTGTGAACAATCACAGCATTACAGTAGTAAGCAAGGTTTCATGAATGAAACTTCTGAACAGTGTTGAAAATTGCGTATTACAGTGATCATCATTGTAATATGCAATGAGAGTGTGAAAACAAATATCCTGATCACCTCACCAGAGCAGTACAGTGTCACTATAATGACACTATACTGCTCTGGTCACAGCATACATACTATCACCAGTCAGTGTCCCTGATCACCAACACACCAGCCATATAATGATGCTGCAATGGTGACAGTATGTAAAGAAAAAAAAAATTCTTTCAATTCCTTAACTTTCAAAAAAAAGTGACAAAAAATTACAACTTCAAAAAACTCACCATGCCTCTTGCTAAATACCTTGGGGTGTCTGCTTTCTAAAAAGGGGTCATTTGGGTTTTTTTTTTGGTACTGACATTTTAGTGCCTCAAGAAATGAGATAGGCCGCCAGCACATATAGAATGTAGACTCTATAACTTTCACACAGAGTAAATAATATACACTGATCTGGGTTGTTTTTTTTTTTTGTTTTTTTACCATAGAAATGTAGCAGAATACAAGTTGGTCAAAATTTATGAAGAGATTATTTATTTGCAAAATTTTATAACAGCATTTTGTTTTCCAAAATGTTAAGTATTTTTTGTTTATATAGCAAAAAAATTGAAATAAAAACCTAGTGATTAAATATCACCAAAAGAAAGCCCCATCTATCTTAAAAAAAAAAATAAAATAAAACATAAAAATGTAATTTGGGTACAGTCTTGCATGATTAATTGTCAATACAAAGTGTGACTGTGCTGAAATCTGAAAATTGACCTGGGCAGGGAGGGGGTAAAAGTGTCCGCCACTAAAGTGGTTAACAGACTAAGCTATCTGGAAAAAACAGTTAGAGGGTTGAGACAAACCATTTACCAGGGGTGCTTACAATGGTCAGTTTGTATCCATTTACGTAAAACTGTTATCTCAAAAGGGAAATAAAACTGTTTGCTGTAACTGCTTATAAAGCGGTAGCTGGTGTTTAGCTTTAATATTAGTCAAGTTCATCTAAATCTGTCCAAAGATGTCTGCTTTACTACTTCACCCGGTATGCGAACACCCTAGGACAAGAAGTGTGTTACTGGCAAGATCACAGGGTGAAATAAAGGGGAAAAAAGTCTAAAAGAAACACTTATGCAGCCACCACACCTATGAATTGGTAAGCTGCAATTCCTAACATTTTTTTGGGGGGTTTAATACCGCTTTAAAGCGGAGTTCCGGGCACAAAAACCATTTTTTTTTTTGTGCCCCTCCGCTAGGTAGAGCTCACCTGAAAAGGAATTGGATAGTTATTTTTATTTTTTTTGTTTACTCACCTTTTTATTGAAGATCGTAAATACTCACCTCTGACTGCTTCCTCCCTCGGAGCCGCGTCACTTCCTGCCTCGCGATGATTCCTGGGAGCTAAACGTCATAGCTCCCAGGAATCAATGCGACGGCACCGGCCCCGCACGTCATTTCCGGGCGACGCCGCATTACCCTGCTAAACAGCTTCTGGGCATGCCCAGAAGCTGTTTTGGAATGCGGCGCCGCACCGGAAGTGACGAGAGGGGCCGGTGCAGTGCATTCTGGGACATGAAGACGCGGAAGAAGACAGAGAAGAGGACCGCGCCGGCTTCAGCTGCCCACAACAGAGATGGAAACGCTGTGGAAGAAATTTTCTAAGTAAGTATTTCTTCTAAAAGGTAAGTGCGAACCGGGACAGATCAGAGGCTAGCCATTGTGGAATGTGCTAGCCCTGACTGTTCCGGGGGTATGTTCAACAAAAAAACGTTTCTGTACCCGGAATTCCGCTTTAACTTGCATTTTCCTGTAATGACCTAAGATTACCTTTCAGCAACGTTTCACATGATAAAGCACAATCAGCTTTTCAGGCAGTTTTTTTTTCTACTCTTTACTGACCATTTCCTTCTCATGGAGATTACATCAAAACAATATTCTTGTATTTGATAGTAGCTGAGCTTATCAGACAAATCATACATTGGCATGTTTAAATGTGGTCATAAAATGCCATATTTGAAGTCTATATACTCTGAAATGAAAAGTGAAGTTGTATGTGTTCATTGTTGTAAAAAATTTTATGGAATATGAGGATACCGTCTCCCATAGACAATTCATTTACAAAGAGAGATCTGTTGGCATGGACCATAGGGTTTGTTCTTGGATAGAAAACTGGGTACATGTTGGTGTAAGTACCCAAAGGGTGGTGATAAATATCATGTACTCAGACTGGTGAGGAGTGGTAAGTGGGGTACCCCAGGGCTCTGTCATTGACCCAATTCTGTTTAATTCATATAAATGATATAGAGGTCAGTATAAATAGCTCAATCTCAGTGTTTGCTGACAATACAAAAATAAGCAGGACAATAACTTCACTGCAGGATATAGAAACTTTACAAGAAGACCTGAATGAAGTAATGGGTTGGCCAACTACATGGCAAATGAGGTTTAATGTTGAAAAATGTAAAGTAATGCACTTGAGGGCTAAAACATTAAAAGCAAGTTACTCAATAGGGAGGGAGCTCGGGGGAATTCCAGGATGGAGAAGGATCTGGGGGTCCTAGTAGAAGACAGACTAAGCAATAGCATGCAATGTCAAGCTGCAGCAAGCAAAGCCAACAGACTATTAGCATGCATCAAAAAGAGAATTTACTCCAGAGATACAATGATAATCCTGACACTTTATAAAACTCTGTTTCTGCCATATCTAGAGTATTCTGACCAGTTCTGGTCACCAATCCTCAGGAAGAATGTGCTGGACTGGAAAAAGCCAAGAGAAGGGCAACAAAATTAAAGTGATACTATACTTACCTGTTCTGTGCTGTGGTTTTGCACAGAGCAGCCCAGATCCTCCTCTTTTAGGTCCCTCTTCGGCTCTCCTGTCGCCTCCCTCCTGCTGACTTCCCCCACAGCAAGAAGCTTGCTATGGGGGCACCTGAGCCAAGCTGCTTTTCTGTGTCCATTCAGACACAGAGCCATGATTTGGCCCTGGCCCCCTCTCTCCTCATTGGCTCACTGACTTTGATTGACAGCAGCCAAAGCCAATAGCGCCTGCTGATGTGTCTCAGCCAATCAGGAGGGAGAGCCTTGGACAGCCAAGTCTCTTGTGCAACATTGCTGAATCAGGATAGACTCAGGAAAGTATTAGGGGGCTGAAGGGGTTGCTGCACACAGAAGGTTTTTTTATCTTAATGCATTCTATGTGTGTAGCAACTCCTCTCAGTCTCCCTAATACTTTCCTGAGGTCCATCTAGATCCAGTGATGTTGCAGGAGTGTCTCGGCTGCCGGGGACTCCCCTCCTCATTGGCTGAGATAGCAGTGCAGTGCTATTGGCTCCCGCTGTTGTCAATCAAAGTCGGTCAGCCAATAAGGAGAGAAGGGGGGAGGTGACGGGTTGTGGCTCCATGTCTGAATGGACACAGATAGCTGTGGCTTGGCTCGGGTGCCCCCATAGCAAGCTGCTTGCTGTGGGGGCACACAACAGGAGGGATAGGCCAGGAGAGCCAAATTTACCAAAAATATGTGGCAGAATACAAATTGGCCTAAAATGATAATTTTTTAACTTTTTTAATTACATTTTTATTATTGGGATCAGTGGCGGCTGGTGCTCAAGATTTTTTTGGGGGGGGGGGGGCGCAAACAGAAAAATGTAATAGGACTTGCTTTGCGGCAAAAAACGCTGTAAAAAATTGCGTGACTTTGAGGTCACAAAAGTGTGAAAGGGGCCTTCAGTAATCAAGGTATAGTGTGCCTCCTTTAATGCAGAGTGACCAGCGTGCCCCCTTTCAATGCAGAGAGAATAGGGTGCCCCCATTCAATGCAGAATGACCAGCGTGCCCCCATTCAATGCAGAATGAGCAGTGTGCCCCCTTTCAATGCAGAATGACCAGCATGCCCCCTTTCAATGCAGAGTGACCAGCGTGCCCCCTTTCATTGCAGAATGAGAAGCGTGCCCCCTTTCAATGCAGAATGACCAGCGTGCCCCCTTTCAATGCAGAGTGACCAGCATGCCCCCTTTCAATGCAGAGTGACCAGCATGCCCCCTTTCAATGCAGAGTGACCAGCGTGCCCCCTTTCAATGCAGAGTGACTAGCGTGCCCCCTTTCAATGCAGAGTGACCAGAGTGCCCCTTTCAATGCAGAGAGACCAGCGTGCCCCATTTCAATGCAGAATGACCAGTGTGCCCCCTTTCAATGCAGAGAGATCATCGTGCCCCCTTCAATGCAGAGAGATCAGTGTGCCCCCTTCAATGCAGAGAGATCAGTGTGCCCCCATTCAATGCAGAGAGATCAGTGTGCCCCCATTCAATGCAGAGAGATCAGTGTGCCCCCATTCAATGCAGAGAGATTAGTGTGCCCTCATTCAATGCAGAAGGATCATTGTGCCCCCTTTCAATGCAGAGAGATCAGTGTGCCCCCTTTCAATGCAGAGAGATCAGTGTGCCCCCTTTCAATGTAGAGAGATCAGTGTGCCCCCTTCAATGCAGAGAGATCAGTGTGCCCCCATTCAATGCAGAGAAATCAGTGTGCCCCCATTCAATACAGAGAGATCAGTGTGCCCCCATTCAATGCAGAGAGATCAGTGTGCCCCCATTCAATGCAGAGAGATTAGTGTGCCCCCTTTCAGTGCAGAGAGATCAGTGTGCCCCCTTTCAATGCAGAGAGATCAGCGTGCCCCCTTCAATGCAGAGATCAGTGTGCCCCCATTCAATGCAGAGAAATCAGTGTGCCCCCTTTCAATGCAGAGAAATCAGTGTGCCCCCTTTCAATGCAGAGAGATCATTGTGCCCCCATTCAATGCAGAGTGACCAGCATAGCGTGCCGTGTCCCCCCCCTGAGACCAGTGCACTTACCTGCAGCTTCTCCTCAGTCCCCCGGCGTCTCCTGGAGTCCTCCCACCTCCACCTCGGTCAATGGCATGGTTTTGCCTTTCGGCCAATCAGGAAGCGGGTCTCAGACCCGCTTCCTAATTGGCCAGGAGGAGGATCCGTGAGACAATAGTGAATTTACATTCGCTATTGTCACACAATGGGTGGGCTCGGGGCGCACCGCTCTGCGCCCCGGGTCCACCCTTTTCTGAAGCCTATTAGAGCCTCTGGCTCTAATCAGGTGACTCAGAAAAAAAAAACATTGAGCTCCATGAGTCCGGCGCCCCGCATGCAGATTAGGGGGCCGGATGCATGGATAGGGGGGCGGCACCGGCCGCCACTGATTGGGATGGTATATAGCAGAAAGTACATTTTTTTTTGTTTTGTTCGTAGAGCAAAAAATAAAAATTGCACAGGTGATCAAATACCACCAAAAGTAAGCTCTATTTGTGGGGAAAAAAGGACATCAATTTTATTTGGGTACAGCGTCGCACGACCGCGCAATTGTCAGTTAAAGTAACGCAGTGTCGAATCACAAAAAATGGCCTGGTCATTAAGGGGGTAAAACCTTCCGGTCCAGAAGTGGTTAAGATAGTAAAGATAGTGACCTGTTAACAGTCTGTCCGCAGGGCTGAAACACAACACTCAGGTCATAGATATTTCCCCTCACTTCCTGTTGCATTTTTAAAATGGGAAGTGAAGGAAAATCTACCCAATGGGATGCAGGAAGTGTAAAATCTTTATCCCAAAAGGAAAAAAACAGTTTGCTGTAACTGATTATAAAGTGTGAGCTGGTGTTTGGCTTCAATTTGTTAGTGTATTTAAATCTGCAAGAACATCTAACATTTTCCTCTCCCCAGACTAACGATGCTGCTGTCTGCTGTGCCCCCTGTGCTCCTTTATTCAGAGTTGAGGTACTCTAATACAGGAGGTGTGTTACTGGGCAGATCACTAGGTGAAAACAGAGGGAAAAAAGCCTAAAAAAAAAAAGGAAAGCTAATTCAGCCACCATATCTTATGTTTGGTAGGCTGCAATATATTACATTTTGGTTTTGGATACAACTTTTTATGTTTCAATGTTTTTATTGAATTTTTTGTAAGCAGAAGATTTAACAGCGCACAAGGAGCCAACATGGCTCAACCATATTCTTTGAAGGCATTAAATTTCACAGAATACATGAAATACAATGGTGCCAAATCAGAAAATCACAATAGCAAGAATGAGAAACCAATAAATCAGTAAAAGGAACTGTAAACTTAGGTTGGGCATCCATCGAATGAAGCGAAAACATAGAGACAGCGCCCCCTCATTATCACACTAAAGGGCAGGCGGTCCGGGCCCGACCCCCCCCCCGGTGCCCCTACGGGAACATACTGCGCCCTTGGGAGAGGACGGCCCCCAACCCCCGACCCCAATACCAAGCCCTCTACTAGTGGGGGGCGTGGCCTGTCATCCGTGCACTGTCAGAGAGTACCAGAGGAAAAGGAAGAAAAGAAGAAATGGAGGGAAAAGGACAAGACTGGGGGAAATGGAGGAAACAGCAGAGGAGGGTAGCAGGAGTGGGAGGGTGGGAAAAAGGAAAGAAGCATCAGCGGCTGGTGAGAAAATAGAGGGTCGACACCCAGGTCCCGCTCGCCCCTAAGGGGGAGATTTCCCCAACATCTTGTCCAAGGCGACCAAGGCGCCCGACCACCCCTATGAGGGGCCCGCCAGGTACCTTATCCAGGGGGTCCCACGTTTTGTCAAACATTCGCATCCTGTCATTCAATAACGCCACCATCCGTTCGTTTATCATGATCCAGGTCAGTTTGGCTTTTAAAAGCTCGAATGGCACCACTGGGGTTCGCCACGAGCGGGCTATAGCTATTTTGGCGGCCGTGAACACAAAGGCGATAAGGCGCTTGGCGGGTTTAGTTGCTCCCTCCACTGGTTTACCCAAAAGGGCATTTTGGGGATCCTTTACCAAGTTGACTTGGGTCAAAGAGTATACAAAATTGTAGACTCGGATCCAAAAGCGTCGGACTTTTGAGCAAGTCCACCACGTGTGGAGCACCGTGCCCACCTGGCCACATCCCCGAAAACAGTTGGGGGATGCGGTGTTCACCGCCACCACCAGCCTGACCGGAACCATGTACCAACACAAAAACACCTTGAAGTTTGAATACAACTTTTTAAAGGGCTTTTTTTCCAGATTGGTTTTAGTGCATGAACTTGTCTGTATAACTGGGGAAGAAAGAGCATAACATATACCGTGTTTCCCCGAAAATAAGACTGGGTCTTATATTAATTTGGCACCAAAAGACACAGTAGGGCTTATTTTCGGGGTAGGTCTTATGTGTAATGTGCTGTCTTCTCTTTCCTCCCTGCCTGTCAGAAATCCCCTGTGTGAACAGAGTAAAAGTGTATGTAAAATCCTAGAATCCACTAGAAAACATGACTGTTTTATATATTGTCCAGTGTGTGTTTCTGTAATCTAATAGTGTGAAATACCTTCGGTAAAGCGCCGCTGAGCTAATCTCCCGCTCTCCTCTCCTTCTCTTCTCAAAGCTGTCAGCAGGGTATTTCAGAGCGGGTCACAGAAGCGCCGAGCATTATATTATAATTGTGTGAAATACCTTTGGTACAGTGCCACTCAGCTAATCTCCCGCTCTCCTCTCCTTCTCTTCTCAAAGCTGTCAGCAGGGGATCTCAGAGCGGGTCACAGAAGCACCGAGCATTATATTATAATTGTGTGAAATACCTTCGATACAGCGCTGCTCTATGCTCAGCTGATTTCCCGCTGCTCCACTCTTCTCCCCCGCTGACAGCTCGGGGTCACGGAAGCGCCGAGCAGCGCTGTCCTGAAGTTATTTCACACAATTATAATATAATGCTCGGCACTTCCATGACCCGCTCTGAGCACTGCAGAGGGGAGGGGCTGAGATCCCCGCTGACAACTATGAGAAGAAGAGGAGAAGAGCAGAGCGGGGGATCAGCTGAGCAGAGAGCGGCGCAGTACCGAAGGTATTTCACACAATTATAATATAATGCTTGGTGCTTCCATGACCCGCTCTGAACACTGCAGAGGGGAGGGGCTGAGACCCCCGCTGACAGCTATGAGAAGAAGAGGAGAAGAGCAGAGCGGGGGATCAGCTGAGCGCAGAGCGGCGCTGTCCTGAAGTTATTTCACACAATTATAATATAGTGCACGGCGCTTCCCTGACCCGCTCTGAGAACTGCGGAGGGGAGGGGCTGAGATCCCCTGCTGACAGCTATGAGAAGAAGAGGAGAAGAGCAGAGCGGGGGGATCAGCTGAGTGCAGAGTGGCACTGTCCCCAAGGTATTTCACACTATTAGATTACAGAAACACACAATGGACATTATATAAAACAGTAATAAAGTGGATTCTAGGATTTTACAAACACTAAACTAGGGCTTATTTTCAGGGTAGGTCTTATTTTCGGGGGAAACACTGTAAATAAGTTCCTTCAAGGGCAATTGGTAATGTGCATGGCCTAGTTTATATAATATGCAAAATTTGTTGACTGTATATACTGTAAATAATATGAACAAGAGATACATAAACCATCAAACAATGTGTTCTAATTATTGTTTTATTATTATTGAGATATAATATTGAAAACTACTAATGCAAGGGCGGTGGTTAAAGAATCTCAATATTCCAACAAAAAGAATCAGGATGAGGTTAAAGTGGTATTAAATCCGAATGCATAAACTGGGTAAATTGCAGCTTATCAATTCTTAGATGTGATGGCTGCATTTTCTTTTTTTTAGGCTTTTTCCCCTTATTTTTACCTTGTGATCCTGCCAGTAAGTCAGTTTTTTTTCAGCTTACTTTAACCACCTCCAGCCTGGCCTATAGTAAAATAAAAAGGCTAAGCGCTTAAATTAGATAGGCCATTGATACATCAGGACTGATACATTTTCAACTTTATATACCACAGATTGTAGACTCTATAACTTTCACACAGAATAAATAATATACACTTGGATATTTTATACCAAAGAAATGTAGAGTATTTTTTAAAATGCTTAGTAGTTTATGTTTATATAGCAAAAAAATAAAAAACCCAGTGATTAAAAATCACCAAAAGAAAGCTCCATGTGTCAAAAAAAAAAAAAAAGATAACAATGTAATTTGGGTACAGTAATGCATGACTGAGTAATTTTCAATACAAAGTGTGACCATGCTGAATTCTTAAAATTGACCTGGGCAGGAAGGGGGGGGGGGTAAAAGTGTCTGGTACTAAAGTGGTTAACAGACCAAGCTATCTGGATAAAGCAGTTGGAACTGCTTATAAAACTTTTTCACATGGTAAAGCACAATCAGCTTTTCAAGCAGTTTTTTTTTTTATTTTTACAGTTATATCAAAACAATAATCTTTTATTTGATAGCAGCTGAACTTATCGAACAAATCATACATTGGCATATTTAAATGTGGTCATAAAATGCCATATTTTAAGTCTATAAACTCTGAAAGAAAAGTGAACTTGTATGTGTGCATTGATGTAAACATTTTATGGAATATGAGGATACCGCCTCCCATAGACAATTAATTTACAAAGAGAGATCTGTTGGCATGGACCATAGGGTTTGTTCTTGGATAGTACACACTTGTTACACTTGTTCTTGGTGTAAGTACACAAAAGGTGGTGAAAACTCCTGGTCAGGAGTGGTAAGTGGGTTACCCCAGGGCTCTGTCATGGACCCAATTCTGTTTAATTCATATAAATGATATAGAGGTCAGTATAAATAGCTCAATCTCAGTGTATGCTGACAATACAAAAATAAGCAGGACAATAACTTCACTGCAGGATATAGAAACTTTACAAGAAGTCCTGAACGAAATAATGGGTTGGGCAACTACATGGCAAATGAGTTTTAATGTTGAAAAATGTAAAGTAATGCACTTGGGGGCTAAACCATTAAGTTACTCACTACTGGGGGAAGCTCTGGGGCTCTAGGGGGTCCTAGTAGAAGACAGACTGAGCTATAGCATGCAATGTCAAGCTGCAGCAAGCAAAGCTAGCAGACTATTAGCATGCATTAAGAAGGGAATTTACTCCAGAGATACAATGATAATCCTACCACTTTATAAAACTCTGTTTCTGCCATATCTAGAATATTCCGACCAGTTCTGGTCACCAATCCTCAGAAAGGAAGGAAGGATGTGCTGGAACTGGAAAGGGTCCAAAGAAGGGCAACAAAATCAAGTTATACTAAAGTCTCTCTTTTTTTTTTTTAATAAAAATAACAAACATGTTATTCTTACGTGCTCTGTGCAGTAGTTTTGCACAGAGCAGCCTGGATCCTCCTCTTCTCGGGTCCCTCTTCGGCGCTCCTGGCCCCTCTCTCCTGCTGGTTTTCCCCACAGCAAGAAGCTTGTTATGAGGGCACTCGAGCCCCACTGCTGCTGTGTGTCCATTCAGACAGGGAGCCGAAACTCAGGCCCCAACTCCTCTCACTCCTCATTGGCTCACAGACTTTGATTAACAGCTGTAGAAGCCAATGGTGCCCGCTGCTGTGTCTCAGCCAATAAGGAGGGAGAGTCTTGGACAGTCGAGTCTGTTGTACAACATTGCTGGATCGGGATGGGCTCAGGTAAGTATTAGGGGGACTGCTGCACACAGAAGGTTTTTTTTTTCCTAATTCTTAGAATGCATTAATCACTTCCTGCCTTCCGTATGCAAAATAACATCCGCGGAGTGGTTCTGTTATCCTGACTGGGCGTCATATGACGTTCAGCAGGATATGCCCCCAGTGGCGTGCGCAACGTGGCGATTGGTGGTGTGTCGATCCGATCTAGGTAAATAGCCTACTTTACCTTTTTTACCTTTATCTTTACCACGTGATCAGCTGTGTCCAATCACAGCTGATCACATGGTAACCAGGAAGTGCCATGTATTGGCTTTCCTCCATTCGTGCTGACAAGGTGTGAGTAGATGATCTGTGGCTCTCCTGAAAGGGGGTCTGTGCTGATAATCTGTGCTGATAATCAGCGCATTGATTATCAGTGCAGACCCATCAGTGATGCCCACCAGTGATGCCCATCAGTGCCCCACCAGTGAAGCCCACCTGTACCCATAAAGGATGCCAATCAATGCCCATAAAGGATTCCATTCAGTGCCCATTAGTAATGCCTGTCAGTGCCTCCTCATCAGTGCTGCCTATCAGCACCATATATTAGTGCCACCCATCGGTGCCCATCATTGCCCATTAGTGCCACCCATCAGTGTCGTCAGTGCCGTCCATCAGTGCTCATCAGTACCACCTATCAGTGCCCATCAGTTCTGCCCATCAGTGCCCATCAGTGCCCATCAGTGCCGCATATCAGTGCCATCTATCAGTGCCCAGCACTGCTGCCTATCAGTGCCCATCAGTGCTGCATATTAGTGCCTCCTCATCAGCGCCCATCAGTGCCACTTCATCTGTGCTGCCTTATCAGTGCTGCCTCATAAGTGCCCATCAATGCTGCCTCATCAGTGCCCTAAAGTGAGAGCCCATTCACACTAGGGCGACTTATGAGGTGACTTGTGTCGCCCCAGGTCGCTTGACATAACAAAAGCAATGTTAATCAATCAGTGCCGTCTTAATTGGCACTACTGAAGTCGCTCCGACTTCAGAAAAGGGTCCTGTACTACTTTGAGGCGACCTGTGATTCGACTTGTCCCATATACTTCAATGGGACTCGCCTCCTTATCTTAATTGAAGCGACTTGTGATCCGACTTGTGATCCGACTTTCCATAAAAATGGTATTGAACAAGAAAAAAAGAGCATTTTTCTTATAATTTTTATTAAAACATGAATATGTCTTCTCTCCACCTTGCCGTTTTTCTTGCAGGCATTTATCGGGCATTTTTGGAGGCAGGCATGACTTTTTTTGGATTAGTGTCTGGGGGGGTCTAAAAAGTGTACCTGTGAAGTTTTAGCTCTGTAGCATGTCCAGAACCCCAAAAAAATTAGCATTTTTCTTATAATTATTAATACAGCAGTGTGGCGGCTTCTGTACACCTTGCCTTTATTCTTGCAGGCATTTATCGGGCATTTTTGGAGGCTGGCATGACTTTTTTTTGATTTAGTGTCTGGGGGGTCTAAAAAGTGTACCTGTGAAGTTTCAGCTCTGTAGCATGTCCAGAACCCCCCAAAAAATATCATTTTTCTTCTAATTTTTATTAAAACATGAATATGTCTTCTCTCCACCTTGCCGTTTTTTTTGCAGGCATTTATCGGGCATTTTTGGAGGCAGGCATGACTTTTTTTGGATTTAGTGTCTGGGGAGTCCAAAAAGTGTCCCTGTGAAGTTTCAGCTCTGTAGCATGTCCAGAACCCCCCGAAAAAAAGCATTTTTCTTAAAATTATTAATACAGCAGTGTGGCGGCTTCTGTACACCTTGCCTTTTTTCTTGCAGGCATTTATCGGGCATTTTTGGAGGCTGGCATGACTTTTTTTTGATTTAGTGTCTGGGGGGTCTAAAAAGTGTACCTGTGAAGTTTCAGCTCTGTAGCATGTCCAGAACCCCCCAAAAAATATCATTTTTCTTCTAATTTTTATTAAAACATGAATATGTCTTCTCTCCACCTTGCCGTTTTTTTTGCAGGCATTTATCGGGCATTTTTGGAGGCAGGCATAACTTTTTTTTGGTTAGTGTCTGGGGGGGTCTAAAAAGTGTACCTGTGAAGTTTCAGCTCTGTAGCATGTCCAGAACCCCAAAAAAATTAGCATTTTTCTTATAATTATTAATACAGCAGTGTGGCGTCTTCTGTACACCTTGCCTTTATTCTTGCAGGCATTTATCGGGCATTTTTGGAGGCAGGCATGAGTTTTTTTGGATTTAGTGTCTGGGGGGGGGGTCTAAAAAGTGTACCTGTGAAGTTTTAGCTCTGTACAATGTCCAGAACCCCAAAAAATTAGCATTTTTCTTATAATTATTAATACAGCAGTGTGGCAGCTTCTGTACACCTTGCCTTTATTCTTGCAGGCATTTATCGGGCATTTTTGGAGGCAGGCATGACTTTTTTTGGATTTAGTGTCTGGGGGGTCCAAAAAGTGTCCCTGTGAAGTTCCAGCTCTGTAGCATGTCCAGAACCCCCCCCCCCCCAAAAAAAAAGCATTTTTCTTATAATTATTAATACAGCAGTGTGGCGACTTCTGTACACCTTGCCTTTTTTCTTGCAGGCATTTATCGGGCATTTTTGGAGGCAGGCATGACTTTTTTTGGATTTAGTGTCTGGGGGATCTAAAAAGTGTACCTGTGAAGTTTCAGCTCTTTAGCATGTCCAGAACCCCCCAAAAAATATAATTTTTCTTCTAATTTTTATTAAAACATGAATATGTCTTCTCTCCACCTTGCCGTTTTTCTTGCAGGCATTTATCGGGCATTTTTGGAGGCAGGCATAACTTTTTTTTGGTTAGTGTCTGGGGGGGGGGGGGTCTAAAAACTGTCCCTGTGAAGTTTCAGCTCTGTAGCATGTCCAGAACCCCCAAAAAAATTAGCATTTTTCTTATAATTATTAATACAGCAGTGTGGCGTCTTCTGTACACCTTGCCTTTATTCTTGCAGGCATTTATCGGGCATTTTTGGAGGCAGGCATGAGTTTTTTTTGGATTTAGTGTCTGGGGGGGGTCTAAAAAGTGTACCTGTGAAGTTTTAGCTCTGTACAATGTCCAGAACCCCAAAAAATTAGCATTTTTCTTATAATTATTAATACAGCAGTGTGGCGGCTTCTGTACACCTTGCCTTTATTCTTGCAGGCATTTATCGGGCATTTTTGGAGGCAGGCATGACTTTTTTTGGATTTAGTGTCTGGGGGGTCCAAAAAGTGTCCCTGTGAAGTTTCAGCTCTGTAGCATGTCCAGAACCCCCCCCCCCAAAAAAAGCATTTTTCTTATAATTATTAATACAGCAGTGTGGCGACTTCTGTACACCTTGCCTTTTTTCTTGCAGGCATTTATCGGGCATTTTTGGAGGCAGGCATGACTTTTTTTGGATTTAGTGTCTGGGGGGTCTAAAAAGTGTACCTGTGAAGTTTCAGCTCTTTAGCATGTCCAGAACCCCCAAAAAATATAATTTTTCTTCTAATTTTTATTAAAACATGAATATGTCTTCTCTCCACCTTGCCGTTTTTTTTGCAGGCATTTATCGGGCATTTTTGGAGGCAGGCATAACTTTTTTTTGGTTAGTGTCTGGGGGGGGGGGGGGGTCTAAAAAGTGTCCCTGTGAAGTTTCAGCTCTGTAGCATGTCCAGAACCCCCAAAAAATTAGCATTTTTCTTATAATTATTAATACAGCAGTGTGGCGGCTTCTGTACACCTTGCCTTTATTCTTGCAGGCATTTATCGGGCATTTTTGGAGGCAGGCATGACTTTTTTTGGATTTAGTGTCTGGGGGGGGGGGGGGTCTAAAAAGTGTACCTGTGAAGTTTTAGCTCTGTAGCATGTCCAGAACCCCAAAAAATTAGCATTTTTCTTATAATTATTAATACAGCAGTGTGGCGGCTTCTGTACACCTTGCCTTTATTCTTGCAGGCATTTATCGGGAATTTTTGGAGGCAGGCATGACTTTTTTTGGATTTAGTGTCTGGGGGGTCTAAAAAGTGTCCCTGTGAAGTTTCAGCTCTGTAGCATGTCCAGAACCCCAAAAAAATTATAATTTTTCTTATAATTTTTATTAGAACATGAATACGGCTTCTCTCCACCCGGCAGTTTTTCTTGCAGGCATTTATCGGGCATTTTTGGAGGCAGGCATGACGTTTTTTGGATTTAGTGTCTGGGGGGTCTAAAAAGTGTACCTGTGAAGTTTCAGCTCTGTAGCATGTCCAGAACCCCCCAAAAAATATAATTTTTCTTCTAATTTTTATTAAAACATGAATATGTCTTCTCTCCACCTTGCCGTTTTTCTTGCAGGCATTTATCGGGCATTTTTGGAGGCAGGCATAACTTTTTTTTGGTTAGTGTCTGGGGGGGTCTAAAAAGTGTCCCTGTGAAGTTTCAGCTCTGTAACATGTCCAGAACCCCCCAAAAATTAGCATTTTTCTTATAATTATTAATACAGCAGTGTGGCGTCTTCTGTACACCTTGCCTTTATTCTTGCAGGCATTTATCAGGCATTTTTGGAGGCAGGCATGACTTTTTTGGATTTAGTGTCTGGGGGGGTCTAAAAAGTGTACCTGTGAAGTTTTAGCTCTGTAGCATGTCCAGAACCCCAAAAAATTAGCATTTTTCTTATAATTATTAATACAGCAGTGTGGCGGCTTCTGTACACCTTGCCTTTATTCTTGCAGGCATTTATCGGGCATTTTTGGAGGCAGGCATGATTTTTTTGGATTTAGTGTCTGGGGGGTCTAAAAAGTGTCCCTGTGAAGTTTCAGCTCTGTAGCATGTCCAGAACCCCAAAAAATTATAATTTTTCTTATAATTTTTATTAGAACATGAATACGGCTTCTCTCCACCCGGCAGTTATTCTTGCAGGCATTTATCGGGCATTTTTGGAGGCAGGCATGACTTTTTTTGGATTTAGTGTCTGTGGGGTCCAAAAAGTGTCCCTGTGAAGTTTCAGCTCTGTAGCATGTCCAGAACCCCCCCCAAAAAAGCATTTTTCTTATAATTATTAATACAGCAGTGTGGCGACTTCTGTACACCTTGCCTTTTTTCTTGCAGGCATTTATCGGGCATTTTTGGAGGCAGGCATGACTTTTTTTGGATTTAGTGTCTGGGGGGTCTAAAAAGTGTACCTGTGAAGTTTCAGCTCTGTAGCATGTCCAGAACCCCCAAAAAAATATCATTTTTCTTCTAATTTTTATTAAAACATGAATATGTCTTCTCTCCACCTTGCCGTTTTTCTTGCAGGCATTTATCGGGCATTTTTGGAGGCAGGCATAACTTTTTTTTGGTTAGTGTCGGGGGGGGGGGGGTCTAAAAAGTGTCCCTGTGAAGTTTCAGCTCTGTAGCATGTCCAGAACCCCCAAAAAATTAGCATTTTTCTTATAATTATTAATACAGCAGTGTGGCGGCTTCTGTACACCTTGCCTTTATTCTTGCAGGCATTTATCGGGCATTTTTGGAGGCAGGCATGACTTTTTTTGGATTTAGTGTCTGGGGGGGGGGGGGGTCTAAAAAGTGTACCTGTGAAGTTTTAGCTCTGTAGCATGTCCAGAACCCCAAAATTTAGCATTTTTCTTATAATTATTAATACAGCAGTGTGGCGGCTTCTGTACACCTTGCCTTTATTCTTGCAGGCATTTATCGGGCATTTTTGGAGGCAGGCATGACTTTTTTTGGATTTAGTGTCTGGGGGGTCTAAAAAGTGTCCCTGTGAAGTTTCAGCTCTGTAGCATGTCCAGAACCCCAAAAAAATTATCATTTTTCTTATAATTTTTATTAGAACATGAATACGGCTTCTCTCCACCCGGCAGTTTTTCTTGCAGGCATTTATCGGGCATTTTTGGAGGCAGGCATGACGTTTTTTGGATTTAGTGTCTGGGGGGTCCAAAAAGTGTCCCTGTGAAGTTTCAGCTCTGTAGCATGTCCAGAACCCACACTGAACCCACTGAACCCACACTGCTGTATTAATAATTATAAGAAAAAGGCTTTTTTTTCTGGTTCTGGACATGCTATAGAGATGAAACTTCACACTTTTTTGACACCCCAGACACTAAATCCAAAAAAGTCATGCCTGCCTCCAGAAACGCCAAAAAAATGCCCGATAAATGCCAGCAATAAAAAATGCAAGGTGTAGAGAAGCCGCCACACTGCTGTATTAATAATTATAAGAAAAATGCTTTTTTTGGGGGGTTCTGACGGGTGGCACTGCTCATCGGTCAGTGTCCATCAGCGCCACCTGCCAGTGCCCATCAGTGCCGTCTATCAGTGCCCATCAGTGCCGCCTGTCAGTGCCGCCTCTCAGTGTCCAGCAGTGCCACCTCTCAGTGCCCAGCAGTGCCACCTCTCAGTGCTCATCAGTGCCGCCTATCAGTGCTCATCAGTGCCGCCTATCAGTGCCGCCTATCAGTGCTCATCAGTGCGGCATATTAGTACCTCCTCATCAGTGCCACCTCATCAGTGCCCCTAAGTGCCTCCTCATCAGTGCCCATAAGTGCCACCTCATCAGTGCCCATCAGTGCAGCCTATCAGTGCCCATCAGTGCCGCCTCATCAGCGCACATCAGTGAAGGAAAAAAATGTATTTATTTTCAAAATTTACTCGCAGAAAATAAGAAAAACTTTTTGTTTTTCAAAATTTTCTGTATTTTTTCTTTTTTTTTGTAAAAAATAAAAAACCCAGAGATTATTAAATACCACCAAAAGAAAGCTCTATTTGTGTGAAAAAAAGGACGAAAAATTCATATGGGTTCAGTGTTGCATGACCAAGCAATTGTCATTCAAAGTGTGAGAGCACTGAAAGCTAAAAATTGGTCTGGATGGGAAGGGGGTTTAAGTGCACAGAAGGCAAGTGGTTAAAAAAAAAAAAATCTGTTTACTTTTTTGCTGTCACAAAGAGTGTAAACATTCCTTGTGACAGTAATAGGCATGACAGGTACTCTTTATGGAGGGATCGGGGGTCTAAAAGACCACAGACCCCTCCACTGCACTTCAATGTATTTAAAATGCTGAAATCTGCATTTTTTAATACTGACAGTCTTTTTAAATCGGCGCTGTTGACAGCCGAGTAAACCGGAAGTGACGTTGTGACATTGCCTCCCGGTTACATGGTCACAGATCAGCAAAAGAGGCAGGGGAACCGCTCAGGTGAGAAAATTATCCCAACCATCCAGGCAAGGTGCAGCTAGGATCCGCAATCCAGATAGCGGTATTGTATATTGTACGACTAAGCAGACGTTTATCCATGAAACGCGTCAACTGCTATGCTTTCATCCCCTGTCTCTGACTGTATTATGGACTGTATCTTGGATTGATTTTATGTTTTGGATCTAAATAAACGGATTTTATATTTTGTACCTTCAAGCTGGAGTGCGGCTGCCTTTCTCTTTATACAATACTCCCGGTTACATGATTGGTGACCCGATTGAAGCTGAATCCTGCTTAGTTCGGGACTCTTACCAGCCGGCAGACGTGGTGGCTGTTTTTTTGGGTCTCCCGGTGGGATGGGAGACCCGGGCAGAGTGGTGGAAGGCGGCGGGGGGGGGGACATTCCCCCTCCCGCTCGCTTGGATAACCGCTGAGTGACTGCTGAGCCGCATCAGTTGTTATCTCCAGAAAACTGACTGACTGAAGAACCTCAATTGCGAGGAACCCCTACAATCACTAAACTTTTTCTCCCTGAAGAAGAGACGCTTGAGAGGAGATATGATAGTTATTAGGTATGGGCTCTGTGTTTGAGTCAAATGCAAGTTCAACTCAAACAGCAGCTGTTCGTGTGTTCGCTGACAACAAATGGGGCGCTTGGCAGAAAGTTCGCCCGCCGATCAGTGCCCCATAATGCACTGCGTATAAAGGGATTGTAAAGGCAGAAGGTTTTTTTAATGCATTCTTTGCATTAAGATGAAAAAAAAAACCTTCTGTGTACAGCAGCCCCCCTAATACTTACCTGAGCCCATCATTAGCCAGCAATGTTGCAGGAGTGTCTCAGCTGCTCGGGACTCCCCTCCTCATTGGCTGAGACAGCAGTGTGTTGCGATTGGCTTCCGCTGCTGTCAAACAAAGTCAGTCAGCCAATCAGGAGAGAGAGAGAAGGGGTGGGGCCAGGTAGCGTCTCCGTGTCTGAATAGACACAGGGAGTTGTGACTCGGCTTGGGTGCCCCCATAGCAAGCTGCTTGCTGTTGGGGCACTGAACAGAAGGGAGGGGCCAGGAGAGCTGAAGAGGAGGATCTAGGCTGCTCTGTGCAAAACCAACTGCATAGAGGCATTAGTGTAACATGTTTGTTATTTTTTTTTTAAAAAAAGAGAGACTTTACAATCACTTTAAAGGGCTTCTTTTCAGATTGGTAGTGGTAGTGGGTCTACTTGTCTGTATAACTGGGGAAGGAAGAGCATATTATAGGTTCCTTCTGGGATTCATGCTAATGTGTATGGTCTACTTTATATACTTAGGAGAATGTGTTGACTATATACTGTATAAAATAATATGAATAGAAAATAATTGTATAAACTATAAAACAGTTCTAATCATTGTTGAGATATAATAAGGAAAGCTACTAATGCAAGCAGTTGGTCTATATTTTCTACCATTCCATCATTAAAGTGTTTAGTAACAGTAAAATCAGTCTGTATATGCAGTAAACATGCTTGTTATACTCATGGTGGAATTTAAGGGGTTAATCCTCTGCATTGTGTAAAAAGGCCAATTGATCCTGTCTTCTATGATACTCCCTTTATTTTACTGTCCCCAATCCATCTGCTGTTAGTACAGAGCCTTGGGGGCACTCTGCACATGCTCAGTTTGGTGTTGATTTTGGCAGGGAGCATGTGATCAGCACAGGGCCAATCAGCACTGTCCAGACAGAGGGTCAGGGGTCATGCAGCCTCATAGTCGGAGGAGTCACAGTCAAAAGAGAATGAAAACTCCTCTAATAGCTTTAACCAGACACTGATAGAAGTCACAAGGCTTCTATATACTGCTGATGAGAAAAGATATTTAGCAGTTTATAGTTACTAAAATAATTGCATTTCCCTCTTCTGTGTACTGTGGGAGACCAGATATAGTGAATGCATGCTCCTGGGTTTAGTAACACTTTAAGGCCTCTGGACTTAAAGACTGCTGATAGAAATCCCGGGGCCCTGTACAGACTACCTGACAGGACCCCCCCAAGAAAATATTAAAGCTATATTTTGATAAAAATACAATAAAATCATTATTAGCAGACACAAATACAACATAACTCACAGAATCCCTGCTAAATCTAAAAGATGAAACTGAATTGATAAATAAATCTCTGAGTGTGGGGGAGGTGTTGGGGGCTCATGCACATGGGTGATGTGGTCTGTACAGTGTAAATCAGTGGTTCATTTATGTGGCTTGAGCCACCAGGAGCTGTACCAACACAGCTGAGAGGTCATAATTTGACAGATGTGGGGATGCAGGTGTACAGCCCAAACACAGACAGTGAGCATTTGGGGATCGCACACCTGTAAAATTAGGGCCTGCGGCTGTGTTTGTAAAGGTGCTGCATCCCATAGAATGACAGGCAGCTCCAGCCCAAACCCCTCCTTCACACAGCCAGAGTACCTGTGGGAATGAGCCCTTAATTATATTTTTCTAACCTAAAAAACAGATGTATCCAGCTGTGTGCTGTCACTACTAGAGGGATTCCATCTTCATCTGGTCTTCTCTCTGGTTTCTTGGGCTCCAGTCATTTGGCCAAACTGCGATGATGTAACTCACACGTATGCGCGCGGGTGTCATGGCCACAGCACAGCTCTCCCAAAGGATGGTATGTCATCCATTGGGAGCGCAGTGCACATGCGCTGGTGCTATCGCCGGCTGCTACGTTTAGAAGATATTCACTGAACCTACATGTAAGCCCTATTATAGGCTTACCTGTAGATACAAGATGGAAAATGGAGTTTACTCCTGCCAGATCAGTTAGCAAATGGTTAAATAGAAGGAGTTCATACATGGATGCAGAGGGAACGGACAGTGAAGGGGAGAAGAAGAAAAGTCACATAGATCAGGAAGGGAGGATCTGGGGGAGACAAGTGGGAAATCCAGCTACATAAAGCACACTAAACTTCACTGGAACAAGATAACAAACATCTATGGAACCGGTGTAGCAGTAAATTGTTTACCCCATGGGAATGCAGCTGATAAGCTGTGACTGTGTCAGGAAGACAGAGAAAAGGGGGAGAGAAATGACAACATATACAGGCTGGGACAAGGAGTATAGGAAGAACTGCAGGGAGAGAAACAAAATGACAGAGATAAACACAGGAGCAGAGCTAGCATTAGAGCCAAGGCTGGGAGGGGGATTAGTGACGGACAACTGTCTCTTACTCAGTAGATAAAAGCTAGCAGCAGAGAGAGGGGGATAGATCAGTTTTCAGCTGCTGGAGGAAGATTTCTGTAAATATCGTTCATCACTAATTTCCCTCCCTGTGTGGGGCCCCCCTGTGTGCTCAGGCCCCCTACAAGATGACCGGTGGTTCCCCTCCTATCAGCGGCCCTGGCTGTAACGGTGCTGCTCCAATACGCACTGGTCCTGGGTTTTTTTGCAGCTTGAAAACCCCTATGCCACTTACAGCTCCTAAAAGCCTGTGTGTGCATAGACACATAGAATACCATAGAGAGGCGTTTTAAAGCTGTATAAAAAAAATTGCCTGATGTCCCTAGGAGCAGCTGTAAAAATGTCCAGTGTGCGTGAGGCCTAAAGCTGGTTACAGACTATACAACTTTGGTTGTTTAATTTACTTTAGATTTACCTTCCACTATGTAGTGCAAGGGTCTGCCTGATTGCATACAAACTGAAAGTGTTTAGGTTTGACCTCATATTATACGGTTTTGGTAAATCTAAAGGAAAAAATCTATAGAAGATTGTATAGTGTGTATCCAGCTTAAGAATCAGGAACCTTGATGAGATTGAAGCTGTAGTAAACCATAAAACAAAACAGAAAATAGGTAGATGTGGTTGCTGCATTAGTTTTTTTTTTTGGGCATTGTCCCCGAGTGATCTGGAGAGTAAAGCTGGCCAGTGGGTTGAACAAAAAAAATCTGATTTCTCCATCCATACATTCAAGGAGGATGGGGGAATCCTCCCAGCTGCACTATTGGATTTTGACACGAATACAACCATCACACCTATAAATTGGTAAGCTGCAATTTCTTATATTTTTGTTTTTGGGGTTAATACCGCTTTAACTTGCAATACGCTGTAATGACCTAAGATTATCTTTCAGCAACGTTTCTCATCATAAAGCACAATCAGCTTTTTAGTCAGTTTTTTTTCTTTACGTCACTGACCATTTCCTTCTCATGGAGATGATATCAAAACCATAATCTTGTATTTGATAGTAGCTGAACTTATCAGACAAATCATACATTGGCATGTTTTAATGTGGTCAGTTTTAAGTCTATATACTCTGAAAGAAAAGTGAAGTTGTATGTATGCACAGATGTATATATTTTTTTATGGAATATAATTATTGATAATATTTTAAAATGTAGTATAAAAGATTCCCACTAAACTGGAAGATTCAGTGGAATTTGTCAAATTAAAAATGCCCATTTTCTGCGCTAATAGGCAAGGGGGTGTCAAATAAATAACATTGGGGTGGGGGTTGGTTTGGCACTGCCCTTGGGAACAGGTATCATTGTATACATTTTTTTTTCTTTTTTGCCAGAAGTAGCGATTTTTTTTAATGCTTAAAGTGAAACATTAAACATGCTCAATTCCTTTAAAGCCATGCCTGGGGAGTATCCTAACCCTGCCTGTGAAGGGGGTACATCTCTGATGTACAGAAAGTACCATAGCAGCACTGATATTTAAAAAAGAAAAAAAGGAACATCATTGACAGCTCCTTGACCCCTCCAATGGATATGTATTTTGGGGGTTTGTGTGCTGTTTTTTTTTTAACCATTTCCTTCCCACGTGACGTCCTCCAACGTTGTGGACTTTGAGCGGATATATGTGGACGATGCTTGCAACTACAGGTATCCAGATATTTTCTTTTCTGCCAGCAATTCCTACAATGTAAAAGCAATCCTAGCAGCTTGTTAGCAGCTGAAATTCTTTTACAAGCAGTGGGAAGGGACAACCCCCCCCCCCCCTCCTGCCGCCCATCAGTGCCTCTCCGGCTCTCCCATGCAATTCGGAAGCCAGAGATCTGATTTGGTGACACCGCCGGGTTACCACAAAGTTGACCGAGGACCAGATTGTCCCCAGCCATCTCAATGACCCTGGAAGGCCAGAAGCAATGTCATGACATTTCAGCTATTGAAGATGTAAACACTGCCTAGAAAGCAGATATCATTTTTTTCCAGGGAAGAGGAGAGATTTGGGGTCTTATATTTCTTCATTTCTAAATGAAATGCTACATTTTCTGGTCTATGATGATTTGGGGAGCCATGTCATCTGCTACTGTTGGTCCACTGTGTTTTATCAAGTCCAAAGTCATTGCAGCCCTCTACAAGGAAATTCTAGAGCACTTCATGCTTCCCTCTTCTGACCAGCTTTATGGAGATGCTGAATTCATTCTCCAGCAGGACTTGGCACCTGCCCACACTGCCAAAAGTACCAATACCTGGTTTCATGATCATGGTATCACTGTCATTGATTGGCCAGCAAACTCGCCTGACCTAAACCCCATACAGAATCTATGGGGTATTGTCAATAGGAAGATGAGAGACACCAGACCAAACAATGCAAATGAGCTGAAAGCAAATTTCAAAGAAACCTGGGCTTCCATAACAATGAACGCCTCCATGCCACGCCGCATTGATGCAGTAATTCATGCAAAAAGACCCCCGACCAAGTATTGAGTGCATACTATACTGTACATGGACATTCTTTTCAGTAAGCCAACATTTCTGTATTAAAAATCCTTTTTATTTTTATTGGTCTTATGTAATATTAAAATTTTCTGAGATAATGAATTTTGGGTTTGTAAGCCATAATCATCCAAATTAAAAGAAAGAAATGTTTAAAATATATCACTCTGTGTGGAACGCATACATATAAGTTTCACTTTTTGAAATTAATAACTGAATTCAATTAACTTTTTTATAATTTTCTAATTGTATGTGATGCACCTGTATAATATTTGGGGATTCTGAGTAATTTTCTAGCAAAAAAAATAAAAATTGTTATATGTAGGAGAGAAATGCCAGAATTAGCCTGGGTGGGAAGTGGTTAAGAAGCTGGCAGTAAATGTTATTTGCTGGCAATTTAAACTGTACCATTTTTTTTCTTTGTAAATGCCAGTTTTCTGTAGCACATCCTTTATCAAGAATGAAAAAAATTGCATAGAATCTCCTCCAAAATACATACCAGCCTAGGGTACCTCATGCAGGTTCCCAAGGAAATCCATACCAGCCTCTAGTCCAGGTATGTAGCCTGGGAAGGAGGAGGGAGAATAAGCATGCATCCCCCCCCCCCCCCTCCCCAGGACCATACCAGGCCACATGCCCACAACATGAGGCAAAGCACCTAGTCCCCTTGTTGATGAGGACAATGGCCCTTTCCCCACAATCCTGACTGGTGGTTCTGGGGGGGGACTGTAAGCAAGGGGGGGAGGAGGGTTATTGGAATCTGGAAGCCCCCTTTAATTATACCCCCCACATATATGAGTTTGAGGTATACGGTACCTCTACTCAAAACGACACCTAAATGCTTGAAAAGTGCTTTATTCAAAAATTAAATATTACCCAAAAATGTCCCTTGTTGCAAACCCAATATCAATCACAATGCCTGCCACCTACCAGTGGCTATATTTGGGCAATGATGTCACCCCCCCTTGCATAAAAGGAGCAGAGGTTCCCTGTGACATCAGTGGTTCCTAGGGATGCCGTGGGAACCAATTACAGTAGGAAGCGTTCACATAAAGAAGCAGTAGAAATACCACTTCTATATCTAAGTTTTGGTTCCTGCTGAACAGGGGGCCATTATTCTTCTTCAGTTCATTTTACATATTTGTTTCTCTACCAAATATTTTGTTTGCAAAGGTTTAGAGTCAATTGGCATACATTTCTAATGTTTATGTGGCAAAAAAGCTGGTATGTAAGTAACCACATAAAAAGGCCACATAACCCATTATGCAAATCAGAAATGCAAATGTGTGATAGTCTAGTTACTGCTCACAATTGTGTAATAAAATGTAATCTCATATGTTATGCAAATCATGTAAAAAAACTCCCTGTACGTTGATCTTTGTTATTTTGAGAATTTTAGGAATTAAATAGTAGAACTGGAGATATTTGGCCCAATTTCTAAAGCAAATAAAAGTAGCAGGCTTGATTTTAAAGTATAACTAAAGGCAAAACATTTTTAGAGTGTGGAAAAATTGGAACTCCCATCGGTTTTTATTGCTGTCTGTGTCCCTGTTAATGAGATTCACTCTCTCTATTTGTCCTGGGTTGTCCCCAAAAAAGTGATAGAGGGGAAATCTTCTGACAGGGACACTAGTTCTGGTGACCAGGGGGGTCCCCAAGTAATTCCCGTAATTTGCAGAGATTTTTGCTCACTTCCTGTTTGGCTATAGGACAGGAAGTGAAGGGAAATCTCCACAATGGGATACATATGGGGGAAAAAAATCTGTCAGGGGTTATAACCTTCCCTTACTCTATCCAAAATGTGAAAAAAGTTTTGCCTATAGTTCTACTTTAAGGGTAAAAAATTGCTTTTAAGGGGCTATATGGGTTTACTTACAATCCTCAATCTTGTGTATTTAACACTAAACTAATTTTTTAAGGGTTCCTGAAAGCTGTTTTACATACAGAAAAGTAAGCCTGCAGCTGTGGAGGAACCATCCGTTATTACATCTTACTTTTCAATTTAATGCCTTTAACCCTAAAACAGTTCTGGAGTCCCAAGGGATCTTAAGCACATGTTGTAACATGATGACTTTTAGGCAAGTCAGCACTGAAAGTTTATCTGTAGTTATCTCTGTAATATGATATTTATATTTCTGACTACTGACTTTTACACAGATGCTGTTTGCATAAGTATAGACACCCCTCCTGTCCCCTGGGCAGGTTGGCCAGGCATCAAAATCTTCATTGTTAAAGGTAAGTAGCATGAACATGTTTGCCCCATAACCAAAAGCTTGATTTTTTTTTTTTAGAAGGCTCCAGTGGCACATTTGAGCCATGAACAGTATGGCATTGAAGGGTGACCTCAATATAGCTGCAAACTTCAGCTGGGTACACACAGATCAAAAGACAGCTGGTTCAACAGGGACTGGTTGAACTTTTATCTGTGTGTCACCCTCCCTGTTTGACAGAAGCCAATAGTTCAGCTTCTGTCCAACAAACTTGCTGGAAAATGTTTTATTTGATCAATGGCTACAGCGCTGATCAGTGTATTCTGGTTAGGATGGACACTCTTTGAAAGCATTTAAAACGGAGTTCCGGCCTCAAATACCTTTTTAAACTAAAAATACCCCTATAATACTAATCCAACGCCCTTTACAGAACCGCTATTCTCATACTTACAAGGTGTACAGTATTGGATTTTAGTCAAAATTTTACTTTTTACAGTGTAATCTGCTGTGTCCTTCTTCCTGATTCCAGGGAGTGTTCTGGGAGTTCTTCCTGATTCTAGCCTCCAGGGAGTGATGACAAACAGCTCCCAGGATGCAATGCAAAGGCGGAAGTGATGTCAGTGGTGGTGGCCACAGAGGGGGGAGAAGGAGGAAGTACAATCAAAAATGCTCTGAAAATAAGGTAAGGGACCCCCAAAAAAATTGAAAATGCCCAATTGTTGATCAGCATAGCGAGCACTCCAGGAATCACTAAAGTTGCAAAATAGACATAGCACCGTGGTCTAGTGGGTTTGTGCACATATCCTTTGATTAATGCATCTCCCTCTGCCGTAGGTTCAAGGCTGACCATCTCCACCTAACTTCTTTTTGGAAAAAAAAAATAAAAATAGGCCGGAACTCCACTTTAAGGACTTTACATTTTTTTTACACTTTGATTGATTGAATTAATTTTTTACTGTTTATGTATCACATTTAAATTAGGAATATTGATGTGCAGATCATCTACTGGCTAGAAGGATGTTGGTAGCAGCCCTGATTCACCCCTAATAACACTAATCATGCCAGGAAGCCATCACTGCACACTGCCAATCATGAGCAGGGTGTGTATGTGCAGCTGGGGGCCAGGAAATGCCTCCCTGCCTATGATTGGCGGTGTGCAGTGACGGCTTCCTGGCAGGATTGCTCAGGTGGGTTGGGACTAGAATCCAGACATGCCTGAGCCCATCCTGACTGCTCACAGATGATTTGTAATTTTTTCAATCACCCAGCAAGCTGATAGTAAATAAACCAATGCATTCCCCCATCCAAGTGAGGAGGATGGAGGAATCCTCCCTGCTGTGCCATTGTACTCTGACAGTAGCGAATCTCCTCTGTTAGAATACACTGATAAAGCATATTGGCTGCCGCTGCTAAAGGAGAAGGATTTTCCAACAAGCAAGTCAATTCTTAGATCAACTACAAGTGGCAGCAGCCACACATGAATCAAAATGTGCCGGTCCTTTATATATATACAGTAATACCTTGGTTTGCAAGTAACGTGGTAAACAAGCATTTTGCAAGATGAACAACATTTTTTGTAAAATTGTAACTTGATATGCGAGTGCTGTTTTGCAAGGCAAGCAGTAGAAGGTTTACAGTTTCACAGTTTTATTGTAAAAAAAAAGTGGAATTACAGTCACAATGGATATCCTGCATTAAGGAGTCTGGTGCTCATCCATGTAAAGCTGCTGGTGTATAGAGTACTGTATGTGGGCAGAGGTCTGGGGGCGCTGGTGGCTCCCAGCGCCTCTTGGAGAACTCAGAGACACTCCCAGCTGGGTGGGGCGAGCGTAATGCATGTTCGGAGCACCCGGAAGCTTCAACAGTTCCTGTGTGTCTCCGAGTTCTCCAGGAAGCACAGGAGCCACCAGCTCCTCCAGACCTCTGGCCACATACAGTAATGTATACACCAGCGGCTTTACTGTTTACACCAGCGGCTTTACATGGATGAGCACCAGACTCCTTAACGTGGGATATTGTTTTTAACATTGTGAGTGTAATTCCACCTTTTTTTTACATTAAAACTGTGATCCTTCTACTGCTTGTATTGCCCTCGGACCTCTGGCCATGTACTGTATACACTTTACACTTTATACTGTATTTTGTATTGCCGCAATCATTTTTTAGGCCCCTTTCACACTTATGCGACCTAAAAGAAGCGCAATTTTACTGCAATTTTTTTCCGCGATGTTGCCGCGATTTTGACTGGACTTGAAGCAATGCCTATGTCTATGGACCTCAAAACACATTAAAATTGGCCCAAAGTAGTGCAGGGACTACTTTGAAGTCGTTGCGACTTGAAGTCGTACAGATATGAACGGTACTCATTGGAAATCATGGAGTATGACTTGTCATGCAATTTTGCAGTCCCAAATCGCAGGACGAGTCGTACAAGTGTGAAAGGGGACTTAAATGAATAAATGGTGGTAGAACGAATAATCTGAGTTTCCATTATTTCTTATAGGGAAATTTGCTTTGATATACGAGTGTTTTGGATTACAAGCATGTTTCCGGAACAAATTATGCTTGCAATCCACGGTATTACTGTACCTGTAATAAATATTTAAACATTATTATTAGCTAAAATGGATACTTAACAATGAAAACAATTAGACTTTTGGTTGCTTAAAATCATTTAATGAACTTTGGAAAGGCACTATTGCTGCATCAACATTATATACAGAATGAGTTCCCGCTTTACATTACCATTGAGAAGGTTTACATCATTTTTATAACAATCATAACTTGAGTATGTCCTGATTATAAACTTTCACCCAAGAATATCAATCGTGGCTGCCATGTCTGCTATGTTGCACTTATTGACGTTGCGTTTGATTTTTCCAAATCCTTTGTCTGCCCACTCCTCTCCCCAGCTGTAAGAAGTAAAAATAAAGCTTGGATTGGAGCACTCAATAAAAAATACAATGCATTTAACTACTGAATCTTGAAAAACATGTTTTACTATTTGGCATCTTGGCTATATGTATGCTGTATATAACCCCTGGGTTTTACTGGCATTAAAGCAGTATTAAACCCAAAATCAATCAACTATTATATTGTAGCTTACTAGTTCTTAGATGTGGAGGCTGCATTAGTTTTCCTTTTTAGACTTCCCATATTTTCATCTGGTGATTTGACCAGTAAGTCGATTGTTTTCTAAAGAACAAGAAGCTGTCCTGCAGATGTATCAGTTTACAGCAGGCATCACCAAATGGTGGACTGCAGTCCTGGTCGAGCCACTGTCCCATTTGAACCCGCGATCACCTAATTTAGGAGCCGCATCCTTTCCCCACCCTCTGCCGCTGTCATTCTCAAAACAGAGCTGAGAGCGAGAGGCACAGCTGCACTGAATAGGGTGTGGAAGTGGGAGCTGCATGAGTCAACTGTCCAGATTAACAAGCACGTGATTGGTTGCTAGAACGCCAGGTGGTCCTAGCAACCAATCACCAGATTGCTAATATGAAAAGTTTACCCCAGCAGCTCCGGCTTCTGCCCTCTATTCGGTGTTGCTGTGTCTCCTTCTCTCCACTCTGTGTAAGGTAGGAGAGCATGGGCAACAGGTGTGTTTGTGTGTGTGTGTGTGTGTGGGGGGGGGGGGGCAGGAGATGACGTAGGTGAAATGTGATGTGAAGGGGGGCAGTGCTGTGGTGGGGTGATGTAAAGGGGGGGGCAGTGCTGTGGGGCGGACAGAGGTAAAGGGTGGCAAGAGCCGAATTGGGGGGGGGATGTAAAAGGGGGCAAGTGCTATGAGGGGAGAGATGTAAAGGGGGAGCAGTGCTGTGTGTGTGGGTGAGATGAAAAGAGGGAGAAATGCTGTGTGTGTGGGTGCAATGTAAAGGGGGAGCAGTGCTGTGTGTGTGGGTGTGATGTAAAGGGGGAGAAGTGCTGTGTGTGTTGGTGAGATGTAAAGGGGGAGCAGTGCTGTGTATGTGGGTGAGATGTAAAGGGGGAGAAGTGCTGTGTGTGTGGGTGAGATGTAAAGGGGGAGCAGTGCTGTGTGTGTGGGTGAGATGTAAAGGGGGAGCAGTGCTGTGTATGTTGGTGAGATGTAAAGGGGGAGAAGTGCTGTGTGTGTGGGTGAGATGTAAAGGGGGAGCAGTGCTGTGTATGTTGGTGAGATATAAAGGGGGAGCAGTGCTGTGTGTGTGGGTGAGATGTAAAGGGGGAGCAGTGCTGTGTATGTGGGTGAGATGTAAAGGGGGAGAAGTGCTGTGTGTGTGGGTGAGATGTAAAGGGGGAGCAGTGCTGTGTGTGTGGGAGAGATGTAAAGGGGGAGCAGTGCTGTGTGTGTGGGAGAGATGTAAAGGGGGAGCAGTGCTGTGTGTGTGGGAGAGATGTAAAGGGTGAGCAATGCTGTGTGTGTGGGAGAGATGTAAAGGGGGAGCAGTGCTGTGTGTGTGGGTGAGATGTAAAGGGGGAGCAGTTCTGTGGGGGCCATGTGAAGGGAGACAGTGCTTTGGGGGGAGATCTAAAGGTGGCAGTGCTGTTGGGGGTTTAGGGGTGATGTAAATAGGGCAGTGCTATGGGAGATAGGTGATGTAAAAGGGAGGCAGTGCTTTGGGGGGGGGAGGGGTAATGTAAATGGGGCAGTGCTATGAGGGATAGGTGATGTGAAGGGGGGCAAGTGCTGTGGGGGAGGGGGTGATGCGAAGGCAGTGTTGTGCTGTGGGTGGGTTCATGTGAAGGGAGGCTCTTCTCTGCGGGGGGAGGGGGGTGGCTGATGTGAAGGGGGCACTGTGCACTAATGTGAGTCACTGACTGAGGGATTGTGATATAAAATGAGGGGGCTGTGAATGGATCTGAGTCATAGCACAAACAAAGGATTTAGATCTCTGCAGGAAGAAATTTTTACTGGTCGGACCTACATGAATTTTAATTCAATCCCCCGGTTTACAAAATAATTTACCACTGGCAGAGGTGATTAGCTGTTATTGGTCTATGTAAAACATTTCTCTCTAAAGGATAAAAACGGTTTGCTGTAATTGCTTATAAAGTAATAGCTGATGTTTGGCTTCAATTTGATAGTGTATTTAAATCTGCTAGTACTTCTCCCCCCCAGATAGAGAATGCTGTCGTGTGCCGTGCCCTCTGTGCTCTGTGAGTGTAGGCACTCTAATACAGGAGGCGTGTTACTGGTCAGATCACCAGGTATAAACAGAGGAAAAAAAGCCTAAAAAAAAGGAAAAATAATGGAACCTCTACATCTAATGATTAGTAAGATGCAAAATATTACATTGATGGCTTTGGATTTAATGCCACCTTAAGGTATCATATACTGTATATATATTTAAAAAAAAAAAATTATATATATATATATATATATATATATATATATATATATATATATATATATATATATATATATGATGTGTGTGACGCAGAGTAGCAAAGCCTTTTGCAGTGGACTTAACGCTTACAACAAGAACAGCCGTTAAGTTGTCACTGAGGCTTTGGCAACAGCCTTTTGCAGTGGACTTAAAGCCTCAGTGACAAGTTAATGCCTGTTCTTGTTGTAAGCGTTAAGTCCACTGCAAAAGGCGTGACACACATCTGCTTTATTAGGAGCTAAAGAAAGGCGCGGTTAAGCAAAAAAGTCATTTTTGAAGGTTTGGCATGCTATAATTCTGGTTCTGGACAGGCTACAGAGCTGAAACTTCACAGGTACACTTTTTAGAACCCCACAGACACTAAATCCAAAGAAATCTCATTTTTTTTTTCAATAATTGGCTCTCTATCAAAAACGACAATTTTTAAGAACTTTTTTTTGCCTGATTAATAGTCCCTGGGGTATGACCCAGAACCCTAGGCACTTTTTAGGGGCATTTATTAGGTTTTAGGGCTTCAAAATGGTGTTTTTTGATTCCCAAAGTTCGGGTCCCATTGATTTCAATTGGGTTCGGGAATCCGAACAGAACTTTCGGGAAATTCGGGTGTTCTGGTCGAACCAAACTTTTCAAAAGTTCGATCATCCCTAGTTGTGAAGAGTGGGGTATTTTTGGGGGGAAGATCAAACCTTTTAAAAGTCCAGTAAAGAGACACTGCCAAATTTTCTTTAGCCGTATGTGTTCACTAAGTGTAAACATATTTTTATGAAAAATCCCCCCCCCCCCAAAAAAAATCTAATTTTTAAGTTTATGATTTACTGTTGGGCCGCATTCATAGCCGTATTGGGCCACATGGGCTGCAGGTTGGACACCCCTGTTTACAGAAAAGACTAGGTTGCCTTGAAGGTAGATGTTGTACATACCTATTCTTTATTATCCAGTAGTCCTGGCTACCATTTTCTTCATCATTTTCTGTCCCATAACCCACAATAATTATTGCGTGATTCGGACCTGGAGCACAGGATCCATCAAAAACACCTAATAGCAAAATCAAATTTTAAATATATTTTCTGAAAGTTTCACATTATTAGAATATTACCTTTTGTATATAAAAAAAGAGTATGACAGTTAGAGTAAGTATAAAATGGAATAGCACTTTAGTATTAATATAATTCTAGAATGGAACACCAGCTTTAGCGTCACTTTAAACTATCTCTATTAGGGAATGGTACGGCCGCTATGTGCACTGCAATATACTGTAGCAGCCTTAGCTACTTTTACTTCCCATCTGCTTCCGGAATTAAAAAGAATCAGGCTGATTGCTCCTCCACCAATCAGAAGAAACCTTGTATTTTATTCAATCAATACAAGGCTTCCTGCGATTGGCTGAGGTGGGGGGGTGGGCAGATGACATCACGATTTTCACCTCGGCCACTTAGAGGAAGCCTGTATTCACTGATAAAATTACAAGGCTTCTCCTAAATGGCAAAGAAGCACTCAGCCTGGATTTATTTGATTCTGGCAGAAGATGGGAAGTAATCCATACTTGTAAGTGTCAGTTGGCTGTCCACATACACTCATACTTTGGTTGCGCACACAGTAACCTTCTTTATTTTTAAGTCACCCATACTGCTGAGGTACACAGTTACACTTTCTGTATGTGGCAAATACTACTATAATCAGAGATGTATAGTAACTAAGTAGAACTACTTCACTACTGTACTCAAGTACCGAAAGGCGGTATCTGTACTTTCCTAGAGTAGAATTTTTTTCTCCTACTTCCACTTTTACATCACTACATTTTTTCAATGATTTCAATACTTCTACTCCGATATTTTTTTTTGTGTGCTGCATAGTTACTCGTTACAATTATAAAAATTACCACTGCCAGAACAGTAGATGGCAGGTTTCATGAAGCTCAAAACATGTGTATTATCAGCGCATACGAAAATAAATGCTACTGTATGTATAATAAAAGCTGCATTTGAAATAATAAAAAACAATATGATGTTCAAACTTTTGACTTCTTTCTTTAATAACTACATAACACAGTACTTGTACTTTTACTTTCAGTACTTGAGTAGCAATTTTTTTTTCAAAACTACTGGTACTTTTACTTTCAGTACTTGAGTAGCAAAATTAAAAAAAAAACTACTTGCAAAACTTAAGTACAAAAAATGTTGAATACTTTAGTACTTCTACTCAAGTCACTTTTTGATCGAGCACTTCCACTTCTACTCAAGTCACTTTTTGATCGAGCACTTGTACTTTTACTCAAGTATGGGTTTCAAGTACTTTATACAACTCTGACTATAATAAACCACAGCAGACACACACACACACACACATGGGTTGCATAGTCATGTACTGAAAATAGTTAATTTGGGCCAGCTTGGCATGATCAACGGCTAGTAAATCTATGTTACAGGAGGGGCTTAGAAAATCAAATCAGTGTTAATGCTAGTGACAGACGGCACCATATATGTTATGCTTTTTTTTATGTTGCCCATAGATCCACTTTAAAGCATGATATATTACCTTCATGATATAACATGAATTCTATAGTCACTCCAACTCCAACAGTAATTGGACCTTCAAGTGCCACTGAAGATGCTATGTTCTCTTCTCCTTTCATAACATAGGATTTGCTTGCATTCAGAAATACCGCTTTGTCAGAATTATAAGAACAGGCCATTTTCTTAAAAAAAAACAAATAAAATGAAATTCAGTTCAGTATATACAGTAGAATGATAACTCTAATTTAACCATTACTTCGATTGCTCCAAACAGAAAAGTGAAGAGCCACTTGGGGCTTTGGAGCAGTGACCTGGGCTATAGGAAACACATCATAACTGCTATTCTGTGGAAAATGTCCTTGTTGAAGAGTAGTATGTTATTTGTCACAGCATACAGATGGAGGAGGTAAATACGGGTGTATGTGGGCATGCCATTAAAACACTTCTGCTATTTTTTACTACTGGTGCAAAGAGAACAAAAGATCTTCAAAAGAGAAACCACGGTCTTCTTGACTCTCGGATTTCACTGCTAGAAATTTATAATCTATAAAGGAAAAGTTGTAATTTTTTTAAAATCCTTCTAGGGCACATGGATGCACAGTCATAAACAAAGAAGAATAAACAATACATAAACAACTATGGAAAAAAACATATTGAGGTAATAAAGTGGTTCTAAACTCTAAAGGTTTTTTTTTTTTTTTTTTTTTTTTACCTTAATGCATTCTCTGCATTAGGCAGTGCTGTATCTTGGCCTAGGCCAACAAGGCCCAGGCCTAGGGCGGCACTTTGCAGGGGGCAGCAAAAAAGTGGGCACTGATAAGCTTCACTGATGGGGCTGCATTGATATTCTGTACTGTATTGACATTCTGAGGCTGCAATGACTGCCACTGATGAGGCTGCGCTGATGGGCACTGATATGATACACTGATAGGCTGCACTAATGGCCACAGACGGGGCTGTACTGATGGCCACTGATGAGGCTGCACTGATGGCCAGTAATCAGGCTGCACTCATAAGGCTGCACTGATGAGGCTGAACTTATGGAAACTGATGGGGCTGCACTGATGGGCACTGAAAAACTGGTTGTAGCCTGTGGTTTACAGATAACAGGGTGGGTCATAAACATGAAGGGGTGTGGCCTTTACAGGAAGGGTTGGGTCATATTTAAATTAGGGGGTGCCCAAGTTTAGTCAGGCCTAGGGCAGCACAAAACCTAAATACACCACTGGCATTAGGTGAACAAAAACCCCACTACCTTTTCTCCCAGTGGGGGAAATAAAAAGACCCTTCTCCAGACCCAGGACTTCAGAACAGTGGTCTCCAGCTAATACCCCCTTAGGAGTCTTCCATGGGCTCTCAGCCGAGCTCCTGCTAAGACCCAGTCTGCAATTTCCTGTTTCAGAAACTCTCCTAGGGGCATTAGCACCCCCCCCCAAAGGAGAATGGAACTCCCCCTGAAGAGGAAATACACTAACCCAGAGATTGCCAAAGCACCTTCTCAGCCACCTTCTGGATGCCTCCTTCCAGGGACTGGCTAGGGCATGATTATCTGCATCTCCCTGTTCTATATTCTGGAAGCTTCTTACAAAAATAGGTGGGAATAGGCAAAAATAATCAATAACTGCTCCACTCACTACAGTAAAGCCAAAAAACGAAATTTACCCAGCAGCCTAACTAGGAGAGTGCTACACACCATTGCATGGGAATCCAGTACAGAGGCACTATGTTGACGCTTATTGAGGTTTTGCCAGATCAATGGGTGTTTTTCTGTACTTGCAGCAAGGCGCCTATTGGAAAGATATACTGAATATGTTGTGTTTTTTTTTATTTTGTCCAGACATACAGGCTACAACTGTTTATTATCTCTGGGAAAGCCTATAGTTTGATCTTGGAAAGCAGTTTGGAGAAAAGTGGAGAATAACTGAATTTATTGAATAAAGCAGTATCCCGAAATAATTTAAGCTTTGAGTTGTCAACTGAACTTTAAAGAAAGAAAAAGTGTGGTGTTGCGGCTGAGATTTATAGGAAGGGCCTCAGATTTAAGGTGATTAAGTATGAAATCAGAGTGCTCACATAATTTCTGTATGTGGAAGAATAGGTTAAATCTACATAGTTGAATTAGGAGAATGTTTTTATTATCAAAAAATTCCTCCATATCTTCACTAGTTTAAATTTTAAGGTATGTGTTTGTCAGTGCAGTCCGGTCAAGGCACCCCGAGGTACATTGCAAAAGGCCAAAAAAAAGGGAGATTTAGAAGAATGGGTCGAAAATATCACTAACATACCCTGCCAAATTTCTTTTTTCTGTAACGCCCTCCTAGGTAGGTGCTAGAGAGAAAGTATAGTTTTGGGTCCTGTCTGCTTACCAGAAGGACTGCAGGTAAATCTATATTGTTCTCTGCTTACCAGAGAGCAGGAGCTGTTAGTGAGGTCTGCTCATTGTGCTCAGGTGCAACTTGTTCTGTCTGCAGAGTGTTTCACACTGGTCCAATAGGGAGACCTATTGGACAGTGGGAGGAAACCTGACAAATAAGTGCACAGGCTTTTGATACAGTCCTGGTGATTTGGCAGAGGAAAAGTGCCTCGGTGCATGCTGGGATACTGTATAAAAGCCAGGAGCACATGTGCTCAGGGACTTTCAGCTGGAGAGCGCAGTCCCAGAGGGAAGGGGTGGCTGCCTCCTCCTCTGTAGAGTCATGAGGCCTCAGGTGGTCAACCTGAGGGCCTTAGAGAGTGCCAGTGAGAAGCTGAACCAAGAGGACCATGGAAGCTGACTAGAAGGGGAGACACTGGAGGATCTGATTCTGCAGTACAGTGAGTACAGATTTGTGTCAAGGGGCCTGACTTGAGGGGGACCATCCCTGAAGCTAGAAGAGTCAGTGGACGGGTGTCAGTAAAGGGGATGCTAGTGATCGTCCCGAAGATAATGTAGGTTCACCAAGTCTATTGCTGGAGAGAAAAGAGCAAGGAGACTTAACCTTTCCCATACATATGGCAGTATGGAATAAGCAGTGCAGCTACTTCCACAAACAACCTTGTAAGGAAAAGTGAGAGTTGTCCTTATCCATTGTGAATAGTTACAGTTGGAGTATCCTACTATTCCCTTCTCCCATCCAAGTTCCAAAATAAACACTAAAATTCAATACCCCCTGGACTGTTTATTGTTTGACGAGCCATCGGGAGTAAGGAGGGATGTGTGAACTGTACCTCAAGTGACTGTGTGCTGGTAATCAGAGGAGGCCAGAGAAGTCATCTTACAGCAGGTCCTACGTGGAAAGTGCTACATTTGCATCAACACCGATGCATTCCGTGGCAAGCCACGTGGTAAATCAGATTAAGGGCATGTCTTAAGTTGTCTGTAATTTGGTTCGCAGGTGCCCACTCCCCTCCTGCAGCTTCGCGGCTTTTTTCCCTGCTTACCAAAGCCATCGGTAGCAGGGAAAATGATCTGGTCCTTTCAGGTCCTAGGCAGGAAGTCGAGTGAGGGCAAGATGGCCCCCACTCGACTCTATGGCCTTGGAGGACTGGAGCGACATCAGGTCTTTTTGACCCCAGATCTCACATTAAAGAGGACCTGTCCTGCTTTGTTTTATTACAAAGGATGTTTATATTCCTGGTAATAGCAATAAAAGTGATACAGAAAAAAAAATGTTTTAAAGGGACAGTGTAAAATTAAAAAATAAAAAGTAAAATAAATAAGTCCCTCCGAGCTCACGCGCAGAAGCAAACACATATGCAAATCGCACGCACATATGTAAACCGTGTTCAAACCACACATGTGAGGTATCGCCGTGATTGTTAGAGTGAGAGCAATAATTCCAGCACTAGACCTCCTCTTTAACTCTAAACTGGTAACCAGTAGAAATGTTTAAATTGTCGCCTATGGAGATTTTTAAGTACTAATGTTTGTAGCCATTCCACGAGCGTGTGCAATTTTGAAGCATGACACGTTAGGTATCTATTTACTTGGCGTAACAATATCTTTCACAATATAGAAAAAAATTGGGCTAACTTTACTGTTTTCTTATTTTTCAATTCAAAAAGTGTGATTTTTCCCAAAAAATTGCATTTGTAAGACCGCTGCACAAATATGGTGTAACAATAAGAATTGCAATGATCTCCACTTTATTCTGTAGGTTCTCTGCTAAAAAAAAAATATATATATATATATATTTGGGGGTTCTAAGTAATTTTCTAGCAAAAAATACTGAATTTAACTTGTAAACATTAAGTGTGAGAAATAGGCTTAGTCCAGAAGTGGTTAATTACACAGGTTCTGTGGCTGATTAAGGTGGTAATTAAACTTACTTAGTGCCTTATGTGCATTAAATTAGCCTCAGAACCTGTGTAATTAATATGTGTTCTGTTTTAAAGGGATGAGGTGGCAACCCTAGTAAAGCCTGAAAGAGGTGATACTGGTGAGGGCAGGGAAAAAAAAAATAAAATGGACTCCCGTGAGGGTTTATGCCCTAATGTGCCAGTATGCACTGCATACTAACATAATATAACAGACTTACCTTTTAAATGGAGCCCTCCAGTGCTAAGCTGTAACTGCTCCCGATGTTTTCATCTTCACTCAGTCTTCCTTCTAGGCCTGTGCTCTCCAGCCATTTAATTGGCTGGACTGCAATGATGTCACTCCCATGTATGCGCACAGGAGTCATCATCGCAGCAAGGTGCTCTTTTCAATGCAGAGAGTACTGCTTATGCACCAGTGACATCATCAGCTGGAGCCAATGTCAGTATCTTCTAAAAAGCACAAGCTCAGGCTTACCTGTAGGGCAAACTTAAACTTTTGCCTTGATGCCACTTTAAAGTGAAATAAATTATAACTGTATTCTCAAAAGATAATCCATATAGATCTACTAGTTAATGTACCATGTAATCTATTTTTCATGCAATTTTTTTTTACTGTGCTTTTCTGCCTCCTTGTAATGTCCTCCGTCAACCTCTCCCTCCCCCCCCTCCCCCCACTTCCTTTTGCTTGGAGTGAGCAGTATGCATTAGTTGCTCTATGTACTTTGAAAATCCTATAATCCATAGTCCCTAGTTTATCTCAGGAGCTAACAAGAAAGTTTGTTTTAGTTCTGATATACAGTGGTATCATGGAGAGAGACTGTAGCCACCCTCTAACAGTAGCTCAGATCACAGCAGCAGCAAAAAAAGAGCAATAGAATTAGGAATACATACAGTGGGGAAAATATATATTTGATCCCCTGCAAATTTTGTATGTTTGTCCACTTACAAAAAAAGTAGGGGTCTAGAATTTTTATCATATTTGTTTTAAATGATAGAGACAGAATATCAACCAAAATCCAGAAAAAAAAACACATAAAACAAATGCTATAAATTAAGTTGCAGTTCAGTGAGTAAAATAAATATTTGATCCCCAAGCAAAACATGACTTAGTACTTGATGGAAAAACTCTTGTTGGGAAGCACATAGGTAAGACGTTTCTCGTAGTTAGTGACCAGGTTTGCGCACATCTCAGGAGGGATTTGGGTCCACTCTTCTTTACAGATCTTCTCTAAACCCTTAAGGTTTCTTGGCTGTCTCTTGGCAACTCAAAGTTTCAGCTCCCTCTATGAATTTTCTATAGGATTAAGGTCTGGAGACTGACTAGGCCACTCCATAACCTTAATGTGCTGCTTCTTGAACCACTCCTTTCTTGCCTTGGCGGTCATTGTTATGCTGAAAGACCCATCCACGACCCATCTAAAGTGTTCTGGCTGAGGGAAGAAGGTTCTCATCCAAAATTTTATAATACTTGGCCCTGTACATTGATCCCTCAATGCGGCAAAGTCAGCCTGTACCTTTAGCAGAGAAACAGCCCCAAAGCATAATGTTTCCACCTCCATGCTTGACTGTAGAGATGGTGTTCTTAGGGACATAGTCAGCATTTTTCTTCCTCCAAACACGGTGAGTCGAGTTAATGCCAAAAAGCTCAATTTTGTTCTCAATCCTTCCCTGAATCATTTAGCTGTTCATTATCATGACTGTACATGTGGCTTCTTGAGGAAGGAGACTTGCTGTGTTTGGAGGAAGAAAAATGCTGACTATGACCCTAAGAACACCATCCCTACAGTCAAGAATGGAGATGGAAACATTATGCTTTGGGGCTGTTTCTCTGCTAAAGGTACAGGCCGAACTTGTCACATTGAGGGGCCAATGGATGGGGCCATGTATTGCAAAATCTTTGATCAGAACCTTCTTCCCTTAGCCAGAACACTGAAGATGGGTCATGGATGGGTCTTCCAGCATAACATACTGCCAAGGCAACAAAGGAGTGGCTTAAGAAGAAGCACATTAATGCCATGGAGTGGCCTAGCCAGTCTCCAGACCTTAATTTTATAGAACATTTATGGAGGGAGCTGAAACTTCCAGTTGCTAAGCAACAGCCAAGAAACTTGACAGCAATGATTTAGAGAAGATCTGTAAAGAAGAGTGGACCAAAATCCCTCCTGAGGTGTGTTCAAACCTGGTAACCAACTACAAGGAATGTCTTACCCCTGTGCTTGCCAACAGGGGTTTATTCACTAAGTACTAAGTTATGTTTTGCTTGGGGATCAATATACCTATTTTACTCACTGAACTGCAACTCAATTTATAACATTTGTTTAAATGTTTTTTTTCTAGATTTGTGGTTGATATTCTGTCTCTATCATTTAAAATACCCCTACGATAAAAATGATAGACCCTTAATTTCTTTGTAAGTGGGCAAACTTATAACATCTGCAGGGAATCAAATAATTATTTTCTCTACTTTACTTGAACAGTATATATTTTTTAAAACCAGAGTTTAGTGTTACCTTAAATACAGAAAACTCACACAGTCTTTGTTACTCCAATTTCACTGATCAGCAAATGCAATAAATCGCAGCAGGCGCCTAAACAGTATGTGCAAAGTTTCCTAAAAATGATGATGTTTGCCGTCAGAGAAAACAGCACAGTGAGTCACCTAAAGCGTCAAATAAACATTTACTAAAGGAAGACAGTTTAACTGCCAGGACCAGGATTAAAGAAAAAAAAGCCTGTTGTATTGTATACTTTTCAACATGTCCAAGAAAATGTTTGTCTTTCCATATTTTTTTTAGCTAATGTCAGTAAAACTAGAGAATCAGGGATGACACTGGAGATGACGATGGTAATATTGATAAGAACATTTGGGGCCCATTTAAATTTGTGCATTGCAGTTACACATGCTGAAGCTATTTTGGTAGAGGACTGAGAATTGCTTCCTCACGTGGGTTTGGTAGGGTGATAATGAATATGCCACTGGAGAGGTGGTGTAAGCATAAATCCACTGAATGAATGTAGAAAGCTTTCCTAGGACAAGATGAAGATACAGTCTTAAAGCCTAAGTGAAGCCAAAATAAATGCATTTCTTGGACTTATGCCTCTTGTGGGTGAAATCCCCCTCTGTCCAACTAGGCCCATCCTTTCAGGTCAGCTGCTCCATTCATAGAAGCCAGTATTACAGCTTTAATGAATGAAACATGATCTATGAATGAACGTGGGAGACAATCATCTGCCTGTAGGTGGAGTGCAGCTTGGTGAGATAAAAAGAATTCACACAGATGGGTGCAATAAAGAACTTGTATTAAAGAATGCAGTAACGGTTCACAACAGAAACACAGAAACTGGGGGGGTTTAGCCCAGCTCGGTACACTGACGGTTTACAGCAATGAGGATAAGCGATGCTCTTCCAGGCTTACAGCTTCTGCAAAGAGCACAACATGTGGCCTGGTAATCTAATGCCCAATCACGAAGATGTCCAGAGGAACCACGACCCTATGCTTTCCCTCCTTGTCAGACACCATTCCCTACTGTCCCTGACAGGCGGGATATCTCTCCCTACACTACCCACTTGCATAAAACGCACAAAACCTGGGAGCCAAGGCCCTAAATAGGCTCTGTCTGACCCAAGATGGCTGCTAGAATAACATGTGGTAACAGCATCCAATAGGATAATTTCCCCAGTGACCCAAGGCAGCTATAGAGAAACCTTCTTCCTCTTGACTTTCTCCACCAACAGTCCTGCTGCAGGAGAGCACAACCTGTTGTGGAGAACGTAGAGCTGGGTGGAAAGGATGAACATAATTGGTATCTCTTGATGGCAGCCTGTGACAGTCCCTAGTTCTATTGACCTCCCTTGCACTGGATCATTATGGCAGCAGGGGTTGGGAGGGGGCATGGACGGAGGAGGATTTTACCTAAGAACATCAACACAAAGGAGACATCCTACTGATTGTAAGTTTTGTTGCTTGTGCAGATTTTTCTGGATTTTTTTGGATAACCTAGGGTTTTAAAAAAATTGTAGATCTGTCTTGGTGTTAGGTACTCATCATAACTGTTTAAGGAAGAAGTATTATAGTTTTCAATTTGGATGTGAGGTTCCAACTCAGTGCAAATCAGAAAAAAATGAAAGCAAACCTTTCCTGTGTATTCATAGTCTTCAGCCTTCATAATGCCATTCATCTCTGCATACAAAAGTGCAATGGCTGGGAACCCTCCACAGCATCCACCGTCGTCAGAGTCACAGTCTACCAGCTGCTGCTCACTTAGCTTCACAAGCTCCTTGCTCTTTAAACATAACCGTGATTCAACAGCACCCACCTAAAACAGATCAAATCAGAGAATTAAGGCTGGTATACACAAATATAACATTGGCCAATTCAGCAGGAAACAGCCAAACTTCACTCTGCATGTACCATTGTCTGTTCAACAGAAGCTGGTCTAATAACTAGCTTATGTTAAACAGTCATGCTGGAAAACCAGGGTTTAATCAGCGCATGCAACTAATGACTAGGTGCTTGGCTAGAGAGAGAGAGGCACTATAAAGACACTGTGCTGCAGCTGCTTTGTGTGTCTATACATGACTCCCATGTTGGCTTTCAATGCTGTTCATCCTCCACTCGCCAGGGTAAGCTGGTGGGACTTGAGAAACTGAAAGGACTCAATGTATGCTGCATTGAACTGTTGGAGACGTAGACTGGGAAAGGACCTTGCCATGTGAGTAAATGGAGGGATGGACTTGAACCTGTGTCCAGATCAGAGTTTGCTATGCGTCTGAGACTAGTGAGTGGCCACTTACATTGTTTGATTTTACCGCTGCTAGCAAGCTGAGTAAGAAAGGGACTTACCACCAATCTATGGCATTAAATCACTGCATGCAGAACTTTAGAGGACTGTTCTTATGTGCACCATCTTAAAAACTAGGCCCCACGGTTAGCCAGCTAAAGATTACAATTCATATGCTTTCCACAGGGACCCTGAGCTTTCCACAGGGACCCTGAACTGAGTTACTAATAGTTAGAGGTACCTCTCCTGGGATTTATATATGTGTATAGATATATATATATATACAGTGCCTTGCGAAAGTATTCAGCCCCCTTGAACTTTGTGACCTTTTGCCACATTTCAGGCTTCAAACATATAGATATAAAACTGTAATTTTTTTGTGAAGAATCAATAACAAGTGGGACACAATCATGAAGTGGAACAAAATTTATTGGATATTTCAATCTTTGTTAACAAATAAAAAACTGAAAAATTGGGCGTGCAAAATTATTCAGCCCCCTTAAGTTAATACTTTGTAGCGCCACCTTTTGCTGTGATTACAGCTGTAAGTCACTCGGGGTATGTCTCTATCAGTTTTGCACATCGAGAGACTGAAATGTTTGCCCATTCCTCCTTGCAAAACAGCTCGACCTCAGTGAGGTTGGATGGAGAGCGTTTGTGAACAGCAGTTTTCAGTTCTTTCCACAGATTCTCGATTGGATTCAGGTCTGGACTTTGACTTGGTTATGTTTATTTGTGAACCATTCCATTGTAGATTTTGCTTTATGTTTTGGATCATTGTCTTGTTGGAAGACAAATCTCCGTCCCAGTCTCAGGTCTTTTGCAGACTCCATCAGGTTTTCTTCCAGAATGGTCCTGTATTTGGCTCCATCCATCTACCTATCAATTTTAACCATCTTCCCTGTCCCTGCTGAAAAAAAGCAGGCCCAAACCATGATGCTGCCACCACCATGTTTGACAGTGGGGATGGTGTGTTCAGGGTGATGAGCTGTGTTGCTTTTACGCCAAACATAACGTTTTGCATTGTTGCCAAAAAGTTTGATTTTGGTTTCATCTGACCAGAGCACCTTCTTCCACATGTTTGGTGTGTCTCCCAGGTGGCTTGTGGCAAACTTTAAACGACACTTTTTATGGATATCTTTAAGAAATGGCTTTCTTCTTGCCACTCTTCCATAAAGGCCAGATTTGTGAAGTATACGACTGATTGTTGTCCTATGGACAGAGTCTCCCACCTCAGCTGTAGATCTCTGCAGTTCATCCAGAGTGATCATAGGCCTCTTGGCTGCATCTCTGATCAGTCTTCTCCGTGTATGAGCTGAAAGTTTAGAGGAACGGCCAGGTCTTCGTAGATTTGCAGTGGTCTGATACTCCTTCCATTTCAATATTATCGCTTGCACAGTGCTCCTTGGGATGTTTAAAGCTTGGGAAATCTTTTTGTATCCAAATCCGGCTTTAAAATTCTCCACAACAGTATCTCGGACCTACCTGGTGTGTTCCTTGTTCTTCATGATGCTCTCTGCGCTTTAAACGGACCTCTGAGACTATCACAGTGCAGGTGCATTTATATGGAGACTTGATTACACACAGGTGGATTCTATTTATCATCATTAGTCATTTAGGTCAACATTGGATCATTCAGAGATCCTTACTGAACTTCTGGAGAGAGTTTGCTGCACTGAAAGTAAAGGGGCTGAATAATTTTGCACGCCCAATTTTTCAGTTTTTTATTTGTTAACAAAGTTTGAAATATCCAATAAATTTCGTTCCACTTCATGATTGTGTCCCACTTGTTGTTGATTCTTCACAGAAAATTACAGTTTTATATCTTTATGTTTGAAGCCTGAAATGTTGCAAAAGGTCGCAAAGTTCAAGGGGGCTGAATACTTTAGCAAGGCACTGTATATATATATATATATATATATATATATATATATATATATATATATATATATATATATATATATATACATGCGGAGCAATACAGAGTGCTCTCTGAGACGTTTACTGATTAATGACTGCAGAAGGACTACTATGAGATTATTCATCACTGTGGATACTGTTCACTGTTGACACTGTTCATTACTGATGCTGTTTATTGCTCTGTTAATCCTGTGTTAGTTAAAATGCCGATTTAAGCCAGGAATACACAGGCCGAATGACGGTTAAAAAAATGGCTGACATTCGGCCCATGTGTATGTCGGATGGCCAATGGCAGTGAGAGTTGATTGGAGTGTTCCCGGGGGGTGGCACGTCCTCCTGTCGAAACACAACAGCTTATGGGGGAGATCGCTGTACTATTGTCGGATCACTATTGTCGGATTGTCGCTGCTCACGGCACAGGGCTCTGAAGAAACAGCATGGGCAGCCGTTCCTTCAGAGCATGTGCGCCGATGACGTCATCAGCTCAGTATACAGTAAATATCTCCTAAACTTGCACTGTTTAGTAGATATTTACAGTACCTATAGGTAACCATTATCATAGGCTCACCTATAGGTACAAACATTATTTGCAAGTTTACAACCACTTTAATACATATGCAGCAGGGACTGCACTGACTTAGTAAGTTGGCATACTTCTATGGTTTAAACCTCATTATTAGCAATAAATACTGACAGGGGTTCTAATCCTTCTCCACTGTATCCATCCCACTGGATATCACATGAGATAAAATACTGCATGATTTCATGAGATAAATGCTGCAAACTTCGGAAAAATACTGCCTGTGGTATTTTAGAAGCATTTTTTTAGTGAATGCGAAAACATTTTTTGACAAAAACGCTATGCGGTATGTTGCCCAATTTCTTAAAGCGGTGGATACCGCTTCGTGAATGGAGCCCCAGTGTGTATTACCCAGTTATATTTGTGGAGGTGTTTTCAACCATGATCAGATTTATTATCACCAAGTTTTCAGTAGGAGGTCTGTATATGGTAGCCTTTGAATTACCATACATTTCAAGATTTACTATTGGGCAATATAAAAAAAAATAGTTACTGATCGACAGAAACCAACATAACAATCTTGGTGTATAATATCTCTTCTGACCAGTACTGCTTATGTAGATTCAATGTGCTCATTAATTAAAGGTATAGAGACTCTTCACAGAGATGAAGGTGTGTCTATGTCAAGTACCCAATCATGTGCACAGGAAATTAAAAATACAGGATTTGGATGATTGAAGTGAACACATCTTCATCTTATTTACTAAGCTAAGCGAACATTCACTTTGCTTAGTGAACAGTCACTATTCCTTTAGTAACTCAGACTACATGTGTTCCCATAAAAGTGACAGTTTCCCACTGAATCTGATATTTTAGTTATAGATTGAGCCCAGGGCCTATGCTTCCACTAGGCAAACTAGGCAGCAGCACTCACTCTCCATCATGAATGATCCTTGTAAGCTGAGGAAAGGGGCGGCAGTGGGGGATGAAGAAGGGACAGAGGAAGATGCCAGGTGTCTGGGACAGTGGCAGAACTACCAGGCCCTGGCTTTCCACCATTGTTGGGGGAGCCCCAAGGGGCAGGAAGGGAGCTCACCGGAGTGCTAGCTGCAAAATGATCCTCTTCATCTGGAGCTGAGCGGCCTAATCCCTGGGCGGGAAGTGACTCTCTAATCTGAGCTGGTGGGCAGCCGTTCATTTCCCTGGGTCGGTATTAAGCAGGGAGTGGAGGAGAGCTGAACCTGAGCCGGAGCTCGGCACTGGAGGGCGGCACCTTTACTGGAGCAGAAGCGACGAGGCAACGGAATGGTCTGAGGATGTTGGTGATGAAGGAGGTGTGGAGCTCTCTGACTGCTGCTTCTTCCTCCACCAGGAGCCGGTTGGAGCTGTGGTGAGCACTGTGGTCCAGGAGAGGAGCGTCCTGGGAGAAGGAATCAGCAGGATCATGGTGAAGGAGGGCAGAGTGCAGGCTACTCTCTTCATACTGCCCAGTAAGTGTCCCCAGAACAGGGAATCAGGGTCCCTTGGTGTGACATGGAGTATCCCTGGTGTGAAAGAGAATTGCGGTCACCAGGTATGTCATGGGGAATCGGAGTCACCAGGTGTGACATGGGGGAGAGTGGTCACAAGTGTGACAGGGGTTTGGGGTCACCAGGTGTGCCATGAGGAATTTGGATCCCTGGGTGTGCCATTGGGGATTGAGGTCCCCAGGTGTGACATGGAGGAACATAAGGGTCCCCAGGTGTGACATGGAAAAACATCAGGGTCTCCGGGTAGGACATGGAGGAACATCAGGGACCCCTGATGTGACATAGAGGAACATTGGGATCACTGGGTATGACAGCATTACATGGAGGAACCATCAGATCAGGGGCACTGGATATGACATAGAGCAGTTTTTAACCCCTTCCCTTTTTATTTTATTTTTTTTTTTGGGGGGGGGGGCGCAAGTAGCTGATTTTGCCTAGGGCGTAAAACAGTCTAGCACCGGCTCTGATTGAGCCTGATAATCTGAATCATTCGTGGGCATCTGATTTCTTGCATACTCCAACACCAAGATCTCCCTGCCATAACTCCTAACTCTGTATTCATCCAACTCATTATTTTGGTGTTCCAGTTCGCTTCTGGGTGTTCCAGCACCTGTTGGAGTCTCCATAACATAAAATATATAGTATGTAAGATATAGCAAGGAATGCAGGCCCTCCTAAAATGACCACAGCAGATGTGTAGACCCAGGAACTCAAGCATAGAGATCTCTCCAATATAGACCTTGAGATAAGTAGGAAATGGTCACATGTCACTGCAATATCATTTTTGGTGGACCTTTTACCCTTTTGCTGCCACTGATATATGTCATATGTTGGCCATGTGTGTAAATCTGACAAGCCGACTGTTGGCTGTCATATGGAAGTGATTGGGCAGCTGTACACACACCCCTGCAACAGTTGTTCCCCTGCACACACCTCTGCCATGTTTACCAGACTCTGCGCTCCCATTGGGGGACCCAGGACCACCATGGCAGATGCCACTAGGTAGAGGGGGTGGGACATCACAAATGGATGTTCCCCTTCCAACTAAGAACCCAGAAGCAACATGTAAAATATTATTTCTGTGTCTGGCTAAGTAAGATCTGATCTGTGCTTCATTAGCTTCAGAAGAGGGCAGAAGACAACAATGGTCTGACTCTAAAGGACCTCAGATATTATTAAAAAGAACCTCTGACCAAGAAAAGAAATACATATGGGACTTGTTGTCCCTTATGTGATGAAAAAATAAAGTTTAGTGAAAAAAAAAAGTGTAAAAAAAATGTAAAGTTACTCAGGGGTGCTTAGGCACACAAGTATCAATTGTGCTACACATATTACATATCACATAGACAACAAGATGAAAGCAATAATTCTGAATAATACCAAAGTTTCACAGGCACACACAATTTATTCAGCGTAAACTCATTTATAATTTACTGAAATTTGGGTAATATATTGCGTTTGTGTGCAAAATAAACAAGGAACGTTTGTGTGTTTTTTATCGCTATTTCGTGCTTGATAAACCATTACGCTAATATTGTGTAACACAAGATTTCACCTTACCACTATTTTATTCTCCAGGGTGTCCGATTTCAGAAAATATATAATGTTTTGGGGGTTTAAAACAATCTTCATGCCTAAAATTATTTTTTAAACGTGTACAAAAAAGCAAACACAGTGAAAAGGTTAAAATGATATTAAAGTCTTACTTTTTTTTTTGGGGGGGGGGGAGGGTAAAAATAACAAACATGTTATACTTACCTGCTCTGTGCACCGGTTTTGCACAAAGCAGCCCAAATCTTTCTCTTCTCGGGTCTTTCGCAGGCACTTCTGGCACCTCCTTCCTGCCGAGTGACCCCATAGCAAGCAGCTTGCTATAAGGGCACCCAAGCCAAGCTGCTCTGTGAGTCCATTCAGCTCGGTCTCGCCCCCTCTCTCTTCTCATTGGCTCATTGACATTGATTGACAGCAGTATGAGCCAATGGCGTCCACTGCTGTGTCTCAGCCAATCAGGAGGGAGAGTCCCAGACAGCCGAGGCTCTCATGCAACATCGCTGGATCGAGGTAAGTATTTGGGGGGCTGCTGCACACATAAGGTTTTTTATCTTAATGCATAGAATACATTAAGATAAAAAACCTTCTGCCATTAGAACCACTTTATTAAGTATTAAGTATTTTGTAATGTTTGTGTTATTTTTCCTATATTAAAGTGGAACTTGACCCAAAAGGGGAGGTTCCACTTTAAGTCCTCCTCCCCCCTCCTCTACCATATTTAGAATATTTTTTTTTTTTGGAGGGAAGGGGGGGGGGGGTGTGCGGGTACCTAGTTATGGCAGGTGTCCACCCCCACTTCCACTCAGATCGTCTAGGTGATCCAAGCATAAGTCCTTTTTCCTTACTCCCTCCCTGCAGTCTTCTGGGACATGACACGAATCCCAGAAGACTATGGGATCAGTCACAAATCGAAGCATGGCATGTGCATGGACAGTGGGCAGCCAAATGTGAAGTCAAAAACAGCAAAGCTGGCTGCCCAGAGTTAGAATGTCGGCATCGGGAACCCAAAGGCTAGTGAAGAAGTAGCCCAGGTAAGGATGGAGCTGGATTCCTGGACAGGTAAGTGTCTATTTATTAAAAGTCAGCAGCTACAGGATTTGTAGCTGCTGATTTTACATTTTTTTTCAGAGTGGAGAAATGCTTTAACCACTTGCCGACAGCCCGCCGCAGATATGCTGTGGCAGGCTGGCTCGGCTGCGCGTACCGCCGTACCTGTATGGCGGTTTGCGGGAACGTTCCTGCGCCACTAGAGGCACACTTGTGCCCCCATTAGCCAGCGGGGAAGCTGATTTATGGGGGATTGCCACCGGGCACCCGCGATCACTCCCCGTGGAATGAAAACGGTGGTCTGCCATCGTAAACACAGCAGACTGTTGTTCTCTCTCGGGAATCAGCAGAGAGCGCCTGTGACCCTCCTATTTAGGATGACAGGTCTCTGTGTTGATTCCACAAGCCTATCCCCCTCACAGTTAGAAAACACCCCCTAGGCATACACTTAACCCTTTGGTCGCCCCTGTGTTAACCCCTTCCCTTCCAGTGTCATTATTACAGTAACAGTGCATATTTTTAGCACTGATTACTGTGGTAATGTCACTGGTCCCCCGAAAAATATAAAAAATTTCAGTTAGGGGTCTGATCTGTTTGCCACAATGTCTCGCTTAAAATCGCTGATCGCTGCCATTACTATTAAAAAAAAAATGAAAAAAATGATATACATCTTTCCCCTAGTTTGTAGACATGATAACTTTTGCACAAACAAATCAAAATACGCTTATTGGGATTTTTTTTATCAAGATATGTAGCAGAATACAAAATGGCCTAAAATGATGAAAAAATTTGATTTTTAATTTTTTTTTATTGGGAATGATATATAGCAGAATGTGAAATATATATATATATTTTTTTCATAATTTTCGCTCTTTTTTTGTTTATAGCGCTAAAAATAAAAATCGCACAGGTGATCAAATACCACCAAAATAAAGCTCTATTTGTTGGAAAAAAAAGGACATATTTGGATACAGTGTCGCATGACTGCGCTATTTTCCGGTAAAATAATGCAGTGCCAAATCACAAAAAATGGCCTGGTCATTAACCACTTGCCGACCGCCACACAACTATTTATGGCGGCAGTCAGCCCCGCACAGGCAAAGTGACGTAGTACTACCGGTCACTCGCGATCTTCCGGTGCAGAGGGAGAAAGGCAGGCGGCTAATGTAAACAAAGCCGCCTGTCATTCTCCCTGATCTATCTGCAGAGATCATACGATCCTGCTATGTAGGATCGTATGTCTCAGTAGTTACATCACTAGCCACACCCCTTTACAGATAGAAGCACGCCCATAGGGACACACTTAACCCCTGCATCACCAATAAAGTTAACCCCTTCCCTGCCAGTGTAATTTTTACAGTAACAGTGCATATGTATAGCACTGATTACTGTAGTAATGTCACTGGTAACCCCAAAAGTGTCAAAAATGTCAGTCAAGGGTCCGATCTGTCTGCCACAATGTCGCAGTCCCGCAAAAAAAAATCGCAGATCGCCGCCATTACTCGTTAAAAAAAAAACGATAAAAATTACAAAAATGTTTCCCTTAGTTAGTAAACGCAATAAATTTTGCGCAAACCAATCAAAATATGCTTATTGCGATTTTTTTTTACCAAACATATGTAGCAGAAAACAAATTGGCCTAAAATTTTAAAAAATTAGATTTTTACATTTTTTTTTTTGGGAATTTCATATAAGAAAATGTGAAAAATATTGTTATTTTTTCAAAATTGTTGCTCTTTTTTGTTTATAGCGCAAAAAGTAAAAATCGCACAGGTGATCAAATACCACCAAAAGAAAGCTCTGTTTGTGGGGAATAAAAGGACATCAATTTAATTTGGGTACAGTGTCGCACGACCGCGCAATTGTCCGTTAAAGTCATGCAGTGCCGAATCGCAAAATAGGCCCTGGTCAGGAAGGGGGTAAAATCTTCCGGGCTTAAGTGGTTAAGGGGGCAAATCCTTCTGGTCCAGAACCCATTAAACAAAAAAAAAAAAAAAAAAAACAACCAACCTTATAATAATAACAATTGGATAAGTTTTGCAGTAGCTTTAAAAAAAAAAGTAGTAAAGGGTGAGCGTTTCTTACCGTAGCAAAAGCCCAGCAGGACCCACAGATGCCTTGTTGTTTAGCAGGAGTCACACATTTTGAATCTCTCCAGTCAACATGCTCAGGTAGATGACTTTGTAAGCCATATGTGTGTTTTGGAATATTCACTGGGTGTTCTGTAGGAAACAGGCAGCTCGTTGATTTCACTTTTTCATTTGTCTGAAACATAAAGTGTCAACATAAATAAAGTTTTGTCCCTACATATTCTGCAAATAGAAATTGGGTCTTTAAAGCCCAGCACAATTCAAATCTTTTAATTTGGCTTTGAATAACATGGAGAATGTCTAGAGCCACAACCAATTTTTTTTTTGCCACCTGCTTCCCTGTTGAGAAGACTTTTCCTAAGTCCTTGTCAGTGAAGGGCTAGAATTTATGTAAATGTTTTTATTGCAGTCCACGTTTTCTTATCCTGCTGACTACTATGTCTCCCATTTTCTTGAATGGGGGTCAGAGGGACAGGAAGTTAGGAAAAATTACACCCCTCCCCCTCCCTCCCAAAAAAAAAAAAAAATCTAGAAATAAAGACACAACAGAAATGTTAACTTTTCCCTACTGAGTAAATTAAGCAGAAAAGTAAGTGTGGAATGGAGTATAAATGTTACACTAGTGGAGTGGATATGTATCCCAGGCATGGAAATCTATTGACTCTTCCCCACTGTATATCTCTGCATCTTGTCTATATCCTTTTTAGGTTAAGAAACTTTACAATATCAATTAATATGGGTTGTGCCTGTGAGTTTTTTTTTTAAACAGGAGGAATGTATAAACCTATATGAAATATGTATATCTTTTCTTTTCGGTTGATACTGACATATCTGTGTATGATGTATCATGTAAAATGTGACCAGTCCTGTATCTTTGGAATATGTCAATGCTTATTTTGTTTGTTTATTGCTTTCTCTATTCCCATTGCAGATTTGTTTTTATGATTGTGGGCAAGCTCTCTGAACATACAAAAACCTTGGCGAGCCCTGAAGAAGTGGCATATCCGACAAACGCGTAGACTTCATTTGAAGGACACGGATTGCTTGCCTTTGTGATGTATCTAATGTCTATATGGTTTTAAACTGTCTTTAATAAAATTGTGCCTTATATTAACTTATATGTTCTGTTGAATCATACACTAGGGGTATATTTAAAGTCCCCAAACCTCCCTTATCTTCCCTACTGGAGTTCAGCTTTAAAGTAATGTATTTACTAGGGATGGACCGAGTATCAGCAAAGCCGATATATATCGAGGGCCGATATGCACTTTCCCCGATATATCGGAATCGGCCCCGGAGGTTACCGATATTGACGATATTTCGGGAAAGTGCTGTACCGGAGTGATGCCTGCAGCTAGAGGCATCCACCCGGTACCGGCGTCGATAGCCAACGGTCGGCTGTCTTGTATTGACAACCGATGTGGCTGAGAAGCCGCTCGGCTGTCATTACAAGGAGCGGGAGGGGACGCCTGCATTGCCACTGAAGATCCGATCAAAGCCGCATTGGGCTCTGATCGGGTCTCCATGCAGCAAAAACCCGTCATGACATGAAGTCATGACAGTACACTTCCGGGTACTGGCGCCAGATTACAAAAAATTACAGCATTCAAAACAGCTGCACTTGGCGTTTTGAATGCTTTTAAGTGCAGAGGAGGGGTTTGGGGTCTTTTAGACCCCCAGATCCCTCCACAAGAGTACCTGTCAAGTAAAAAAAAAATTAATTTTTTTTTTTAAATGTATGAAAATATCGGCCCATATCGGCCGATACCGATACACGATGACCAAAATATCGGTATCGGTATCAGCAATGAAAAACGATATCGGTCGATCACTAGTATTTACCTACCAATCCTGCAGACTCTATTGCAGAAATGATACCATTATGATTGTTAAGTGTCTGTCTAAAAAAAATAAAACACGAACATCGAATGTACAATCACTACAACTGTGTATTATGGTTTGAAAAACCAACCAATGGAGAAGATTAAACAAGCCCGTATGCCATGGTATAGGTACAAACAATGAAGCGTAAGTACAGCTATCTATCATTACAATAAGTATTTGGAAGTATCAGCCTTGCACTTCTGGGCATGTGGACTACAAATACCCTCTGCGAATAAAGTACTATGGATTTTTCTCTTTCAATACTTCTTTACAGTCACCTTTAGGGATATTGGTGTGCACTTAGAGGAAGTTTTATCATTACCCTAAATTTGTCATCACATAGCTGGCCCACATTAGGACATGCTGGAACATGTGCTGCTTAGCAAACCACATATGTTAGTTAGTTACCTATTATTTGCTATCATAGGTGTGTGCATATATTGTGAGAGTGCTCCTAAAGCTGCAGTCTAGGTATGTGATGTGTATACTTACATTGGACCAATGTAATTATACATATCTCCTACCTGAAGGGCCACAGTAGAAGCTGACAATCACTGTAGAAGTCAGCACAATTACAGTGATAGTTACGATCTACCAGGCCTTGTGCTAAGCAACTTCTCCTGTGCTCACTGACTACAATGATTTGCATCGTGACATCACCACTCGTCCTCTACACCATGTCAAAAACAAAATACAAGACGTTCTTTTAATGATGGCACTGCCAGGTAAGTGACCCCTGTGGTCAGTTTGCAGAGTGGAACCTCCTTGGCACAGGGCCCAGACGATCACGGCTATCTCTGTAGTAGAAGAATCTCCATAGTTTAAAACATATCTCCTGCGCTCGGGTGGTGTATGATGGGGGAATAGAATATGTATATAGAAGTTCAATGGAGTTTTGTTGGTATTGCTTGTGGTCTTGCTGCCCCCTCAGGACCAAGTTTATCCGAAACACACTAAAAGACAACAACAAGAGAAGGGCGCACCGACCTAGTGCATTACCACTAAAAAGGTTTATTAAAATATTTTAAAAATGTGTATATTATACTCACAAAACAATTGTAGATAGCACACATGTAAACATGATCAACACAAGATCTCCAATGGTAGCCAAGGCACTGCACGGTGCTGGATAGCATGCAGAGGTCTGCATGGATCTGTTAAGGCTAGGCTGACGCATTTCGAGGGTGAACCCTCTTCCTTAGAGCCAGAAAGGAGCTGCTGCTTTTTAGTGGTAATGCACTAGGTCGCTACGCCCTTCTCTTGTTGTTATCTCTCCTACTGCTACAGCGATTGTTAGCTTCCCCAGCAGTCCATCAGGTATGAGAAATAAATACTTGCATTGATCCAACTACCCCAATATAAGTATGCAATAAAGATCATACTTGGAGTTCAGCTTTAAAGTGTTACTAAACCCACAACAGTAAAATCAGTCTGTATATGCAGTAATGCATGCTTGTTATACTCAAACCTGGTGGAACCTAAGGGGTTAATCCTCTGCACTGTATAAAAAGACTATTTGATCCTGTCTTCTCTGATCCTCCCCTTCTTCTACAGTCTCCGATCTATTTCGTTATGCTACAGAGCCTTGGGGGCAAGCTGCACATGCTCAGTTTGGTGCGTATTGCTAAAGGGTTTTTTTTTTTTTTTTCTGCGAGAGTGCATGTGGTCAGCACAGGGCCAATCAGCACTATCCAGACAGAGGGTCAGGGGGCCATGCAGCCTCATAGAACAGTCCGGGGGGGGGGGGGGGAATGAAAATGAAAACTTCTCCTACAAGCCTGATAGAAGTCACAAGACTGCCATAACTGCAGATGAGACTCTGTACTGTGGGACACCAGATATAATGAATGCAGGGTCCTGGGTTTAGTAACACTTTAAGCTGTGCAGTCTGGTTTGCAGGGTCATTATGTGACTGTGACTATGCCTATTCTTATGTAAACCAGGCCTATTGTTTGCACCAGTGTTTCCTATTTGCCTTTTTATGTTACTAGCCTACTTTATGTGATTCGTTGTCTCCGTCCCATTTTAAGCTATGTGTCTCATTTGTCCACCTTCTTCCTTCCACTCTTGTCTCTTTTGTACTATTCTTTTTCTACAACCACAATCAATGTCCGTGTCCTTCTCTACACCCGTTTCTCTGTCAACATTCATGATATTTTAGTTCTTACATTGCACATTACATTGTGCAAAATCTGATCTGAAAGGCAAGTAACCGTTTTATCTGGAAGCCTGTGACTGTTGGGCCCAACAGCTACGTTTATCACTAAACAAGTCTTGTCTTTGATAAGAGTCAGTGCTTCTCTTAATCGATGAGGTCTTATAGAAGAGATTTCGGAAACTAGCAGTATAATGTGTTCTCTTACCAGATCTGCAAAATGATTCATTGCCATTCTGAAGGTGCTGAGGCCTTTGTCAGCCAGTGCATTATGTTTCTGAACCATGTGCCAGTTGTCTTCCCAAGCTTTCCTCCGTGACTCCTCTACCTCCACAGAGGCATATGTTTTTCCTGTTATGTTATAGGTTCAAATGATTGGTGTGAGCTTTACAGTTAAGGGTGACAAAGCCATTACACATTAAAAGTAATTTTACACATTAAAAATGTAGATAGCAGAAGCTATCAATATTAATCCCTTGACCTTCAGAAGATTTTCCCCCCTTCATGACCAGGCTATTTTTTTGATAAATGGCACCATTGTACCTTAACAATTGCACAGTTGTGCAACACTGTGCCCCAAAAAAATGTTTGTCCTTTTTCCCACAAATAGGGCTTTCTTTTGGTGTTATTTGATCACCACTGAATTTTTTTTTTTTTTTTTGCGCTATACACAAAAAAAGATCATAATTTTTGGAAAAACAACAATATTTTTTACTTTCTGCTATATAACATATCCAATAAAAAAATGAAAAGAATTAAATGTATTTATAAATTTAGGCCAATATGTATACTGCTACATGTTTTTGGTAAAAAAAATTACCATTAAGCGTATATTGAATGGTTTGCGTCATGGAATGTTCAATAGGGTGCATGCATGTATGTTATACTTATCAGTCCAGATGTCTCTGAAGATATAAGACCAGAATTGCCATTTCAGGAAGACTCCTGCTTGGATGTCCCAAGTCACAGGCATGGGGATCACCCTAGGAGAGAGGGTGGATGTGGATTGTAAAATGAAGCCTGACCGGTTTTGCTGGACCCAAGTTGGCTGCTTTAGAGGCAAAATGAAGTCCGGTCAGGGACTTCAACATCCAAGCAGGAATCTTCCTGAAATGGCAATTCTGGTCTTATATCTTCAGAGATGTCTGGACTGATAAGTATAACATGCATGCATGCACCCTATGGAACATTTCATGAAAATCTGGTCTCTGTGACACACATGGACATTTAGGAAAGTGAGGATTTATTTCCAAGTTGGTGATGGGATTTACTCACTTTGTGCAACCTGGAACATGACTGATGTGCAAGGAAGGTGATATCCATGTTCACATTTATCTCTTGACTGATTTATTATTGCTATGGCTGTATTCATATATATATATATGCCTACGAAGCTGATATAACTGTACACAACCAGTGAACATTGATTCTCCTCTGGACCACATCATACCTTGATTAACAAACTAACTGGGGACTTGATCATCATTTCACCATATGTCCTGGATCTATTCTGGAACTTCAATTGTGTTGCTTGACAGAAATTCTATCTATGGCTGGGTGCCATGAACTGCTACTTGCATAAGAACTCATTTGTGACCAGAATTTATTCCCATTCATCATTAGGATCACCAGCCCTACCCCATACACATATACACTACATTACCAAAAGTATTGAGACACCTGCTTTTACACGCACATGAACTGTAGGGTTCAATATTGAGTTGGCCCACCCTTTGCAGCTATGCCCTCTTTAACTCTTCTGGGAAGGCTGTTCACAAGGTTTAGGAGTGTGTCTATGGGAATGTTTGACCATTCTTCCAGAAGCGCATTTGTGAGGTTAGGCACTGATGTTGGATGGGAAGGCCTGTCTCCCAGTCTCCACTCTAATTCACCCCAAAGGTGTTCTATCAGGTTAAGGTCAGGACTCTGGGCAGGCCAGTCAAGTTCCTCCAGCACAAACTCCCTCATCCATGCCTTTATTGACTTTGCTTTGTGCACTGGTGCGCAGTCATGATAGAATAGGAAGGGGCCATCCCCAAACTGTTCCCACAAAGTTGGGAGCATAAAAATGTCCAAAATGTCTTGGTTTGCTGATGCCTTAAGAGTTCCCTTCACTGGAACTAAGGGGCCAAGCCCAACCCCTTAAAATCAAACCTACACCATAATATTCCATCCGCCAAATGATTTAGACCAGTGCACAAAGAAAAGTCCATAAAGACTTGGATGAGAACGTTTGGAGTGGCCTGCATAGAGTCCTGACCTCAACCCGATAGCGTGGGCCAACTCAAAATTGAACTTATTAAGACTGGGATGCCATTAAAGTTCATGTGTGTATAAAGACAAGCATCCCGATACTTTTGGTATTATAGTGTGTGTGTGTGTATATATATATATATATATTTATGTATATAAATATATATATATTAGAGATTATAGTTATATTGCATACAGGGGAATGTTTTTTGCTATGATTGAGAGGTGTGTATACGTGATTTTAGGTGTGTTTGTTGTGTGTGCTACCAATTTTAATATATGGATTTGTATATTCTAACCGTTTTTGATAATCAATAAAGTAACAATTTAAAAAAAGTCCAGTAAGTTGCCATATATATGTTGTTTTTTCCTCTGGTTGTTGAGTTACAATTAGGTAATTGACAGACTTTTGTCTACATCAGCTGGAGGTTTGCATGGGCAGGTGAACTGGCAAAATAAGAGCAGTTTTTTGCCCCATCACCAAACTGTTAATAGATTGGATTCTGGTCAAACTTATGCTGAACTGAAGCTGAAACTCATTCCTAGTGGCTAGCCCTGTTACATTATATTGGTTGTATTACATTGTATAGCTGCACTATTGTACAGTTTGTTAGTGTGAATGTTCTCTAGGCGCTCCTTCATCCTCCCAATCATAGTTCTAGCTAAAAATGCATCAGATGAAACTGACCCAGAAGTACTGTATATCAGTAAAACATAGACGTTTGATTGTAAGTTCCTGCAGGGACTGGTAGAAAAATTCCAGCTACTCTGTAAAAAAATTGAATATCTAAACATTATATTATATTCTTCATGATGTTTATATGTATAACTGTTTACCATATTTCAACTTCCAAGCATGCCATTCTTCATCAAAGAAACTGGAAGCCCAGGTACAGACGACCAGAACTGATAATAAGGCCAAGATTTTGTTGAAATGCATTCTACAAGAAAAGGTGAGTTTAAGTCAACAATATGTCCATCACCATTTGGTGAGTTTATACACTTTCTAGTCCATTATATTATATACATATGAGGATCCTGGATTTGTTGGACAGGCTTGGAAAATGCATACAGTGCTTTTAGAAAGAATATTTAGCTTTTATTTAAATGTATATTCCTGACAGAAAGCTGTGTTAAAGCTGCATACTTTTGGCACACTACATATTTGTACCTAGAGCAAATGTAGTATTTGCTAACAAACACCATGAAAACATGTTACTTAAAGTGGTTGTAAAGCTTAAACATTTTTTACCTTAATGCATTCCGATAATGGCCCCCCTCATCCCTCTTTATACTTACCTGAGCCTGATCTCGATCCAGCGCTATGCCCGTCTGCGGCAGCTCTCTCCTCTTCTTCTCGCTCTCACAGGATTTGCTAAGAGAAGGGAAAGCAATTAGCAGCATCCTGCTGCTGTCAGTCAAATCAAGTAATGCGAAAGCTGGGGTAGGGTCTTGTTTTGCTGCCTGTGCCTATTGATGCAGGCAGCACAGCTTAGGATCGAGACCGCAGGTGTGACACCATAGGAAGCGGCTTCCTATGGTGGCACACCAAGAAGAAGAGGAGCGAGGAGTGCTGGCAGAGGACCTGATAAAAGGGGGATTGGGGCTGGTCTAGGTAAGTATAATGTTTGGTATTTAAAAAAAAAAAAAAAATTACTTTCAAGCGCTTAAACAAGTGTAAGTAGGTTACTGCATGTCCTGGAACGAATTTTCTAGCCACTGCTTTATAATGACCTGCAATGTATAGTAGTATATAGGGTAATATTTTTTTTTTTTTGTATTTAAAAAAAAAACCTTATTTTGGTAAAAAAAAATTTTTTATAAAATACAGTTCTGTTTGAAAGTTTACTACAGCTTTGATCTTCAGATTTGAAGGATTTCATGAATTTGAAAGTTTTAAAGCATTTGCAAACTATTTTTTAAAAGTAATTTATACTTACCTGGTTTTGCACAGAACATTTTCAAAATTCCTTTTCTGGTGTCCAGGCTCCTCCTCTTTTTGAAGTTCCACCATAGGAAGCCACTTCCTATGGTGGCACACCTGCAGGCTCGATCCTGAGCCAGGCTGTGTGCATATATTGACACACACACAGTACTGCTCAGCTCTCCCCCCACTCTCTCACAGGATTTGACTGACAGCAACCATTGGCTCCAGTTGCTGTAAATCACAGCTAGTAAGGACAATTTAGGAGGGTGCCGAGCCCGCGCTCTGTGTGTCTATAAATACACAGAGCAGGCTCAGGAGCAAGGCCGCACAAGTGCTCCCAAAGCAAGCTATGGTGGGCATTTAGCGGGGGAGGGGGGATCAGGGAGCACATGCAGAAGACCCAAGAAGAGGAGGATGGGGGCTGCTCTGTGCAAATCCATTACACAGAGCAGGTAAATATAACATGTTTGTTATTTTAAAAAAAAGGGTAAGGTAAAAATGTTGGGGCTTTAGAGCCACTTTAAATTCCCTGAAATGTAATAGCAAATCGGAAGATAATAGTGAAAATCCTCCATTTTGGCCAAATGCCTTGTAATCCTAGGAAAAGTAAAAGTACCTTTTTCTTTTGGTGGCTGCTAAGGATGCAATCCTGAAGGTAGCTCTTTTCAACAATTCTGGAACTTTACTTGTGTCAAAAACAGCCTTGTTATTTTATTTATTTATTTCAAAATATAAAATACTTAATTTTTTTTTTAAATAAGTTAGTATTAGAGTACAAAAATAAAAATGAAATGCAAAAAAAAAAAGGAAAAAGCACTTATAAAAAAAAACACTGAATGAAATAAAATAAACTTCTCTAAATATACCCCTATCCCAGGAAAAAAATCTAGAAAACCAGAGTACATATTTTATTTTTTAAAGCAAAATCTAAATATACCCCTATCCCAGGAAAAAAAAGAAAAAAAAAAACTAAAAAACCAGAGTACATTTTTTATTTTTAAACGCAAAATCTAAATATACCCCTATCCCAGGAAAAAAAAAGAAAAGAAAAAAAAAAAAAAAAACAGAGTACATTTTTTATTTTTTAAAGCAAAATTTATATTACTGAAGTGATTCTGCTCCTTATTGGGGAATGAAAGAGCAAAGCATGTTTTTAGTTTTGGATTTTAAATTGCACATAATTGTTATAAAAGTCAAATTGTACAGTCGAAATATAGAAATTGCACATTTATGCCCCATCCCATTCTGACATAATTTCAGTAGAGAGACACACAACACACACATACACTTGTGAAGAAGATGACAAGCAGTGCTGTAATAGATACAATTGTGCCACTGACCTGAAAGATTTGCTTCTTGAATTCAGTGGATCCCCTGGCCTACTTAATCACCCTATTTATACAGATCTTATGTTTCCATTTATTTTGATAGCTGTCATTTACTGAGTTCTGTTTGGTATCATACAATCTAATCAGCAGGAAATGTTAAGTGCAATGATAAGACTGCTACTGTTACAGTAAAATGTGATAACTCATCAAATAACAAGGCCAACATACCTCTTTTACTACACTGTCCTTTAACCCTTTTTCTGCTTGCCCATGCCTCCCATTTTTCACCTCAGTTGGATGGACCATTTCTTCGGTATTTACTATTTTCTCATATACATCACAGCTTTGAAAGTTTGCGAAAGTCCCACCGAAGCATATATTTTCTGCAGGATGTGTAGAACCAAAATGTGCTGCTTGGATTTTGTACATACAATGATAGATACAAAAAAGCCGTATCAAAACAATAATTTCAATAGAAAAAAAAATTATTAGCCTATGCATACACAACAAAATCTCCAAAATTTTGATCAATTCTAAAAGATAAAACTATGTTGAGTTAATAAAATAAATAGAGTTTATTTTAAAACAGGCAGCGCTAAACCCAACAAAACTTGTAATAGAATTTTTGTGAACAAATTTTCAGCTAAACGCAAAAAATGATGTGTAAAAGTAAAAAAATCAATATATTCCCAAGGCAGAATTAAAAACACCAGTAAAAAATATAAATATCATTAAACGAGCGAATCCAAAAATAATGTGTAAAGCAAAACCAAAAAATCGAATAAATATGATGTCCATTTCTGCATCCATAATAAAATTCAAATTGAAAGTCCCACTATTGTGCTTGAATAATTAAATAAACCACTCCAAATGGTATATTCAATGGAGCTTCAGACACAAAAACTAAGAAAAGTTCCTCAGCACACCCCTTTGGACTGCATAAACTCACCGGAACATACATGTAATTCTCTTAAACACATAAGTTGGATTCCTCCACTTCTCTGGACCCACCAAGCTCAACAGAACATGGATGTAAGTCACTTGATTGCAGGTATTATTCCTCCAATCCTCTGAACACACCAATCTCTACTCATAGGTAGGGATGATCGAATGGTTCGGGTCGGCCATCGGTTCGACCCGAACATTGGCTGTTCGAGGTTCGGCCGAATTCCGAACTTTTTGCTGAAAAAGTTCGGAATTCGGCAACCAGAACCGACCAAAATGCAATGGTACAGGAAATGGGCTTTAAAAGCCTGTGATTGGACCAGAACCATCAGTAGAAGCCAATTGAGGGGGCAGGAGAATGCTAGGAATGTGATTGGAGTGACTAGGGGGTCCATAGGCCAATCATTAGTGAATACGCCCCCCGGTATATAAGATAGCCCCCGCCAAATTCCTAGCATTGTAATACAGGGACATGGAAGAGAGTGGAAGCAGTTCTGTTACTTCTGCTACAAAGTGTCATTTAGCAATTTTTAGTGTGAGGAAAGGGATATCTAGTGTAGTTAGGGTACTATTTTCCACTTTAGTTAGCTTTAATAATTTAGTTTCTGCAGGGAAAGTTTTAAGTGTAAGGGGACCGTAGTGTAGTGTAGGGTTAACTGACTCTGACTGCTATAGGAGGGTGACAAAACCCTTCCATATCAGGGTGACCGCTATAGAGAAAAGATCGTTTCTCTTAGGTCACTTTCAGAGCAGGGATATGGCTTCTCGCCAGTCAGCCTGCTTTTTGCTGCAGGCGTTTATAGGGCTTTTTTGAGGAGATGTTTGGAGTCAGGCATGACATCTGAACTTCTGTGTAGGGGTATATATACATACACCCATGTCTGTATATGTACACATACACATATATAGGTGTGAAAGGAGCAGGACACTATACTTGCGCTAATGAAATAATGAACACCAATATGTCTCCGCTCCTATCACACCTATATATGTGTATGTGTAAAATACATATAAGTGTGTGTGTGTGTGTATATATAACCCTATACAGAAGTTCAGATGTTTTGCCTGCCTCCAAAGACCCCAAAAAAATGCCCCAAAAAAAGCCAGCTGCAAAAACACACCTGGGCGTTTTTTTGGGCATTTTTTTGGGGTCTTTGGAGGCAGGCAAAACATCTGAACTTCTGTATAGGGGTATATATACACACACACTTATATGTATTTTACACATACACATATATAGGTGTGATAGGAGCGGAGACATATTGGTGTTCATTATTTCATTAGCGCAAGCATAGTGTTCTGCTATTTTCACACCTATATATGTGTATGTGTATATATACAGACATGGGTGTATGTATATATACCCCTACACAGAAGTTCAGATGTTTTACCTGCCTCCAAAGTCCCCCAAAAAATGCCCAAAAAACGCTTGCTACTAAACCGGCAAGGTGTGAAAATAGCGGAGCCATATCCCTGTTCTATAAGTGACCTAATACAAACGATCTTTTTTTTTTCTGGTTCTGGACATGCTACAGAGCTGAAACTTCACAGGTACACCTTTTAGACCCCCCAGACACTAAATCAAAAGAAATGTTTTTTTTTTTTTTTAATTTTTTTCAATAATTGGCTCTCTATCAAAAATGACAATTTTTAAGAACTTTTTTTTGTGTGATTAATAGTCCCTGGGGCATGACCCAGAACCCTAGGCACTTTTTAGGGGCATTTATTGGGTTTTAGGGCTTCAAAATGGTGTATTTTGATTACCGAAGTTCGGGTCCTATTGATTTCAATGGGGTTCTGAAATCCGGGCCGAACTTTCGGGAAGTTCGGATGTTCTGGCCGAACCGAACTTTTGAAAAGTTCGATCATCCCTACTCATAGGATGAATGGGGAACATATAATAGAATAAATAATTTAAAATTTAAAATTGTACTTTTTGAGAAATAGTAAAAATTGTCGGTACATTAAACTGTAAACTGTAATAGGCTAAGTTCATCAGAATTTTTACTGCTTACCCTGTTTAGAGCTGAAGTAAAAACAAGCCCATACTGTTTCTAAACCTCTGTCATGTTCGGGGACGTGTTCAGTGTATACATGTGTGTCAGAATGCTATGTACAGTATCTCACAAAAGTGAGTACACCCCTCAGATTTTTGTAAATATTTTATTATATCTTTTCATGTGACAACACTGAAGAAATGACACTTTGCTACAATGTAAAGTAGTGAGTGTACAGCTTGTATAACAGTGTAAATTTGCTGTCCCCTCAAAATAACTCAACACACAGCCATTAATGTCTAAACCGCTGGCAACAAAAGTGAGTACACCCCTAAGTGAAAATGTCCAAAATGGGCCCAGTTAGCCATTTTCCCTCCCCGGTGTCATGTGACTCGTTAGTGTTACAAGGTCTCAGGTGTGAATGGGGAGCAGGTGTGTTAAATTGGTGTTATCGCTCTCACTCTCTCATACTGGTCACTGGAAGTTCAACTTGGCACCTCATGGCAAAAAACTCTCTGAGGATATAAAAAAAAAATTGTTGCTCTACATAAAGATGGCGTAGACTATAAGAAGATTGCCAAGATCCTGAACTGAGCTGCAGCCCAGTGGCCACACAGGACAGGTTCCACTCAGAACAGGCCTCACCATGGTCAACCAAAGAAGTTGAGTGCATGTGCTCAGCGTAATATACAGAGGCTGTCTTTGGGAAATAGACCTATGAGTGCTGCCAGCATTGCTGCAGAGGTTGAAGGGGTGGGGGGTCAGCCTGTCTCTGTGCTTGGACCATATGCCTCACACTGCATCAAATTGGTCTGCATGGCTGTCCTCCCAGAAGGAATCCTCTTCTACAGATGATGCACAAGAAAGCCCGCAAACAGTTTGCTGAAGACAAGCAGAATAAGGACATTGATTACTGGAACCATGTGCTGTGGTCTGATGAGACCAAGATAAACCAAAAAAAATTTGGTTCAGATGTTGTCAAGTGTGTGTGGTGTGGTGGCAACCAGGTGAGGAGTACAAAGATAAGTGTGTCTTGCCTACAGTCAAGCATGGTGGTGGGAGTGTCATGGCCTGGGGCTGCATGAGTGCTGCCAGCACTGGGGTGCTACAGTTCATTGAGGGAACCATGAATGCCAACATGTACTGTGACATACAGAAAAAAGCATGATACCCTCCCTTCGGATACTGGGCTGCAGGGCAGGATTCCAACATGATAACGACCCCAAACACACCTCCATGAGGACCACTGCCTTGCTAAAGAAGCTGAGGGATAAGGTGATGGACTGATCAAGCATGTCTCCAGACCTAAACCCTATTGAGCATTTGTGGGGCATCCTCAAACGGAAGGTGGAGGAGCATAAGATCTCTAAAATCCACCAGCTCCGTGATGTCGTTATGAAGGAGTGAAAGAGGACTCCTATGGCAACTTATGAAGCTCTGGTGAACTCCATGCCCAAGAGGGTTAAGGCAGTGCTTAAAAATAATGGTCACTTTTTACTCACTTTTGTTACCAGCGGTTTAGACATTAATGGCTGTGTGTTGAGTTATTTTGAGGGGACAGCAAATTTACGCTGTTATACAAGCTGTACACTCACTACTTTATATCAAAGTGTAATTTCTTCAGTGTTGTCACATGAAAACATAATAAAATATTTACAAAAATGTGAGGGGTGTACTCATTTTTGTAAGATACTGCATGTGTACAACATATGTGTATTTAAATAGCCAGCTTTAAAAAAACAAAAACATGGTGACAACCTGCTACCTTGACATTAGGTCCGAGAACTAGGAACACACAGTATTGCTCACTCCTAGTTCTCTGTTGTCAGGCTAACTAAAGTGCAGTTAAATAGTATATAAAATGTGCCAGTTTAATATTATATAGACCTCGCCTCAGGATTTGTATTCTGGAGAAAGCTTTTAAAATGGATTTTACCCTAGCAGATAATTTTATCTACGCCCTCAATACTTGCAAGAGCTGGTCCGAAACTTCCAGCCTGATGTTTCAGCAGTGCAAATATAATCACGATCAGTCTAGTTGAAACACACACACAAAAAGAAAACCTTCATATGCACATACCCACAGTTGATCCAGGGGAAGGCAAAAAAACAAAAAAAAAAAAAAAAACAATAAAGCATGATCCAAAAAAGGGGGGAAAATATTCCTTCTTGATCCCCCCCAAGAGGCAATCCAATATCCCATGAATCAACTTTACCTATAAATATAAGTAACCAGTTATATTGTACATTTAGGAAATAATCCAGGCCTTTTATAAAATATTGTACTGAGCTGGCCAGAACCAACTCTTGATGGAGTCTATTATACATTTTCACAGCTCTTGCTATGAAGAAGCCTTTCCATATTTGGAGATTAAATCTGTTTTCCTCCAGACATAGAGCGCCCCCTTGTCCTCTTTATGATCTTAAATTGAATAACACAAGTTCACTATATGGACCACTTATGTATTTATAGATGTTGATCATATCTCCCCTTAATCCTCTCTTCTCAAGAAACAATACATTCAGTTCCCAGATCCTTCTCCACCATTGATTTCCCCAGTTGTTCTCCTCCTAGTATGTATATTGTATGCGTGTTTTTAGTCCCCAAGTGCAAAACTTTACATTTATCAACATTAAACCTCATTTGCCACACAACTGCCCAATTAAAATATAATTAAAATTATATTGAGGTCGACTTGTAATTTGGGGACATCCTGAGGGGATGTTATCCTGCTGCATAGATGGTGTCATCTGCAAATAATGAAATTGTACTTTATATCCCAGACCCTTTATCATTTATAGTGACTCTTTAATGTTTTCACGGGTTGGGATTTTAACATTTAGACTTGTAAAGTTGGGTTAAAAATGGGTTAAAAAAACACTTACAGTTTACTAATGAGTAAGAGAGAGTAGGGTTAAGATACAATTTACTTTTGTAAGCTGGGCAAGGTTTGGCTTTATTTTTTTTTTAATCTATTTTTTATGTTACTTAAGGAGTAAAGCTGGCCATACATGATTCTTTTTTTTTTTTTTTTTTTTTCAACAAAAAGCTGACTCCGTCATCTACAAATGGATGTGGTAGCAGGGAAACTTCCCTACCATCAGAACACAATGATCGGTGTTGCCAGCTATAGCCAGCTACACTGATAGTTTGACAAAAAACTTACAGGCTGGTTGGACACAAGTCGATTGATAGATTTACTGGTGTACAACCAGCCTGCCCATACATGAATCGAAATTCAGCTGGTCCATGCTGGACCGGCCAAATGTCGATCCCTGTATGGCCGGCCTAACTTTTCTTTTCTTAAAAAAAAAAAAAAAAAAATCTCCTTCGGGTGATATATGTACATTGAAAGGATTTTATTAAACTTTATTACAAATTCCAACCTGTTTCTGCTCTGAAGAAAAAGCTGTTTATTGGATTATGTCTATTTGCACAGTGAATCTAAATGGGAGTGACTTTTTCATTATTAATCAGCTGATGTACTTGCAGTGTTCTATTGAAGATAGTTACACTGTCTGTATTCCTTTAGAAGTGACTGATTTCTGCATTTTGTTGCAGAGAATGCCTAAAATTTGACTTGTATCTTAGTGCAGACTTTGGGGAAAATCAATGAGCCAATCACACAAGCAGGATATTACTTTTCTGTGGGGTGTTCCATACACCATCTGTGTATAGAAGGCCTCCAGGTTGCCATATTGCATTGCATTTTACAGAAAATTACAGTGGTTGCAGATTAAAAAGGAAAGATAATTATTTTTTTGCAATTCTTTACTTGACTTTTCCAGACATTTTCATTTTGAAAAAGAAAAAAACAAAGGCAATCATAAAAGACCCCAAGAGATCAGTAGGGTTACAGAATACAAGTATATAATGGGGATAACAAAATAGAATTTGATTTGATATAATGTAAGCCATTTACATTTATACCAGTCTATATGCAGAGAGTCGGAAACTACAATATTCCACAAAAGTGAGTACACCCCTCACATTTTTTTGTTTTCATGTGACAACACTGAAGAAATTACACTTTGCTACAATGTAAAGTAGTGAGTGTACATCTTGTATAACAGTGTAAATTTGCTGTCCCCTTGAAATAAATCAACACACAGCCATTAATGTCTAAACTGCTGGCAACAAAAGTGAGTACACCCCTAAGTGACAATGTCCAAATTGGGCCCAAAGTGTCAATATTTTGTGTGGCCACCATTATATTTCAGCACTGTCTTAACCCTCTTGGGCATGGAGTTCACCAGAGATTCACAGATTGCCACTGAAGTTCTCTTCCACTCCTTCAAGACGACATCAAGGAGCTGGTGGATGTTAGAGACCTTGCGCTCCTCCACCTTCTGTTTGAGGATGTCCAAAAGATGCCCAATAGGGTTTAGGTCTGGAGACATGCTTGGCCCTTTACCTTTACCCTCAGCTTCTTTAGCAAGGTAGTGATCCTCTTGGAGGTGTGTTTGAGGTCGGAATACTGCCTGCGGCCCACTCTCCAAAGTGAGAGGATCATACTTTGCTTCAGTATGTCACAGTACATGTTGACAATCAGGGTTCCCGGAATAAACTGTAGCTTCCCAGTGCCGGCAGCACTCATGCAGCCCCAGACTATGACACCCACCATGCTTGACTGTAGGCAAGATATATTTGTCTTTGTACTCCTCACTAGGTTGCTGCCACACACGCTTGACATCCTCTGAACAAAATAAGTTTATCTTGGTCCCATCAGACCACAGGACACGGTTCCAGTAATCCATGTCCTTAGTCTGCTTGTCTTCATCAAACTGTTTGCAGGCTTTCTTGTGCATCATCTTTAGAAGAGGCTCCCTTCTGGGATGACAGCCATGCAGACCAATTTGATGCAGTGTGCGGCGTATGGTCTGAGCACTGACAGGCTGACCCCCCCCCCACCCCTTCAACCTCTGCAGTGATGCTGGCAGCACTCATACATCTATTTCCCAAAGACAACCTCTGGATATGACTCTGAGCATGTGCACTCAACTTCTTTTGCCCACCATGACGAGGCCTGTTCTGAGCGGAACCTGTCCTGTTGAACCGCTGTATAGTCTTGGCCACCGTGCTGCAGCTCAGTTTCAGGGTTTTGGCAATCTTCTTATAGCCTAGGCCATCTTTATGTAGAGCAAAAAAAAATTTTTCAGATCCTCAGAGAGTTCTTTGCCATGAGGGGCCATGTTGAACTTTCACGGACCAGTATGAGAGGGTGACGGTGATAACACCAAATTTAACACACCTGCTCCCTATTCACACCTGAGACCTTGTAACACTAACGAGTCTCATGACACTGGGAGGGAAAATGGCTAATTGGGCCCAATTTGGACATTATCACTTAGGGGTGTCCTCACTTTTGTTGCCAGCGGTTTAGACATTAATGGCTGTGTGTTGAGTTATTTTGAGGGGACAGCAAGTTTACACTATTATACAATCTGTACACTCACTACTTTACATTGTAGCAAAATGTCATTTCTTCAGTGTTGTTACACAACAAAAATATAATAAAATATTTTAAAAAATGTGAGGGGTGTACTCACTTTTGTGAGATACTGTATTTTCTGGAAAATGAATGAAAACCTCTGCTATCAATAAATTATTTATTTCATTATTATTATTTTTTTTTTAATAGCAATACTTTCAGTAGTAGCTATTGATACATGTGTGCTGGTTCACAAATTTATGGAAGGTTCCATATTCTGTTGATTGTAGTAATAATAGGACAAACCTCTTGTCATTTTTTAATGGATGTCTTTTCATCTGTGACTAGCTATAATGGCCAACATGTACAAAAGATGCATGCACAGTTTCACTGCTTGGCACACATGACATGTGTTGAACCTGAAGTACCTATGAAGTCCATTCATATGCCGTGAAGATTCTTATCGCTAACAATTTGTTGAGATAGGTGTACAGGTCCTTCTCAAAAAATTAGCATATTGTGATAAAGTTCATTATTTTCTGTAATGTACTGATAAACATTAGACTTTCATATATTTTAGATTCATTACACACAACTGAAGTAGTGCAAGCCTTTTATTGTTTTAATATTGATGATTTTGGCATACAGCTCATGAAAAACCAAAATTCCTATCTCAAAAAATTAGCATATCATGAAAAGGTTCTCTAAACGAGCTATTAACCTGAATCAGATGGTGATGTGGCGTCACACCCTTTAGGGGGCGTGGTTCGTCAATGGCTCCGTGAGAGGCCGAGCAGTGAGGAGCGCTGCTTGGTGGAAGAGAGCGCCGTGCAGTGAGTGAGTCGGCTCTCCACCCCCCTCCCCCGCTAGGTGCAGAGCGGGGCCCGAGGCTCACGGAGGACGGTAATGGGGAAATCCAGGCTCGGGGAGCCATAAAGCAGCGGTGGTGGCAAGGAAACAGGCGGTCATACGCTGAATGTGCGGGACCCTGCCTCAGAGTGAGAGAGGTACAGCATAGGGTGAAAGACCGTGCGGGTCGGCGCGGGGCTGAGGGGCTGTGGAGGAGGAGAGCCGGGGTCGAGTGCCAGCTGGGACAGTAGATGCGGAGGTCGCTGGTCTCCCCTGTATATATGACTCAAGCAGCCAGCCCGGAGCAGAAACAAGCCCTAGAGAGAAGGACAGACATTACCTCATATTTTCTGAGACACACAGTGGCATCACGAAGCACTGTTGGGACCAAGGCATCACAGAAACGCCAAACAAACTCAGGAATGGCAGTTCAGCAGAAAGGGCCCAAAGCTACAAACACTCAATCTATTGGGGTCTCTGCTGGTGGGAAGAAGCCTTTAGTAATGGATATACCGCAGAAACAAAGGAACGAAGAGCCCAAAGAGTCCCTGACTATGCCGCAACAGCCCCAAATACCATCAACAGCGGAGTGGGGTGAGTTTGTAAAGCTGATCCCGACGAAACAGGATATCCAAGATATGGCTGCAGCAATCGTGAGTGACATTAAAATGGAAATATGTGGTTTAAAACAAAAAGTTGACCAAATTGAAGGCAGATTGGTGAATACAGAGTCAGTACAATGTGATTTTGAAGCCAGAATCTCTGAATTAGAAAGTTCACGAGCACAGTTGCAAAAACAAGTCACCTGGTTGCGGCTGCAGCAGGATGATGCCGAGAACCGCAGCCGGAGGAATAATATTCGACTGCGGGGCTTGCCTGAATCCGTAAATAGCCCAGAGCTCAGAACCACGGTAGTGGGTATTTTGAATGGTGTGTTGGAGAGACCCCAAATGGAAAAAATGGAAATTGGAGAGTGCACAGGGTTAAAGCGCCCCGAAGGACGGTAACAGAACTAATCCCAGATGTCCTGATTAGGATTCACCTGTTTTCACTTAAAGAAGACATAATGAGACAAGCATGGGCAAAAGGGCAGATTGAGTATGAAGGTTCTCAGCTGAAACTATTGCCAGATCTTTCACGGGGGACCCTAAAGATGAGAGCCGCAATTAAACCCCTCCTAGAGGTCATAAGAAAAGTGGGAGCAACCTATTTTTGGGGACACCCTTTCCATTTGAAAGTGGTGAAAGACAGAGAAACGTTCTTATTGAAAGGGCCAGACCAGCTCCCCGGGCTCTTTAAATTTTTGGGGTGCGCCCCGATCCATGTGAGTGACTGGATAGATGTCCTAGGAAACTCCGTGAACTACTACATGAATTAAGTCATACAACATGGGTGAAATTTGGAGCAGATAGGTGTGGGAGCAAAACAGATGCTCAGGACAAGGAGACATTAATACAACGAACCTAAAAGTGCTGCACACAGGTTCCTGGCCTATTCCATGTTTTTTTTTTTTTTTTTGTATTTATTTTTCCGGTTTTTCCCATGCGTTTTTTTTTCTTTTGTTTGTTTCTGGGGTTCTCCCTATCTCCTCTTCTCCCTCTCTTTCTGGGAGGGGGGAAAGTTAAGATGTGTGGAGGTCCCTGGTATCCCCACACCCGCCTCGAACATTTGCTTTGTCAAGATATGGGCGTTTTTTCTGCATTTTTTCTCTTTTACTTTTTATATGTCCTTACTATCTGAGTCACCCTCGAAGGGGAAGGGGGGGGGGTTACTTTTAGTGTGATTTGTGTTATTTTTTCATGTTTTTCTTATGGGGGATTTGTTGTGTGCGTTTTTGGATTTTTTTTTTTCTTTTTTTTTCTTTTTTTTTTTTTCACAGGAAAGTTGGATATTATATATTTGTATCTGTAGAAATCAACTATAACTTCACAAGGTGTTTTTTTTTTATAAATTTTTTTATTTTTTTTTCTGTTTCTATTCGTGCCCCGCCAGCCATGGAGGGCCGGAGCGCGATCTTAAGGGTTAAGAGGGAAGGGGGCACTGAGGTAGAGGTAATTTGAGAGTGTTCCCTCACTTCGTGCGGGACACGCTTAAGACATAAAAAAGAAGATATGTGAGACTTAATAATACCGAATTTAAATCACTATTAGGGTGTATACAGAGGATATAGTGACTCAGGGAATAGTTATGGTTAATAGCAACTAGAAGTGAGTAAGAGAGATCCTTCCAGGACCTAGCGCAAGTCTGAAGGGTTAAGATGGAGTTGAGGGGAGGGTAGATGTTTTGCAGAAGGGGGGGTGAGGGGGCCCCGGGGCCCTCAGGAAGGGAGATGGGGGGAGGGGGAGGGGAATCCATAGAGTGATAGGAGTAGAAGGCACAAGCAAGGGATCTGACCATGTAGCAATCAAGTCCCCTTTATCTGCGACCTGGCTCGGGGTAGTTTGACTAGATTGGGAGGCGTAAGAGGGGGTCTCTGGGGCGGGGGGGGGGGAGTAGGACATTGACATTATGTGAAGGGAGGCGATCGTCCGCCGAGTTAGAGCTCCTCTAGCTGGACACTTTAAATTTATAGTTTTACTGTCTGCGATAAGATAGGGACTACATCCTTACCACCACGGTAGGGGTGAGAGGGAGTAGAGCCCATTTTCTTAGCTCCAATTTTTGGAGCCCAGCCTTTTCTTCTTTTTTCTTCCCTCTTGTGTTCTTGAAGGAGAGTGTCCAGGTACAGTGGCTTGCTCGCGGGGTTTTGGGAACCACGGCCCCCTCAGTAGATAGCGCCTGGTTGCGCTGGTTTAGATAACCATTAGAGGGGGGTAGGGGTAGTGGGTATTAAACAGTATATACATACTTGTGTGGGTGAAGGGGGGTTTCTTTTCTTGTCAATTTTTTTTTTTTTATTATTACATTTTTTTTTTTTTTTTCTCGCATAGGTTGTGTGGCCGTAGGGGGCAGGGGACCGTTCCACAATGGTGGCTGGAGGTGGGGCGACCCAGGGGGGGGCAGCAGGTTGTAAGATTATGACCTATAATGTGAGGGGACTATCAACCCCACAGAAGCGTAGGAGACTTATGGGAGATCTAAAATGAGATGCTACACAAATAGCTTTCATTCAGGAGACCTACTTCCGCAAAGATGCAGTACCAAAATTGTACAATAAAGACTTTCCATGGGTTTACCACGCTACATCCCCTATTGCTAAATCAAAGGGTGTGAGCATTTTAATATCAAGTGCTATGAATTGGACCCTGAAAGAAGAATTGGCTGACCTAATAGGTAGGTTCGTGTTGGTGAAGGGGTGGATAGGACGGGTCGAGGTAACCCTCGTAAATGTCTATTTTCCCAACTATGAGCATGTAATGTTTTTACAGAAAATGATTCCAGTTGTCTTGGAATTCCGGGAAGGGCACTTAGTGATTGGAGGTGACTTTAATTATGCCCCAGAACCTCTGTTGGATACCTCCAAAAGAAGCTCATATATGTCATTTGCTAAATTACGAAGGCTACAAAAAGAGATCTCCCTCCTGGGCCTCATCGACCCATGGAGGTTGATGCACCCAGGGGAGAGAAATTACACTTTCTATTCTCCAATCCACAAGGCATATAGTAGAATAGACAGAATCCTGGTTACCCAGGCAGACCTGCCGTTAGTGACAGACTCAGATATCGGAGATTTTTCAATCTCTGACCATTTTCCGGTGTATGTGAGTATAGAGTGGGAATCAAAAAACTGTAGTCCAAGATCATGGCGCATAAATGAGGCCTTATTACAATCCTCGGAAACGGAGGTGAAGATAGATGAGGCGTTACATAACTACTTTTTGGAAAATACACCGGAGTCGCTCTCACCTTCCACGATCTGGGAAGCGCACAAGTGCGTCATAAGAGGGGTTCTGATACAGTTGGGTGCACAGCGTAAAAGAGAGCGAGAGGCGAAAATTAAAGAATATCTAACTAAAATTGAACATCTGAGTAGACAGCATAAGAGAACGCTTGCGGAAGCTCACTTGATCCCTCTCATGCGGGTAAGAGAGGAATTGAATCAGATACTTTTCCAAAAGACAGTATGAAATATGTTATGGTTGAAAAGACACCTGTATGAATACGCAAATAAACCAGGGGCGATGCTGGCACGAGCATTGAGGGGCCCAAAAAGACGAACTCAAATTTTACGTCTTAGAAATACAAAAGGTGGGGAGGTTCACACTTCAGCTGACATAGCAGAAGAGTTCTGCTCTTTCTATTGGTCACTATATAACCTACCGGAAATAGGGAGCAAGAAAAGTCCAGAAAAGGGGAAGCAGACAGAGGAGTATTTACGAGACTCGGGCATGCGTACACTTTCAGAAGACCAAGTACTGACTTTGGAAGGCGAGATATCGGGGGAAGAGCTGGCCGCTGCGATTTCACAGACCAAGGCACATAAGGCACCTGGCCCAGATGGCTTTACTTTAAGTTATTACAAGAAATTTGGGGAGCGTTTAAAGAACCCCCTACTATCACATTTCAATGAAGTGGGAAGAAGAGCGGCGTTCCCGTTGGATTCTTTACGGGCGCATATTACTCTAATACTTAAAGAGGAGAAGGACCCCCTGTGTTGTGGCAGCTATCGCCCGATATCTTTGATAAATGTAGACATGAAACTATACGCAAGAATATTAGCAAATCGGCTCTTACCACATATGGCAGACTTGGTCCATTTCGACCAAGTGGGCTTTATTCCTACCCGGGAGGCCCGGGACAATACAATCCGAGCCATAGATTTAATACATCGGGCACGTACATCACGGAAGAAGATGGTTCTCTTCGCAGCAGATGCAGAAAAGGCCTTTGACAGGGTGGCGTGGGATTTTATCCGGGCCACCCTGTCATACATAGGCCTGGGACCACAAATGCTGCAATTTATACTGGCACTTTATACGGTCCCTACGGCTGCGGTTAGGGTAAATGAATGGAGGTCGAGTTACTTTCCTATCTCTAATGGCACACGGCAGGGGTGCCCTCTATCCCCGCTTATATTCGTGTTGTGTCTGGAACCCCTATTGTGCAGAATTCTGAGTTCTCCGGATATAGCGGGAATCCAAAGCGGGGGGGAACAACACAAGGTGGCCGCGTTTGCGGATGACCTGCTGTTTTTTGCTACTAACCCTTCTCTTTCATTACCAAATATTCTAGACGCCCTGAAAACATACAGTGGGTTATCTAATTATAAAATTAATGTAACTAGTCATCTGAATCAACAAATTAACTCTAAACACCTGTAAAAGATTCCTGAGGCTTTTAAAAACTCTCAGCCTGGTTCATTACTCAAAACCGCAATCATGGGTAAGACTGCCGACCTGACTGCTGTCCAGAAGGCCATCATTGACACCCTCAAGCAAGAGGGTAAGACACAGAAAGAAATTTCTGAACGAATAGGCTGTTCCCAGAGTGCTGTATCAAGGCACCTCAGTGGGAAGTCTGTGGGAAGGAAAAGGTGTGGCAGAAAACGCTGCACAATGAGAAGAGGTGACCGGACCCTGAGGAAGATTGTGGAGAAGGACCGATCCAGACCTTGGGGGACCTGCGGAAGCAGTGGACTGAGTCTGGAGTAAAAACATCTAGAGCCACCGTGTACAGGCGTGTGCAGGAAATGGGCTACAGGTGCCGCATTCCCCAGGTCAAGCCACTTTTGAACCAGAAACAGCGGCAGAAGCGCCTGACCTAGGCTACAGAGAAGCAGCACTGGACTGTTGCTCAGTGGTCCAAAGTACTTTTTTCGGATGAAAGCAAATTTTGCATGTCATTCGGAAATCAAGGTGCCAGAGTCTGGAGGAAGACTGGGGAGAGGGACATGCCAAAATGCCTGAAGTCCAGTGTCAAGTACCCACAGTCAGTGATGGTCTGGGGTGCCATGTCAGCTGCTGGTGTTGGTCCACTGTGTTTTATCAAGGGCAGGGTCAATGCAGCTAGGAGATTTTGGAGCACTTCATGCTTCCATCTGCTGAAAAGCTTTATGGAGATGAAGATTTCATTTTTCAGCACAATCTGGCACCTGCTCACAGTGCCAAAACCACTGGTAAATGGTTTACTGACCATGGTATTACTGTGCTCAATTGGCCTGCCAACTCTCCTGACCTGAACCCCATAGAGAATCTGTGGGATGTTGTGAAGAGAAAGTTGAGAGACGCAAGACCCAACACTCTGGATGAGCTCAAGGCCGCTATCGAAGCATCCTGGGCCTCCATAACACCTCAGCAGTGCCACAGGCTGATTGCCTCCATGCCACGCCGCATTGAAGCAGTCATTTCTGCAAAAGGATTCCCGACCAAGTATTGAGTGCATAACTGAACATAATTATTTGAAGGTTGACTTTTTTTGTATTAAAAACACTTTTTTTTTATTGGTTGGATGAAATATGCTAATTTTTTGAGATAGGAATTTTGGTTTTTCATGAGCTGTATGCCAAAATCATCAATATTAAAACAATAAAAAGGCTTGCACTACTTCAGTTGTGTGTAATGAATCTAAAATATATGAAAGTCTAATGTTTATCAGTACATTACAGAAAATAATGAACTTTATCACAATATGCTAATTTTTTGAGAAGGACCTGTATATGGTTATCTTGTACAGCATATGTGTGAGGCAAACATTACAACTGACTGTCTTACCTTCTGTTGGTAGGAATGCTAATTCGTACATGTATCCTACCCTGACTTCTTATATGTTCATGTAGCCGGGACCGGATTACCATATATATATTGCAAATATATACATATATTCAGGTTTACCGTTATTGTTGACATCGTCAGAGTGCCCCTTTAAAGCTGCTTACAGAAGAGGATCGGCCTTCACAGGAAGTTTGCAAACTGGATTGTGGGAGATATAGTTCTGGTCGGGATGCAGACTGTTGTTGGTATTGCTGAAGAAACTATACTCCTAGGGAGCATTGGACCAGTGGAGGATCAAGGGAAAGCCTATAAACCTATCTGCTTCACAAGGTGCGTGTTCTCCTGCTTCCGGGACGCAGCGAGTACAGACCAGCCTGAGAGGTGTGTCGGGACACTGTCGGTGATTGAGGCCTTTTACATGTGGCCTAGTGAGATCGAAGCCCATTCTCATGCTGGTGACTACACAGAGGTAGTGGATCCAGTGGAGCGGGCGGAGGCTGAGCTGACTGACCGGGACAGCCGAGTATCGATCACTCCCAGACGTAGGAGCGTGGGAGGGCGCATCGCCTGTGTCACAGGATCGTCACAAGTGGACACTAACAAGTGAAAGTGCCTGGTGAATTCCCAATCGCAAGTTTATTCTCTCTCAATAACACACTGACAGCAGACAGTATCACACACATTCTAATCTGGACACATTTTAGACACAGGCAGAAGTCCTTAGACTTAGAATAGATTCTTACAGAAAGGATATGATCATGCTGGTTTGAATAGAGATCTAGCATGTGTAGCCACAATGGAAAGCAGAGATCTATTAGTACTAAGCAAAAAAAAAGAAAAAAACTAGTGTGTCAAACCAAGTCCTGTGGGTGATTTACGTTGCACCCCTATGGATTTGGCAGAACTACCTCTTCAGTTCATATACACATGCAAATACAGGACTGCACTGCTTATTAACCCTTCACGTGGAGGGGTTTTTCTTGAGAACTGCAATTTATTATAATATCATATTGTATTAAATTATTATTATTATTATTATACAGGATTTATATAGCGCCAACAGTTTGCGCAGTGCTTTAAATAATAAAATAATAAAATATTTATGAATACACTTGTATTATGCAGCATTCATATGGTTGGACAATTCTACACTACAGACCACTGTATGTGTTTTCAGAGTCTTTATTGATAGATCTATCTTACATCGCACTGTTTACAGGATAGCACACTTCTTTTATATATTTTTGTTTTCTTTTTCCCAATATTCAGGAAATTTAGTGCAACAATCCCCAAATTTTTGACCAGCGCATCTTCACAATACATATATCACATTACTACCTTGGGATTACAAATATCACATTGAACAGTGATAAGAGCTCCAACTGCCGGTGAAGACTTAACAAGGCCTTGCTAGGAGAGGGGGTTCAACACTTGTTTGTCTTAAAGGGGACCAGTTACAGTAATTTAAATAACTACCAGTTAGAACCAATTATAGCTGGGGGTGATCTCAGAGGCATTTTGTTTAGGCCATAGTTATTTTACATTGCAATAGTATTGACAGGCATTGCTGATATTCTATTTGGTTGCATTATCAATGCTGTTTGCTATTTCTTACTGATCATTTATATTCATATTGTGTCAGTCTGTTGAACCTCACTGAGTTTGGTGAGGTTTGTCTGACTGTTATTGATATATTCTTTTAATACCAAGTTATACCTGTTAACCAGTAAGTTATATTTGTTTACTCAAGTAAAATAACAAAACGGTACTCCCATTGTGTCAGTGTGTCTTTAGAAAACTCATTTGTCATGTCAGAACCTAAAGCGTCAAGTGGGTTGGAAGGTAGAGGAACACCCGCTAACCAGCAGCCCTCATGGGGGCAGTGCTACATTCACAAGAGAATATAATCTTTTGTTTAGTTTATTTTAACATGGCCCTTTATTATAGAATAAATTGCAACGTATGGATCGTTAAAAAAATAAAATCAGAATTGTATTGGATTTAAATTCTTTATCCTGTTTTGTTAATTTCAGTTTAAACAAACAGCATACCCTGTATACTGTATATCTTATCATAAATCAGTAACTAAGATAATTACAAAGACGTTAAGATATCCAATGATTATAAGATCATTTGCTGGAAATGTGATACTCTAGAAACGCTATGTTTCTAGACAAGAAGATAGAAAGAGAAAAATATTCTCAGAAAGAATTTATTTTTATGAGTTCAAAAGTACTGGAATGCCACCATTATCACAGATTAAAGCAACCTGTACTTGAAATTAGTACTATAAATTGGCATATAAATTATGAGGTCGATTTACTAAAACTGGAGAGTGCAGAATCTGGAGCAGCTGTGCATGGTAGCCAGTCCAATTTTAACTTCAACTTATTCAATTAAGCGTTGAAAAAAAAAAAACTGGAAGCTGATTGGTTTCTATGCAGAGCTGCACCAGATTTTGAACTTTTCCCTGTTGGAGCACTCTGGGAACATCAAACCCCAGGGGGTTCTCACATGCAATTATTGATGCCTTACTAGAAAGCCATCCACTACTCTCCTAATCCACACTATTGGCTACTAAATGTGATAATCAGTAGTGAGGCACAAGTGTTGCTTTCTTTATTTGTAGGAAGTTGCTATTCATGTTATAAAGTTCCCCTGGTTTCAGGGCCGGTTCACATTATTGCGAGTGCGGCGATCGCATGTAATTCGGAGCGCAGTGCTCCTTCATTACATGCGATCGGATGTGCGGATGCAAATTCAGCCATACACTTTGTATGGCTGAATTCGCACTGTATCCGCACCAAACTCGCACAGGACCCTTTTTTTCAGCCGCATCAGAATCGGATCGCACAGTGGTTCACACTTGTGCGATCTGATCCTGTGCGAACTGTCAGATCGTACTGCGATATGCGATCAAACTGGGGGTGTCGTTAACATTTAATTGACACCCCCTGCGTACCACATATGGCAGTGTGAACTGCCAGATGTGCGGAAGCGATGCGTGAACAGGAATTCGCAGCCTTCCCGCATCGCACAATTGTGAACCCAGACTCAAAGCTACCACTTTCTAAGAATGGGACTTTAGGATCCGGTGCCAGAAGTCCAGTTCAAGGCTACCTTAAGTGTCATAAAAATTGTAACTGCTTGATAGCACACTACTAGCACTTAACCTGCTCACCTAAACCTCTAAAATTTGACTTTAACACCTTCAGACAGACAACCCTTAACCTGACCCTTAACATTTGACATCCTTTAACCCTAAACTCCAAAACATAGCCTTGTACCGAAAGTGTGTCCTTAGCTCTTGACACTTACCACCACTTACTTAAGATCTAGTGATCGACTTCTGTCAAACAGGGAGGGCCACACTCAGATCTAAATTCTTCTGGTCCCTGGTGTACCCACCTTAACCAAACCTAATCATTATTAAGATCACTAATAATCATTAGGAATAAGTGACCCTTCTGTATCACACTCCCCTCTTCATGTCCTGGAAAGCTTCTGCAAAGAGACATCACTTTTGTGAAGTTTTTATTATTCTAGTTTCAGGTTTTTCTGTAAGACCAATGAGGGGAATTTAGTAAGACTAAAGCAGTTGTACATGGCAACCAATTTACTGCTAGTTTTAATTTTCTAAGCTTAACTAAGAAGCAGACCTTGTACAGCTACTCCAGATTCTGTCTTCTTAAAGCAGAACAAACCCCCACTATCGTGCCATCTTTTCCTCTGTTTGATCTTTAACTGCAATCATGCTGCACATGTAAACAGTTATGACTTCAGCCTTATGATGGTTTGACAGTTTGACAGTTACATGTGCCAGAAATGTAACTCTGTTTTGAAACTGTTAAATTGATGATGTGACACAACCGAGGCTTTTGGAGGGGACTGCAGGGTGACCTCTTACCTACTGACTATGGGCCCTGGCTTTTGAGGGGGCTCTATTCTTTGGGAGGTGTGTGCCTTGGGGATCTTTGGAGTGGATTTGCTTCAGATTTGGGTCCCTGCCCACGAAAGCACACAGGCTCTGGGAACCTAGGACCTGGCTACAAATTTGGGGCCTCTGTGCCCAAACCAGCAACAATTGCTTCAACCCCCCCCCCCCCCCCCCCCAGGCTCAGAGACTCTAAGCAGGAGTCCTGCTGTTATGTGGAATCTGTTTATTATATTCCCGAGTGTGGCTCTGGGTTAAATTTCAGTGCCAAAAGCCATAACCCAGAGCCACAGTCGGGGTACCCCTAGAAGCATCGCTGGATCCTGGTAAAGGGGTTACTTACCTTGTCCCCGGGATCCAGCGATGTATGCGGGCGGTGTGCGGCGGCGGATCTTCCTCCCGATGCTCTCTGTGCCCCGGCTTCCGTCTCCTGCTATGTGACGCTCGCAGGGGGGTGGAACCGGCGGCAAATTCAAATGTAAAACACACCAAACACACTGATACATTGCAAAATAAAATAAATTCACATTAGATCGCCCCCCAGTGCCCTTTCCTGCAGTTTTACTGTACTTTTTATGTATATATATATATATATATATATATATATATATATATATATATGTATATATATATATATATATATATATATATATATATATATATGTATATATATATGTATATATACAGTATATATATATATATATATATATATATATATATATACATACATACTTTAACTTATTCATAGTCATTTATAATATTAGAATTTATGATTTTGTGTTTCAAACTTTATCATACCCGAGATGTTATAAAGAAGAACGCACAGTAAAAAAAAAAATCAAATGTAAATAGTTGGTTTGGGCTGCTCATTCTTAAGAATTACATGCAAAATAATGGTACCGCTTTCAGCACCTAAAATCGGAAAGAATCATACCACCAGGGAGGTTAAGCTGTCTTTCTCTCATTGTATAATTCCCCATTGCGTGCCTCCTAGGTGTGAATCCCCCACCTAGGTTTATTGATTCACCTACTGTTTCTGTCGGTCTGCTAGTATTGTTTACACTTCACCTCGTTACCAAACTATTATTGGATGTTTATGTGTTTATGTTTATATTATCTGTTCATTAGATGTACTGTTAGATGTACTGATGATATTACTGTTTACAGATTGCATTGTTTAGGATAATGTTACCAGGCTTGATTTTGTGTGGTATAGTTGCCAATAAACAGTTCCAATTTACACCTAAGCTAGTGTCATCTAGTTCCTGGTGCAATCCCCAGCTATAATACCTGGTTTCAGAGTGGAGGATGCTGTACCTTGGTGGAGGCACCCAAGCTGGGTGCCAGGTGGTCTATCACAAATGGGTTTAGTTCCGCTTTAAGTTTTAGTAACTTCTTCCCATATATATTTTCTTTTTACAGAGCAATAAACATCTTCTTTTTATTATATAGCCTCTTTGAATATACTGTATACATATATATATTTGTTAAATTTGTTGAAGTGTAGCATTGCATAGTAACCAATCAGAAATTAGCCTCCAGTTTTTGAACTCTGTCAAAGGGACACACCATTTACTTTTACATGTTTTTTTTTAATAAAACAACAACCAAGCCTGGTTCTTACCTAATAAGAACATTTTTTTTTGTGTAAGCAATAAGAGAGTGTGTCTTCTGTATGTGGCCATTTGGGTAGACTGATCCCTCCTCCAATGCTGCTTTAATAGTTCTGGCAGAAGCAGTAGTACAGGAGCAGTGGTGTTTCTTGTTTCTCAGGTAAGTAACAATCAATACCAATGAACTGTTTTGCGTTCTGTGAAGGAATTATTCTTCCCACTGATCACCAATGATCACCAATGTAAGGGGCATTCATTCCACTAACTATCAATGCATTGAGGCACCAAAAAAATAAGGCATTGCTTCACCTAACCACAAATATTACTGAGCAGTACACTACTGACTTAAGAGGACAAATTTCTACTGACTACCAATGTAATGTGGCATTTCACCACTGGCCTCCAATGTAATGTGGCATTTCACCACTGACCTCCAATGTAATGTGGCATTTCACCACTGGCCTCCAATGTAATGTGGCATTTCACCACTGACCTCCAATGTAATGTGGCATTTCCCCACTGGCCACCAATGTAAGAGGGCATGTCTCCACTAAATACCAATTTAAAGGGCAGTCACCAATGTTTGTGCCGAGTGGTTAAGCCTTTCAGATTTGACTGCGTGTAAAAATGGAATGCAAACACAAATATTTCCTCTTCATGCGAAATATCATTACTCCAAGCCTCTATAAAAATCCCCTGCCTCTGGAACTCCAGGTGCTGACCAAAATCCATTCCCAACTGCTCTCTAATAATTCACCCAATATGGGCTTAATATTTGTGATTGAGCCCATATTTGGTGAAATGCTAGAGAGGGGCAGCCCTAGGTGGGGCAATGGTGTGCTATGTGCAGGTTTAATAAAGTTGGATGTGATCCAACTGATGTCATCAATGAGCCACTTCCTGCTTTCCTATTTAATTCATATTTACTCCCTCTATTTTAGGAAGACACATTCATTTCCATGGATGTTACTTTTCTGTGCTTATACGTTGTCCTTATATGTTGTCAATAAGTTGCAGGAAAACTGCATAAGCAATAACAAATCTTTTAAACCAGGGGTAGGCATACTTTAAGAGGGGGAGATCTACCTGAATGACATGAAAGAGATCACACAGATTACCGCCCTTTTTTTTTTAAATAAATTAATTAACCAGGCCTAACTAAATAGTAAGGAAAACTTAGAAAAATATAATAAAACAAATGTCACTGTAAAAATATAAACTTAGCTTATCTTAAAAGTGGACAGTGACAGTCATTAGAGCAGTGGACATTGTCAGTAGGGCAGTGGATGGTGTGTGAAGAGTGTCAGCAAGGTAGATGTTGGTGTCAGTAGGGCAGTGGATGGTGTCATTAGGGCAGAGGATGGTGTCAGTAAGGCAGTGGGTGGTGTCAGTCAGTGGAGCAGTGGATGGCATCAGTAAGTCGAAGATTGGTGTCAGTAGGGTACTGGGTGGTGTCAGTAAGACAGCGGATAGTCTCAGTAGTCTTTTTTATTTTTATTATTATATTCAAGTTTTTTTTTTTTTAGAATTCTTTGTGACTTCTTGGGCAATTATTTGGCAATCTCTTGGATAAATTCCATTTTACATGTTTTTCATTTGAAGGTAATGGCTCTTACTATGGAGTCTTGAAGCCTTAAGATGGCCATACACTGTTTTATTTCTTCAGCCAGTGGGCTGAATGAGAAAAAAAAAAAAACAATCTACACAAACAAAGTAGGCAGTGTATTTCCCCTTGCTGGGACATCGTATTCTAACAGCAGCACCCACAGCTGTCAGAATATACTGATCGGTGGCTGCAGGTGATCCAGGAACATTTGTTATTTTTGTTAGTAAAGCTCAACAATAGCTAAGGCTTGTGCTTTGCAGGACTATCTATCAGAATGCTAAGTTGCTTTCAATTCACCCTTCTCTAAATATCTCTTTTAGGTTGATTTAAACAGGAACTGAACTATGGAAGCTGTACCCAAAAAGGCAAGCAAAGGACAATAGACTAGTCACTAGTAGCCTAGTTCTGCATTGTCTTTCTGTGTGGAGGTGCCTATCTTGGTAAGGAAATGATGTTTCTTCATGTCAGAGCTGCCCTCCCGATGACTGGTGAGCTGATAAATGCTATTTTTCAGGATGAACTCAAAACGAATGGTACATTTTTCAGGGCCCTGCCTAGACAAACTTAACATTTTAGATGTTTCCTACAACATAGCAAATCTTCAATTTTTCAGTTAAAGAGGTGCTTTAGTTATATTTTAACCACTTCCCGCCAGCCATATAGCAGAATGATGGCCACAAAGTGGTTACGTTATCCTGACTGGGCGTCATATGACGTCCAACAGGATAAGCCGCTCGTGCGCACCCGCACCTGCACGCACTGTGACACACTGCATCTTCGATCCTGGTAAAGAGCCTATGACGTAGGCTCTTTACCATTTGATCAGCTTTGTCCAATCACAGCTTATCACATGGTAACCAGGAAGTGCCGTTTATCAGCTTTCTAATAGACATATTTAGGAAGGCAAAACCACAGGATACAAAGTAAATTGATTCACAGGATTCGCATTGTCTTTCATGCTATGTCGCTATGATAAGCTGATACCTGATTGGTTGCAATGGTTACTGCACTTTCTATAATATGATTGCAATTCTTTTTGCACTGTATAATAAACATGCCTGGATGTGTATATCTGACATGAACAACTTGTTTTACTTGATGGATAAGTGAAAATCAGGTGCGCTAACCCAAAAAACATATCATAGCATATAAACATATACATGAAAGTATAAAAATTGAGATGCTCAACAACATCCAACTAAAAACGCACTAGCAGCGCTAAAATAAAGTGCAACCCAAATGATGGGGAATAGGTAATAAAGTTCATGCACTGTGCCCGAAAGTTCTTCAAAAATGACAGTCCAAAGCAGGTGTCCTAAGACTTTGACCACACAGGACCCTTCACCTCACCACGGTGTTCACCCTTATGGTAATAAACTCACCAGATAGTAGGTCAAAGAAGGCCTAACACACATGCCGATCTCCAGCTGGGAAAGGAACAAAACGACCTCCACTGTGAACAAGGGAGGGAACCGACCTCCACCAGACAAACTCCTGACTGGTCTCGGATAATAACCGTATGTGTGGTGTTCTCCAACACGTCCCAAACAACAATATTCTCCGGTGTGACGGTGTAGAGGATCGTGGCTGGGAGCACGGTACAGGAATGTATGACTCATGACATACGAAAGAGAAGCTTTCTTTCCCGTACTCCATCTATTGCATGTGGGTCTTGCCAGACAGCTGAGATCCCTTCAGCCATCCACCTACAGTGATTCCACACAGGACCCCTTCACAGGATCAGTTTCAGGCTTGCATCTTGGCGTTGTCCGGTAAGAGTCCAAACACTACCTGTGTGTTTAATTGTCACCTGGGTGATTTGGAATCTTTCTGTAGCTGCGTGGTCTTCAGGGGAAGGGATATCTATATATGCCCTTATACTTCCATCGTCTGGTAAGGAGCTAAGCTGGTGGTGTACCCTGGTGGTGTACCCTTTTTATCACGTGGCTTACACCTTCTTGAGTCAAAGTGTGTTCACAGCACGAATTTTTGGATTTTTCATCAATTGGACTGTTTATTACATTTTTTTGGACACTATTGTTTGAGATACACTGGTGATTCTCCTTGTTTCACTTTTTGATTTACACCTGTTGGACTCATTCTGATAATTTTTTGTCTTCATCACTTTCATGTATATGTTTATATGCTATGATATGTTTTTTGGGTTAGCGCACCTGATTTTCACTTATCCATCATATTCAATTTCATTCTAAGGTAGCAGCACACCCATATTTGAATCAGCGCACTTTTCACATACTTAACTTGTTTTACTTGCCTTGACTCCAAAACACATGCTTAGCTCAGGGATCCTCAAACTACGGCTCTTCAGCTGTTGCGGAACTACACATCCAATGAGGCTTTGTAAAACTCTGACATTCACAGACATGACTAGGCATGATGGGAATTGTAGTTCCTGAACAGCTGGAGGGCCATAGTTTGAAGACCCTTGCTCTGCGGTTTAGGATTTCTTTGTTAAATCTTGAGTGATACAGAAAATGCCATGTATGGGAAACACAATTATTACTATGTCTCACCAGTGAAAGGTGATTTGTGCGCCACCCTGTGGAATAACATTTTATTGCATTGTTTTACCATTATTGTTAAGACAGTCATTTGCAACAGTAAAAAAAAAAAACAAAGAATAGTGTGCATAGTTGTCGATTATTCCATGACACCAGGGATTTGATCATCTGTTATTGTTCTGGCTGTTCCAAAAAAAATGAATAATGAAATGTGAAAGCGGATTGGTTCTTGTAAATTACTCCAACTGTTTTATTAATTAATCCCTAAGTATATGAAACACAATCATTAAAATCTCACACGAACAACAACTTTAACATGTTAATATAATTTCAGAAATATTTTCAATATTTTTAAATGACACCTTTCATCAAAAAAATAGCTGGTGATCCTGCCGTAATGGTCCTTGTTCAGGCACCTCCTGTTATAGGATGACAGTGCTCTGTTGTCCCTGTCTACCTGTTGTGTTCCTACATTGCCACCATGTCACAGAGGCCTGAAATGGAAGCTAAAAGTGGCTGTTTGAATACAAATAATGCAGAGATTGTACAATGTCATCATCAAGAAACCTGCCCTGAGAAAAGCCATTCATCCAACAGTGATGCTCATGCATGTAGACAGGGAGTGCATGCAAAGAGGCTACAGGGGATCAGCACATAGATGCAAAAAATAATGAGAAAAGTTGAAAACAAGCATTTTATTAAAATTTACAAAGGAGCAAAGTGTTTATGATTTCTGGTTGCCTGGCAAACTTAATGCTATTCCATTAGTATTTATCTACCATAAAGTGTAACTTTTGTTGAGAAAAAAACATTCCCCTCTGGGTGATCTATGTACATTACAAGCTCTGTAACAAACTTTGTTACCTTTTGTTATTCTGAAGAAATCCCTGTTTCCCTGTTTTCTCTGTACTGAGTGGGTCTAATGGAGTGGTTACATAAGGATCTATCAGCTGTGGCAGCTGCAGGGCTCTAATGAGGAAAGCTGCTGGGTCTGCATCCCTTTACACATGTCCCTATTGGGATTATGTCACCAAAAATGGCATTTTTGTTGCAGGGGATGCCACAAATCTGACTTGTATCTTAGGCAGACTTCTGGGAAAAATGGTGAGCCAATCATACAAGCAGGAAATTATGTTTCTTGGGTGTGGTCAGTACATTCTGTGTACAGAACAGCTCTAGGTAACCATATTGCCTTGCATTTTCAGAAAACTACAACAGCTGCAGATTAAAAAGGAAAGGTAACTTTTAATAACATTCAATTACAATATGACTTGTGTCGCAATTGTATACATTATATTGTTTTTTCTTTATTTGCTATTTTTCTCCCCCACAAAAATAGAGTTACCCTTTAAGGCTAAAGTTTAGCCCAAAACAAAATTCTCTACAACTTTAGTTACATTTCCTATGTAATGAGCTAATGAAATATGTCCCATGGTGTGCAGGCTGCACACTATAATGAAGTATGTCCCACAGTGTGTAGTCTGCTGGATTTTGTAGAAATCCTCATTGCAGGGCTGCCCTGTCCTCTTCCTGCTGCTAAACTTCCAGCCCTGTAATTGTTAACAGCTTCAGTAGGGCTACCCTGTCCTCTTTCTGCTGCTGAACTTCCAGCCCTATAATTGTTAACAGCTTCAGCAGGACTGCCCTGTCCTCTTCCTGCTGCTGAACTTCCAGCCCTGTAATTGTTAATAGCTTCAGCAGAGCTGCCCTGTCCTCTTCCTGCTGCTGAACTTCCAGCCCTGTAATTGTTAACAGCTTCAGCAGGACTGCCCTGTCCTCTTCCTGCTGCTGAACTTCCAGCCCTGTAATTGTAAACAGCTTCAGCAGAGCTGCCCTGTCTTCTTCCTGCTGCTGAACTTCCAGCCCTGTAACTGTTAACAGCTTCAGCAGGGCTGCCCTGTCCTCTTCCTGCTGCTGAACTTCCAGCCCTGTAATTGTTAACAGATTCAGCAGAGCTGCCCTGTCCTCTTCCTGCTGCTTAACGTCCAGCCCTGTAATTGTTAACAGCTTCAGCAGGGCTGACCTGTCCTCTTCCTGCTGCTGAACTTCCAGCCCTGTAATTGTTAACAGCTTCAGCAGGGCTGCCCTGTCCTCTTCCTGCTGCTGAACTTCCAGCCCTTTAATTGTTAACAGCTTCAGCAGGGCTGGCCTGTCCTCTTCCTGCTGCTAAACTTCCAGCGCTGTAATTGTTAACAGCTTCAGTAGGGCTACCCTGTCCTCTTTCTGCTGCTGAACTTCCAGCCCTGTAATTGTTAACAGCTTCAGTAGGGCTACCCTGTCCTCTTTCTGCTGCTGAACTTCCAGCCCTGTAATTGTTAACAGCTTCAGCAGGGCTGCCCTGTCCTCTTCCTGCTGCTGAACTTCCAGCCCTGTAATTGTTAACAGCTTCAGCAGAGCTGCCCTGTCCTCTCCCTGCTGCTGAACTTCCAGCCCTGTAATTGTTAACAGATTCAACAGAGCTGCCCTGTCCTCTTCCTGCTGCTGAACTTCCAGCCCTGTCATTGTTAACAGCTTCAGCAGAGCTGCCCTGTCCTCTTCCTGCTGCTGAACTTCCAGCCCTGTCATTGTTAACAGTTTCAGCAGGGCTGCCCTGTCCTCTTCCCGCTGCTGCACTTCCAGCCCTGTAATTGTTAACAGCTTCAGGTCTCAGGCCTCAGTTGCACTATACTTGATCCGACTGGGACAAACCCCTCCTGCCCTCATTGAGGAAAGTTATTCCATTGATTACATTGCTGTTAACATTATCTGTGAATGGGGGAGAGAATCACGTGACTGATCTGACTCTCCTCCATTCACAGATAATGTAATCAGTGAAAAAAAAATGTCTCAATAGGAGAGAAAGGAGAGGATGTGTCCCTGTCATCCTCTTTAGTGCAGCAGAGCCTGGAGACTGTTCATTCCCACAGTGATGGAAGTTTAGCAGCAGGAAGAGGACAGGGCAGCCCTGAAGAGAAGATTTCTACAGCAGCCTCTAAATTCTGTGACCTACTTTATTGCAAGTAAGTATTGTAACTAAAGCTGTAAAGATTTTGTTTTTAGCTTTACCCTGAGAGTATAGAAATAGGAGAGCTACCACCAAACCTCACTTGGTTTTTTTAAAGCTAGGGGCTTCAGCACTGAGATCTTGATCCGGGCTTTGCGATGCACTAAATCACTAACCTGGAACAAGTCTCAGGACTCCAAATAGTATAAGTGCAGGTTTGCTAGGATCTGGGGACAGTGCCAGGGCCTGCAGCTTTAAAAATATCTGAGTAATGACAGCTTTTCTATCCTCACAGGTTCCCCTAAAATCATTTTGTGATCATTTTTCATCAAATGATTCATCAATCAATAAAGAAAATATAAATATTAATATTTTTTGTACAGAGATAAATGCTTCCCATTGTAATCAGACAACTGTAAAATGTGAACATAACCTGACATTTGTAATTCTGAATGGCTATTGGTACGCTCACTCACCTGCTGGCTTCTTAGACACCTTTGAAGGAATTTTCCGCAATAGTTTGTGTATCTGTCCCCTCCTACCAGGCCTTGTCATTATAAACCCTTAGATATACTCAGTGAAGTGACAAGACACAGAGTTGGAGCAAATCCTCCTACATAAGTTTATCTGCAGCTATCTCTGCAGCTGTTCAAAGTGTACAGTTTACACACCATTTCTCATTATCAGAAGGCAGGGGTCGGGAATCTGATGTTACACACTGCACAGCATAGAGCAGGGAGCTGAGTGTAATCTGGGACCCGAGTTTAGGGAATGGATACTCCTATCATTACAGTCTCATAGAGAAACATGCACAACTGAGGCTGTCAATCACAGACTGCGTGCTGCAGCCCCCTCCCCCATACCCATGGATACTTTGGAGTTGGCATAACCTGTCAAAAGTGACTCGTGAAGATAGCAGAGGAAAGTGACAGCAGAGAGCAATCACACTACATGCTTTAGATTGAGGCAAGTATATACTATAGAAAAATATGCTTTGTTCATTTTTCATTTCAGTGGTTTACAGCCACTTTAATGACTTTATCACCCTCTTCCACCTGGATTGCACAGTAACTGATTCTATGTTATGAAGGATCTATCATAGGAACATAACACATAGAAACATAGAAAAGTGACTGCAGAAAAGACTGAGTAGTCCATTTAGTATGCCAATTTCTTTTTTTTTTCTTTTTTGTTTTCTTTGTTTGTTTGTTTTTTTTTTTTTTTTGTTAACTTTATTATCTGAGTATACTGTAGATCTATGTTTGTCTCAAGCATGTTTGAAGCCATTTACTGTTGACTGTCTCTCTACCTCTGCTGGAAGTTTATTCCAAGCATCAACTACCCTTTCAGTAAAATAATACTTTCCAAGATTAGTTTTGGACTATCATCCAGTTAGTTTGAGGTCCCCATGTTCCTGACTTTGGTTTCATATTAAAAAAACTGCCCTCCTGAACCTTATACACCCCCTTGATGTATTTAAAGAGGAAGTAAACCCTCCTCTGCAAGTTGTACCCATAGGTACGCCTATGATAAGGCTTACCTATAGGTACTTTAAATATCTCCTAAACATGTACCGTTTAAAAGATATTTACCTTACATGCAGTCAGTGACGTTACTGGCGCATGCGCTCTGAAGGAACGGCTGCTCGTGCCGTTCCTTCAGAGCCCCGTGCCGTGACCGTCGGCTCCCGCGCGCGTGCGCAGGAGTGACGTCACCGCGGCTCTGGCCAATCAGATGGCCGGATGACGCGATCCTGGAAGACGGGCAACTGGACATGTCGCCCGTCATAGAGGTAAGCGGGCGGCACGGCGGGGGCTCGTTCTAAGGTAAGTATTTCATAATGGGCTAGTATGCGATGCATACTAGCTCATTATGTGTTTCTCTTTCAGGGTGAAAAAAAAAATGTGGGTTTACAACCTCTTTAAAGGTTTCAGTCATGTCTACCCTTTCCCTCCTTTCCTCCAGACTGGACATATTAAGTTCCTGAAGTCGCTCTCCATATGTTTTATCTCCCAGACCTTTCACCATTTCTGTTACCAGTCTCTGGACTCATTCTGTTTTATCAATATCTTTCTGTAAGTGAGCTCCCCAGAACTAGTCATAGCTTAACACCAGGGTTTAGATATGGGATATTCCTGGAAAATGAGCTTATCTGGGAATTCGATGCTTAGAAATATAAGAAGCCAGCATGACTGAGTTCCCCAGCAACCATCCCATGTTATTTAGATTTGGGTGATTCATTCTTTAAGTTATGGTGCACATGAAGCTTTATTTTCATTTACAGTATATTTACATTCATAAATGCAAAAGAAATCAGCTTTATTACAAACATTAAATAATAAAAGAAAAAAAAGTTTTAAAGATAATATTGCACAACCAAAGAAATGATACGGTATAAAAAGAGAGTATGACAAAGAGAAAAAAAAAGGATTCATAGTAAAAAAGAAAAAAAAAATCCTTCAAGTTGGGAGGTCGATTTGTTGAATTATTAGAACTTCTGGTGCTACTTTTGCTGCTCTTGAATACTGTCCAAGCAAGGAAGTAAATGGTCATAGCTGGCATGGGTGTCTGTGAGATCTAGTGCCCTGACCATAGGACTCCATATGTCAGAGGCAATGTTATGATATAAAGAGGGATATTGAAACAAAGATTGCTAATATACAGTAGATTACAAGGGGCAAATGTCTACCTTTCTTTGGGCCTTTCATTGTTTTACAAATGGGTGCCAGTACTCAGGGGTGACAAGCCCTCGTCAATGCTACCAACACTCAATACTGCAGCTCTACAGACCATCCAAATGGTTCTTGAACTAACCTCATAGAAGATGAAGTTGTTATCAGGTCTAGTCTCCACTTCATTCTTTCCTATATTGTTATTAATTGTAAACATGGAGGTGGTATTTCTATGTCATGGTTGCTTTTTTGAGATTGGCCTCTGAGCCATAAGTAGACAGTTATTTTCTGATTTATAGTCTAGACCAGTGATGGCAAACCTTGGCACCCCAGAAGTTTTGGAACTACATTTCCCAAAATGCTCAACTACACTGTAGAGTGCAGGAGCATCATGGCAAATGTAGTTCCAAAACATCTGGGGTGCCAAGGTTCGCCATCACTGGTCTAGACAAAGCATATCTGTCCCTGAGCATAGGTATGTAGTACTACAAGAAAAGACACAAGGGGGCGCCATTTAACTGCAATAATAGCAAGTATTTAATGAATAAATGAATAAAACGAACAGACAAAAGCAAACTCACAAAGGTAAAGTCAAGAAAAGCTTATCTGCAACCATATAGGTGGAGTGTGGCAGGTCTGCCTGGTTGTAACAACTTACATTGGGGTTGATTTACTAAAACTGGAGAGTGCAAAATCTGGTGCAGCTGTGCAGAGAAACCAATCAGCTTCCAGGTTTTAGACCACGTTTACATTGGGCTGATTTGGCATGCGGCCTGACATGTCAAATCGCATGTCAAATCGGTGCCTATTGCTGGCAGTGGCAACGTCTGAATCGGTGCCCCGTACCGATTCCCAAAAGTAGTTTCTGAAATTTTGGGGGGCGATTTCAATAGACATCTGTGCAGATGTCTGTCAAATCGCCACTGAAGTCAGACTGAAAATGGCAGTTTGAAATCATGCAAGTTCAGCTGAGCACGCACGGTTTCAAACCCGCCCTCAGTGTGAACCCACACTTATTGTCAACGCTTAATTGAACAAGTTGAAGTTAGAAGCTGATTGGCTACCATGCACAGCTGCACCAGATTTAGTAAATCCCCCCAGTGTGTCTGTCAATGGGGAAGCTGGTGTATGCCGATCCCAGAATTAGGAATAACCAACCTGGAGCACAGGACCCCGGATGTGACGCCACGTGGAGGGCCGGTTGGTTGCCATTGTAGTCCATTGCGGAGTTTCCAATCCATGGAAAAATTGAAGGATTATCCCGGCTGACCTCTCTACAGCTCCATACAGCCTGTCTGACCAGGTCTAATATTGCACTTAGTTGGCGCTCCCTTGTGTCTTTTCTAGAGATTTGTTCCTGTCTCAGGTGGAGCTGCCTATTGAAGCCCTACTTATACTAATTCATGGAACTCTATGAACTTGAGATATAGAATAAATGGATCCGTATATTCTTGGACATTTTTCATGGAATTTCTTTCCACTGCTGGGGCTTTATAGGTGAACAGGGTGTATAATCCCTTTTTTGCGCCATAAATAAACTTTTAAATGTATTCTAGTATTACAATCCCATTTACTTCCCCTACTCCATGACCACTCTACTTTTACTGATTTCTGGACATTTTATGATGACTTGGGGCTAGTATTACAATCCCATTTACTTCCACTACTCCATGACCACTCTACTTTTACTGATTTCTGGTCATTTTATGATGACTCGGGGCTAGTATTACAATCCCATTTACTTCTACTACTCCATGACCACTCTACTTTTACTGATTTCTGGTCTATTTTTGATGACTCGGGGCTAGTATTACAATCCCATTTACTTCTACTACTCCATGACCACTCTACTTTTACTGATTTCCAGACATTTTATGAAGACTTGGGGCTAGTATTACAATCCCATTTACTTCCACTACTCCATGACCACTCTACTTTTACTGATTTCTGGTCATTTTATGATGACTCGGGGCTAGTATTACAATCCCATTTACTTCTACTACTCCATGACCACTCTACTTTTACTGATTTCTGGTCTATTTTTGATGACTCGGGGCTAGTATTACAATCCCATTTACTTCTACTACTCCATGACCACTCTACTTTTACTGATTTCCAGACATTTTATGAAGACTTGGGGCTAGTATTACAATCCCATTTACTTCCACTACTCCATGACCACTCTACTTTTACTGATTTCCGGACATTTTATGATGACTCAGGGCTAGTATTACAATCCCATTTACTTCCACTACTCCATGTCCACTCTACTTTTACTGATTTCCGGACATTTTATGAAGACTTGGGGCTAGTATTACAATCCCATTTACTTCTACTACTCCATGACCACTCTACTTTTACTGATTTCCGGACATTTTATGATGACTCGCGGCTAGTTTTACAATCCCATTTACTTCTACTACTCCATGAACACTCTACTTTTACTGATTTCCGGACATTTTATGATGACTCGGGGCTAGTATTACAATACCATTTACTTCCACTACTCGATGTCCACTCTACTTTTACTGATTTCTGGACATTTTACGATGACTCGGGGCTAGTATTACAATCCCATTTACTTCCACTACTCCATGTCCACTCTACTTTTACTGATTTCCGGACATTTTATGATGACTCGGGGCTAGTATTACAATCCCATTTACTTCCACTACTCCATGTCCACTCTACTTTTACTGATTTCTGGACATTTTATGATGACTCGGGGCTAGTATTACAATCCCATTTACTTCTACTACTCCATGTCCACTCTACTTTTACTGATTTCCGGGCATTTTATGATGACTCAGGGCTAGTATTACAATCCCATTTACTTCCACTACTCCATGATCACTCTACTTTTACTGATTTCTGGACATTTTAAGATGACTCGGGGCTATTATTACAATCCCATTTACTTCCACTACTCCATGACCACTCTACTTTTACTGATTTCTGGTCATTTTATGATGACTCGGGGCTAGTATTACAATCTAATTTGCTTCTACTACTCCATGACCACTCTACTTTTACTGATGTCTGGACATTTTATGATGACTCAGGGCTCCTGCTCTCCATACTTTGTATTTAAGGTCCATCAAACTTAAAAAACAAACTGATTTACTTGAAGGAGTCCTACTTTGAGTATTTTAATCTAGTCCCTTCCTTAATATCCACAGACTCGTTCATTGTGATCAGCTCTTAAACTTAAGTCAAACATTTCAGCAAATGTAAAAATCTGTAGAAGCCAATTTTTTTTTTTTTTAAGACTGCAGAATGTCGACTGAGAAGTGTACCGTCTTGCTTTAGATTGTCTGGGCTTTTTTTGTTCAAGTAAAATGGCAGATAAAGCAGAGTTTTGCAATAGGCACATTAGAGAGGCGTGTGGAGAGTCCAACCTGGAGCATTAACGTTGCGTATCGCAAACTTTTTTTTTTATTTTTCAGTTATATAGTTTAAGTCTATGAGTATCAAAGGTTCCACTGTGTTGAGCAAACTGCGATGTAAGCCGCAGTCATGATCTAGATTTACAGGATAATAATAACCACAAGAAATTCTCACAGGATCAAGCTTCTAAAGAGCCCAGCTTATGGTAATACAGTAATTGTGTTCCAAGCAAAATATTTTTATAAAAGATCATATATCTCTATTACATTCATCTCTTTATCTCTTTTATATTTGTTAATCGAGACAAATAAGGGATTTCTGAGTTCTTGCAGGATTCAGTCCAAAACGTTAAGGGACAATCCTACTAATATTGGCCAGAAACAGACTTTGTTATATCTTTATTTCATGCTAGTGCTATTCCCGAGAGATGACTGTTCAGTGTCATCATCCTTAAACACTCTAGTAAGGGCTGAATTGACTGAACCCCCAAACCTCTTTCTCCTGTGCCTACCCACAAAAAAGTATATGAAAGGATTGGCGCTGCTATTGAACACAGTACAGTATGTACTAGTGAAGAAGAAGGCCAAGGCAGACATTGTGTTTGTAAATGATTGAAAAAAGAGTAAAGACCACAACAATCTTATTGGTGCCACAGAGATGAGAAAAACCATAACAGTTATTATTATGGCGATGTAAATTTTTGGAGGCCTTGATTTTTTAGATGTGGATTTGACAATATAGATTAGGATAAAACTAGACAAGAGCATCAAAGGAATGATGAAAACAAACGTAACAACGGTAGAAAAGACTTGGACTCCAGTGCATTCCTTAGACATGCGTTGAAAGGATTCTGGAGGACAAACAAAATTATCAAGAAGGGAAAAGAGGCCACCCAATAGCCAGATAAAGCCACAGGTGAAGGATGATAAATGCTTGGGCCGGTAACATTTATACCATATGGGGAAAAGGACAGAAAGGCATCTCTCAACACTTATTGAGGTCAGGAAGAGCATACTTGCTGCATATCCAAAGTCATACATCACTTCCAGAGCAAAGATCACTGTTGGACTTTGGGAACGGCGACTCACCATTTGGGAAACCATTAAGAGCATCACAACAGCAACAAAGAGAAGGTAAATGAAGTCAGCGATGGCGAGGTTGAGAATATACACAGTGTACTTTGTCCTCTTTATCTTAAATGAAAGGATCCAGATAACAACTGCATTTCCCAACAATCCAAACAGGCAGAAAAGAGCAGCAAAGCTGGCGACAACGGAATATGTCACTACGAGACTTGAACTTGCTGGGTTGCTGCTGTTTGATGAGATGTTTCCCACTTGGGTCATATTGGCTGGATTTGCAGTAGGGATTCTTCCACAACCAACACGTATGCTTTTCTCTGCTTCAAGGTTGTCAATCCTATAAAAGAAACAAGTTGGTCCATTTATTGATTGAAAAACACACCTAAAGTGCACATATAACCAAAAGTTTTTAATCAGATTTTGATAGAGTAGGTTTGGGTTAAAGTGGTATTAAACACCCAACCTGCAATGAAATATATTGCAGCTTACCAATCATTAGATGTGGTGGCTGCAGTCGTATTTTAGACTGTTTTCACCTGGTGATCTGGCCCATAACACACCTCTTGTACTAGAGTGCCCCCACTCTGGATAGAGGAGAACAGGAGGCACTCGTGGACAGCAGCACTGTCAGCCTGTGAGGAGTGCTAGATGCACTAGCAAATTTAAATACACTAACAAACTGAAGCCAAGCTCCAGCTAATACTTTATAAGCAGTTATAGCAAACAAACATTTTTTTTTAAATTTGGAATAACGATTTTACATAAATAAATAAAAGATGATGATTGTACGCACCCCTGTCTGTGGTAAATAGATACATCTGAAAGAGAGCTTGTTTTTTTTGAAAACCAAAAGACTTACTGGCAGGATGAAGTGAAAATAGAAGAAAGCCTAAGGCCCATTTTACACAGGGGAGTCCGTGGACGGACTCCGTTTATCTCAGCAGGGGATCGATCCGCTGATCCCCACTGAGCAGGCGGATGGCAGCTCTGTCTCTGCGCTGTGTGCGGAGATAGAGCTGTCAGGTCCCCACTGTTCTCTATGGGGGAATCGGATGAGAACGGACTGTCTGTTCATTCTCATTCGATCCCATCCAATCCGATCCGCTGGACGGATGGGAAATAGGGTTTCCATCCGTCCAGATTTGACGGATCAGATCGGATGTCAGAAGACATGTCTCTGCTGACATCCGATGCCCCATAGAGATGCATGGGGCATCCATTTAGATCCGCCTAAAAAACGGACAGATGGATCTGAACAGTCCGCCTGTGTGAAAGGGGCCTTAAAAAGAAAACAAATGCAGCCATCACATCCAAGAATTGGTAAGCTGCAATATAATAAATGTTTGCTTTTGGGTTTATGATTGCCTTAAAACAGATGTCAGTTTTATTTTACTGTTGTATTCTGTTGGGGAGATTTTTCTTTACTTCCTATCTTGGAGAGGCAGCAAGTAGTAAAAAGTGAGAGAATCTACTTCCTAAGCAGGAAGAAGTGTTTCCAATTGGAAGACCCCCCCACTTCTTGTTCCCTTTTTTTTGGCTAAAGCCAAGCTGCAGTTTGTAGAAACATGGAAGTGTTAAAAGTTCCTAACTCAATGCATCTTATGTATGTGGATTTTTTTATTTTGTAGATTGTGTGAAAACACATAAACATATAATGGGTTTTTCTCAGATTAGTAATTATTAATGTTATTAGTTTTTGTTCCTGCACTGATCAAATGTTTTCCATTGATTCAAAACTAAAAATACTAAAATTTTCTATGATACTTAGCACCATCATGTGGCCAAATGTGGTATTTTCCATTTTTAATTGAAAAATATTCAGCCAGCACAGGAAAAGCCCAATAACTAATGTACACCAATAGCAAAATTTTTTAAAATAAATGAACACCTAAAGTTTGCAGAGGTTATTGTTAAAGCAGATCCTGAGCCACTGTGAAGTCAACAAGGTAAAATGAAATAGTGATGTAATAGGAGTCTTCAGGACTGCAGGATAGTACCTAGTATGAAAATCCCCCTTGCTATTACTGAGCAGAAAGAGTTATTTGTAAGGCTGTCTTAGCAGTGTTGATTTATTGCCCTAATTCTGAAATTAACCCTGTATGCCTAATGCAGTCCTCTTCTTTCTGTATAAACATCTCGGAGCATCCACTCAGCTAAAAATTAAAAAACACAGCTGAGGTTTGTAGTTCTGCAAAATAATGCCATAGTTTAAAAATGTATATGTACATTTACATATAAATGTATAATAAGGGATATAGTAATTGTGTGCAGGAGCATTACCAATTACAGTTTGTCATTACATAAAATATTGTGATGGTTGTTAGTATTGCTGCCACAACTTTTTGTCTTTTTTTGCTTTCTCATTTACTGACTACTAGATGATTTATTTTAGTACTTCTACCAGGTGAAAGGTGTGGTGTCCTTTGAAAATTAGAAATATGATCTGGGTATACATTACCCCAGTTTTTCCCTGCAGCCATGGATTTATTTATTTTGGGTCCTTTCACACCCGGCGGACTCCGTTTTGCTCAGCGGGATCGATCCGCTGATCCTCGCTGAGCAGGCAGATGACAGGTCCGTCTCTGCTTACTTTGTAGAGGTGGAGCTGTCAGATCCCCGCTCTCCTCTATGGGAGATCGGATGAAAATGGACCGCCTGTCGGTTTTCATCTGATCCCATCCGATCCAATCCGCCAGACGGATGGAAAATAGGGTTTCCATCTTTGTGGATTTTACGGACAGGATCGGATCGGATATCGGTGGGTGTCATCCGCTGTCCCATAGAGGTGCATGGAGCATCCAATCAGGTCTGCCTGATTGGATCCAGAGTGAAAGGGGCCTATAGCAGTTGCTTGGTAAAAAAAAGTCTGTTCAGCTATTAAGCACAGAACAGTTAGATGGAAAGTGAAGGTTCAAATAATTCCCTGCACTGCTGCCTCCTCCTTACTGGCAAATCTTATCCACAGCATTGGTCCTTAGAAATGTACTGACCAGCCAGACAATTCTCCAACTTGTTTTTGATTTAGGCTCGATTCACGCTATAAACCGCATGTGTACACGCTATAAACCGCATGTGTATCGCACAGGAACCGCGTTGCATCACTTTAACCACTTAAGGACCGCCCACGTACATTTACTGCTGCAGGCCTGCCCTTAAGCGCAAAATCAGGTACCTGTATGTGATTTTGTAAGAAAACTCTAGGGGGCGAGCGCACGTCATGGCTGTTGGCCACCCGCGATCGTTTAGGAGAAGGACAGAATGAAGGCCCCTTGAACCTCCTTTAGGGAAAGGGAGCCTTGACTGCTGGAAGCATGGCGTCACTGTGGGTGTGAACCTAAAAGAGAAGTTAAGTAGCTCCCTTGGGATTGGCTACAATGACCTGAGATGACTGGGTGGAGCCTGAACTCTAGGAAAAGGCTACGCTGGGGCACATCCAACTGGTCTGAGGAGATTCAGCTGTTACAAGATTTCCTCGCCCGTTGTGAAGTTTTGTCACAGCTTTATTGGCGGTTTTGACCTTGCCCAGCAATTGATGTTGCTTTATGGGCTATGCCCTCAAGTTAAATTCTGGGGTCAGTCTAATGTCTGCCTGGCACTGATGGTAAGGACAGGCCTCTTAGACTATATAAGTTTATGTTTTATGGGTGCTCACTGGCATTGTCGGATGCTCTCAGTATAACCATGACTGGCACTGTTGTTTGGTACATTTGGAAAGTTGTTACTTTTGCAAAGTTCAATAAAGCTGTGGCCTTGCCCTATTTCCAACTTAATCAACTTCTGTGTCTTTTTTGGGGGGGGGGGCAAGATATTGGTTTATTAGCTGCTCATAAATGAGCCTATGCTTCTCAGCAGTCACCGCGGTCTTTCTATGTAAACAAGGCAGACCGCCGTTCTGTCAGACAGGAAGAGAGATTGTGTGTTCCTACTATCAAGCGACACAGATCTCTCTCTTCCTGCAGTCAGTCAACTCCCCCTACAGTTAGAAAACACTCCCTAGGAGCACACTTAACCCCTTGATCACCCCTGATGTTAGTGCCAGTGTCATTTATACAGTGACAGGGCATATTTTTAGCTCTGATCACTGTATTGGTGTCACTGGTCCCCAAAAAGTGTCACTTGGTGTCAGCTTTGTCCACGGCAATGTCGCAGTCCCGCTAAAAATCGCTGTCTGCTGCCATCACTAATAAAAACAATTGTAGCACCCTCCTAGATAGGTGCTCTGCCTGCTTATCAGGAGAGTCTGATTGTTAGTTCTGCCTGTTACATGTATCCAGGGTGTGATTCATTTGGTCTGAGGGAGTGTCCCCACTGTATCCAATAGGGGAGTCTGTTGGACAGTGGAGGAAGACTAGCCAATGACACACTGGCTTTTGTGGCAGTCCCAGTGGGAGGGCACCACCGCAATGCATCCTGGAATATGTTATAAAAGCCGGGGGCACATGTGACAGGGTGTCCTTGGGTGGGAAGCTGTCTCTCCTCCTGTCAGCGAGGAAGGTGGTCACAGGCCTATTGAGCCAGAGAGTAGTGCTGAGCCAGGAGGTCCAGGATACTGATAGTGGAGTTGAAGGCAGAGTGACCAGAGGAAAAACAGTGTCCGTGAGTACCCGGGAGCTTGCCAGGGGTCTGCCCAGGAAGAGGACCACTCCAGTGGGGTCAGTGGACAGAAGCTAGCACATACAGCAAGTGAGAAAGGGGGTGCCAGTTAGAACCTGAAGAGTAACCTAAGGAATAGTTCACTTTTCAAATCTTCACTTCAGTGGCAAGGTGAAGCAGCGGCCTTGCTGCTCTCAATACAGTTAGAAGTCCTCAAGATTTGTGCATAGTTGTCAAGTTGGAGTATCCCACTCATCCCTTCTCCCATCCCAATTCTAAATAAAACACAAAAAAAAAACAACATCCCCTGGACTGTTCAAGTACAAAGCGATACGATTTTACAAACTGTTGCTCAGCAGCTCCCAAGGGGGCAGTGCTACACAATAAAAAATATAAAAAGTCCATAAATCTTTCCCGTAGTTTGTAAACGCTATAACTTTTGCGCAAACCAATCAATATACACTTTTTTGGATTTTTTTTTACCAAAAATATGTAGCTGATAAAGAAATTCAATTTTTTTTAAATTTTTTTTTATTGGATGTGTTTTATACCAGAAAGTAAAAAATATTTTCTTTTTTTTCAAAATTGTTGGTCTTTTTTTGTTTAAAGTGCAAAAAATAAAAGCCACAGAGGTGATCAAATACCCCCAAAAGAAAGCTCTATTTGTGGGAAAAATAGGACATCAAATTTATTAGGGTACAGCGTTACACTACCGTGTAATTGTCAGTTAAATCAATGCAGTGCCGTATCGGGAAAAAATGGCCTGGTCATTAAGGGGGTAAAACCATCCGGAGCTGAAGTGGTGAACTGAAATGAATCATATTGGGGTGCTGCTACTGTACATAAGAAAACATCAAATTCCACAGCCAAAGTACACTGTCTGAGGCCGAATGCATACATTGCACTGTTCTGTAACACCTGTTACTTTGTACCGGATCACACATATGCAATGTCAGACATCACATGTGATTCCCAGCGTACTGCTCTGCAAATCACATGCGATGTCTGTGCATTGTAAATTCAGCCATACCATTTCAATTCTTCATCTAACACTGTAAAGCAGGCAGTACCCTCTCCTACCCCCAGCCCTTTTATTCTGCATGCTTCCTTCTCTCACTGTGCTCTGTGCAGCAGGTTGTATGCTCTGATCTTCACTTTCCAATTCTTACCCTGTGGCTCCTTCTCCTCCTTGCTTTGTGATGCACATAGATCCTTCTCATCCTCAGTTGCTTGCATGCTTTGTTATCCTATTATCTATCGACTTTTCAATGGCTGATATACTGCTATTTACTATCTTTTCTAAGTCTGTTGCCTCCTCTCTGTAATCATTCTTCTCCACTTCCATCCATGCCTGTTCATCTCTCTCATCATTTTCTTCCACATCCATCCATGCTCATTCTCTTATATGTGACTTTCCCATCTACAATTTATTGTCAAAAGTATTGGGACGCCTACCTTTACATGCACATGAACTTTAATGGCATCCCAGTCTTAGTCTGTAGGGTTCAATATTGAGTTGGCCCACCCTTTGCAGCTATAACAGCTTCAACTCTTCTGGGAAGGCTGTCCACAAGGTTTAGGAGTGTGTCTATGGGAATGTTTGACCATTCTTCCAGAAGCACATTTGTGAGGCCAGGCGCTGATGTTGGGCGAGAAGGCCTGGCTCACAGTCTCCACTCTAATTCATCCAAAAGGTGTTCCATCGGGTTGAGGTCAGGACTCTGTGCAGGCCAGTTCTTCTACCCCAAACTTGCTCATCCATGTCTTTATGGACATTGTTTGTGCACTGGTGTGCAGTCATGTTGGAGCAGGAAAGGGTCATCCCTAAACTGTTCCAACAAAGTTGGGATAATGAATTTGTCCAAAATTTCTTTGTATGCTGACGCTTTAGGAGTTCCATTCACTGGAACTAAGGGCCCAACTCCTGAAAAACAATGCCACACCATATCCCCCCTTCCACCAAATGATTTGGACCAGTGCACAAAGCAAGGTCCATAAAGACATTTTATATTCCTAACCATCTTCTTCTTCTCCCCTCCCTTATCCCTCCTGGTCCTCCATAGCTTGAGCTCCCAGGCGCTTGCCATCGGAGGAATTCTAAATTCTATACCATTGTTGGTTAAAGGCTTAAAGTTGCACTTTCCCCTGGAATTCTATTTGAGTGCAAGGAGTACCTGGCGTCCGGACCTGTTATCATACAGTTTTGTGTTTTGTCTTGTTTTTTGTTTGTTGTGCACTAGTGTGTCACCTCACTTTTATTATAGCGATAGTTTTTTGCCACAGCCTAGGTATCTTGATTATTTGGAAATTATCTAATCATTAAAGTATACAGTTTTTATTGGAGTATTCCTCTGTCCATTATTTTGTCTACCATATAGTTTCATTTTCCTGTGTCTGTACAGGGCATTTTTTTTTTTTAAGAGGTCAAGCCCAACCTCTGAAAAACAACCCCACACCATAGTCCCCTCTCTACCAAATGATTTTGACCAGTGCACAAAGCAAGGTCCACAAAAACAAGACAAAACACAAAACTGTATGATAACAGGTCCGGACGCCAGGTACTCCTTGCACTCGGATAAAATTCCAGGGGAAAGTGCAGCTTTAAGCCTTTAACCAACAATGATATAGAATTGAGAATTCCTCCGATGGCAAGCCCCTGGGAGCTAAAGCTATGGAGGACCAGGAGGGATAAGGGATGGGAGAAGAAGAAGATGGTTAGGAATATAAAATGTCTTTATGGACCTTGCTTTGTGCACTGGTCCAAATCATTTGGTGGAAGGGGGAATATGGTGTGGCGTTGTTTTTCAGGGGTTGGGCTTGACCCCTTAGTTCCAGTGAATGGAACTCTTAAGGAGTCAGCATACCAAGACATTTTTGACAAATTCATGCTCCCAACATTGTTGGAACAGTTTAGGGATGACCCTTTCCTGCTCCAGCATGACTGCACACCAGTGCACAAACAACGTCTATAAAGACATGGATGAGCACGTTTGGGGTGGAGGAACTTGACTTTCCTGCACAGAGTTCTGACCTTAACCTGATAGAACACGTTTGGGATGAATTACTGTGAGCCAGGCCTTCTAGTCCAACATCAATGCCTGACCTCACAATTGCACTTCTGGAAGAATGGTCAAACATTCCCATAGACACACTCCTAAACCTTGTGGACAGCCTTCCCAGAAGAGTTGAAGCTGTTATAGCTGCAAAGGGTGGACCAACTCAATATTGAACCACTAAGATAGGGCCATTAAAGTTCATGTGTGTGTGTAAAGGCAGACGTCCCAATACTTTTGACAATATAGTGTGTATCCATCTGTTTGTTTGCTGTTTCTGTTTATGCCTGCTGTCCTCTCCACTGTGAGTAATATCTTCCACAAATTGTCTTACCAAATCTGGGAACGTCCTGATGCTTCTTCAGAATTAATCTGCTGTCATGAGCTCCATGGACAAGAAAACTCACTAAAAATAAGAGGGAAATAATTACATAGTCAGTTTACAAAAATATTACTGAATTTATCATTCTTCTTTCAAAACAACACAATTCTGATAGAACAGGTTAAACAAGTACATTACCTGGATATTGATAAATGTGAAGCTGACGTTTTATTGATATGTATAATAAAAACATTCAGTTAAAAAAAATATATATATGTAAAGCTTGGAAAAATATGTAAAGCTTGGAAAAGTTGTACCTCGGACTAAGTCTGGGATGCCATTAAAGTTCATTGTGACCGGTTGACTGTTTCAAAAGTGAAAGCTTTAGCTCATGGATTCTCCTTAATCCTTTTATACTCGTCTCTAAACCATATAGTATTTACCACTTATCCTACTAACCACTATTCTGCCATTTGTTAAGACAGCTTTTGCCAACCTTTTTAACCCAGAAGAAGTCTTGAAATAATGCCCAGGATTCAGGGAACCTCTGCTAAGATTAATGCACCTGGGGCCATTGGGAAAATTCCTCTTGGATTGGTGGTCAGTGGAAAGAATGATCCCCTTACATTGGTGATCAAAATGCCATCCATACAGATACCAATTTAGACCCAGAACTGTGCAGACACCATCAGATGGGATGTTCATCGGCCACAGCTCAAGGAACCTCTAGCAACCTCTGGAAGAAACCTACGGTTCTATGGCAGCCTGGCTGAGAATGGCTGTGTAAGGTGTAGGAGGTTTATTAAACCACATTAACCCCTTAATCATATTATAATAGGCCAGACAGGAGCCCAATTATCCTGGGAGGACGTCATATGACATCCTCCTAGGATCCTGGCTCGCGCACACCCCATGGCCTGCTCTCCGGCGCAATCTGTCTTAATTTGATAAGCTCTGTGATTGGTCACAGTGACCACATGGTACAGACAGTGCCAATCACAGCCCATCTGTACCATGTGATTAGCTGTGCCAATTACAGCTTATCACAATAGTAAACACTGAATAAATAGTTTTCATTCTGAAAAAAAAAAATGATTGTTTATAACAGTATGTGAAAAAAGTGTAAAAAAAAAAAAAATGTAATACAAAATAAAAAAATATAAAAAAATAATTGAATACAAACTATTATTTTTTTTTTCATACTGTCACCAGTCAGTGTTTCCGATCACCGCCACACCAGTTATATGATGGCACTCTACTGCACTGGTGACAGTATGTAAAGAAAAAAAAAAAATTGTGAAACAATAATTGTTTTTTAAAATTTCTTAATTTCCAAAAAATTGTGACAAAAAAATGACAACTTCAAAAAACTCGTCATGCTTCTTACTAAATACTCGTGACTGTCTACTTTCCAAAATGGGGTCATATAGAGGATATTTGTACTGTCCTGGCATTTTGGGCCACAAGAAATGAGATATGCCATCAATACATCAGGATTGAACAATTTTCACATACAGTATATACAATAGTTTGTGGACTCTATAACTTTCCTACAGACTAAATAATATACACTGATTTGGGTTATTGTCACCAAAGAGATGTAGCAGTATACATCTTGGCCTAAATTTATGAAGAAAGATTATTTATTTGCAAAATGTTATTATAGAAATTAGTAGTCTCTACCCTCTTAGATGTTGGATAAATCCTCAGCCCTGATCCAGCGTTCTACGCTGTCTGGCCCCACTTGAAGGATTCTTTGTTTTTGCTGCACTTTTTCCAGAAAAGAAAAGTACATGAAAACTATTCCCTAGTAAATCTTATTTAACTATTCACACTCGTGTGCTGCTCTTTGAAAAGTCCTGCATACTGAATCTATGGTGAAGTTTTTCAAAAGCACATCAATAGGGCACCTACCAATGTAAGAAAAAATAGCAAAAAAATGACTTTATAGGCACTACCAATTAGTTAAAAATGATATTCTTTTATTTGTTATGTTTGTTATTAAAAATACATAAATATCACAACAATAAATAAAAATATATATCCATGCCGGTTCACACTTGTGCGATGCGGGAAGGCTGCGAATTCGCAGCCTGTTCCCGCATCGCATCCGCACAAGAGGCAGTTCACACTGCCATATGGGATACGCAGGGGGTGTCAATTAAGTGTTAACGACACCCCCAGTTTGATCGCATATCGCAGTGCGATCTGACAGTTCGCACAGGATCGGATCGCACAAGTGTGAACCACTGTGCGATCCGATCCTGATGCGGCTGAAAAAATGCCTCCTGTGCGTGTTTGGTGCGAAGGCAGTGCGAATTTCAGCCATACAAAGTGTATGGCTGAATTTGCATCCGCACAGGAAATCGCATGTAATGAAGGAGCAGTGCGCTCCGAATTACATGCGATCTCCGCACACGCGGAAGTGTGAACCGGGGCTCCATCACTGTGTTTAAAGATGTTGTTACACGTTGTCCTCTCAATCAGATGCATGTACCAACAACCCTAAATACCAACTTGCTTGTCTACTGTTTAGAACATACTATGCAGATACCACACCCTTAGGTCCCCGCTTAACGGCGGGATCTAGTACAGGCCAAAAAGAAGATGTCCCACAGCAGTATGTCCCCACAAATTGAACTTTCTTTTGATGGTATTTGATCACCTCTGTGGTTTTTATTTTTTGTGCTATAAACAAAAAAAGACTGACAATTTTGAAAAAACAAAACAATATTTTTTACTTTCTGCTATAGAACATATCCAATATAGAAATTAAAAAAAAAATCTAATTTCTTCATCAATTGAGGCCAATATGTATTCAGCGTCATATTTTTGGTAAACAAAATCCCAATAAGCATATACTGATTTGTTCGCACAAAAGTTATTATGTCTACAAACTTTTTATTTATTTATTTATTTTTTTACTAGTAATGGTGGCGATCAGAGGCTTCTAGCGGGACAGCGATATTTCAGCAGACAGTTGGACACTAATGCCTTGTTTCCACTGAGCGGATCGGTTCGGGTCGGTTCGGTACGGTACGCTATTTTGAGTGTTTCCATTATGAAAGTGGCCCATACATCCGAACCAAACCGCACCATTCCTGGTCCTGCTTCAGATGTAGAGCCATAGGAAATGGTACGGTACGGTTAGGGCGGAGCTACTGGCGTCACACGATAGATTCCACTGATTGGCGGACAGGAAAACTTCAATGCTCACGTCAAATGAAAGAGCAAAACAAACACCTCATTTGGTGTAAACCCCGCATGGTCCCTGGTGGCCCGACTTGCAGTGGAAACGCTCACCTGAATAGACCGGACCATTCTAACCCTTCCAAACTGTACCGACCCGAACCGTTCCGCTCAGTGGAAACAAGGCATAACTGACACTTTTTTGGGGACCAGTGACACCAATATAGTGATCAGTGCTGGAAAATATGCACTGTCACTGTACTAATGATACTGGCTGGGAAGGGGTTAACATCAAGAGCGATCAAAGGGTTAACTGTGTGCCTAGCCTGTGTTTCTGTGTACTATGGGAGGTGCTTTAACTAGGGGAGACGTGGATCCTTGTCCCTTTTTTGCAGGGACACAGAATTAATGCCTTCCCTACTAACAGAACAACAAGCTGCCTTGTTTACATTCCTATTCCTCAGTACTGAAGGATCGGCGGGTGCCGAAGGACATAAAGTCCATGGTACTTGTCGATCAGCACCCACTGTGTGTAATTACAGTGGGAGCAGGCCGCCGGCAGCGCGCATGTACGCCCTAGACCCTGAAGTGCAGGATCACTTAGTAGGTAGCAGTGCCACTTTGCTGCCGTGTATGTAAGTTACACGGTCGCCAAGTGGTTAAAGGGATTGCAAAGGCAGAAGTTTTTTTTTTTTTTTTTTATCCTAATGCACTCTATGCATTAAGACAAAAAAAAAAAACCTTCTGTGTGCCGCAGCCCCCCTCACTCCCCCCCCAATACTTACCTGAGCCCCACTTGGCCCAGTGATATGCATGAGTGCTTTGGCCATTCGGGACTCTCCCTCCTGATTGGATAAGACACAGCAGTGGTGCCATTGGCTGCCGCTGCCTTCAATCAAAGTCAGTTAGCCAATAAGAAGAGACGGAGGATGGGGGCCGAACTGCGGCTCTATGTCTGAATTGACATACAGAGCTGTGGCTCAGCTCAGGTGCCCCCATGGCAAGCTGCTTGCTGTGGGGGCACTCGACAGGAGGAAGGAGCCTGGAGAGTCAGCAAGGGACCCGAGAAGAGGAGGACCCGGGGCTGCTCTGTGCAAAGCTACTGCACAGAGAAGGTAAGTATAACATGTTTGTTATTTTTAAAGAGAAAAAGATGAGATTTTATAATCACTTTAATTTCTATGTTGAGGGACCCCCCCAACTTGAAGTGCCCCAAGGTCTGGATCTGGCACTAGCACAGGGTCCTGGTCCACTTTGCCTCCTCTTTGGCACTATGGAGTGCCTTTCAGAGGGGCAGCAAGGGCTTCTTCATGTTGAGTTCAGTTTATGATTAATATTTTTCATTGAGAAACAAGCCACAGGTCAATGAACCTCAAGCCACAGAACTCTCAGATATTTACTTTCCATCAAGTCAGAACGTGTTGGAATAAGCTATGTTGGCTGTGAGCTGATAGTTACCGGCAATTCACAATAATCTCACCCTTGTTTACTCCGGGATGATACGTTTATTACCTGTTTACACTACTACGCTCTAAGTTACCCATTGAACTGTGACTAAATACAGCTAATGCCATTTTAAATAAGAGATATTTATACCTTTTCACTTCCTTCATAAGTATGTTTATTTTAGAGAAGAGATAAACAAATTATTTTATATACCCTGAAACTGAATTTGCATCCCGAGCGTGGGGTTCATATGTCCTATGTGGTTAAGATATATCGCCATTTATCCACTTTTCAAATAGGTTCATCAAGCTGATGAGGCATCAGGAATCAAGAAATTTATAGAACTTGGGTTCCCATGGTGTAATGGCTGAAATTAAGAAGAATGTAAAGTAAAACCTTGGATTGGACATCACTTGGTTTGAGAGCATTTTGCAAGACAAGCACATATTTTTTTTATAAATTGTGACTTGATATACTGTACAAGTAGCGTCATGTCACAACAGAGTATAAAAGAGAACTGGGGCGCCTCTAAGTGTAGCAATATGGTTACATTTAATGAAGGTACAACATTTAGCAACTCACATGGTTGATGATTAAAACAGGAACATCTAAGTATGCAGGCATCCGGGGTAAAGCTTTCCACATAGACCGACCTATGCACCGCCAGACCGACGTAATTCCTTCCACGCTGCGCTTCACAAGCTCTTCAAGCCTCACTTTCAGATCGCTCTACTGCAGGATAGTCTTCCTGGTCACGATAGCAGATTCACAGCGGTGAGAGCCAGCGTTGTGGAAGAGGTCTATGTGGACAGCTTTACCCCGGATGCCTGCATTCTTAGATGTGCCTCTTTAAATCATCAACCATGTGAGCTTTTAATCGTTGAACCTTCATTAAATGTAACAATAGTGCTACACTTAGAGGCGCTCACTTCTCTTTTATACTCTGTAGCTCCTGCTGAATTTTGCTTCTAATCCCATTGTGGAGGCGCCATTTGTGGATGGACATTTTATGGTTATACCCATATAGAAGAAAAATATATTTCCAATATATTTAGGGAAATTTTTTTTGAAATATATTGAATATGGCCAAAATTGTAGCATTTCAAATATATTTGCAATATATTTGGGGAAGAAAAATGAATTTTAAAAAAAATATATTTTAAATATATTTTTCTTCCATGTGGGTACAACCTATCACATTGCTATAATCTTTTTATTTGGACTGTAAACTGAAGGATTTATGGATAAATGGTTGTGGAACGAATCATCTGAGTTTCCATTATTTCTTATGGTAAAATTTGCTTTGATATACGAATGCTTTGGATTATAAGCATGTACTTGGAACGAATCAAAGTCTTTGAGGACGAAACGCATTGGGTTTCCTACCATTCAGGCCATTGCACTATGATCTTGTATACTGGATGATGTTACAAGTGCTTGTTTATTGGGAATGCTGTAAGTTTTCTACTTTTTAAAATATATTTTGGAGATACAGTTTTACACTATTTGGAGCCTTTCTCTATCTTTATGGTCCAACACACTGTTTTGACACCAATCTATGTGGAGCGGATTCATCACGTTGCTACGTGTGGAAACGTTTGGAGACTTCTAGTTCGACTCCTGGACACATTCAAAACGTGGTTGACCCAGTACCTGTATGGGTAGCTGAGTCCATATGTTCTGGTAAGCAGTCATTTTTACAAGTGGTGGAAGGTTTTCATATTGAGGACTGGAGCACAGAAGGTGGCACGACCCTGTTCTGAGATTATTCACTGCACTGGGATATATTTTTTCTATTCTGCTGACTTTATTCCCTTGGCCTGCACTGTCATTTTTTTATTGTTATTATATACCTATACAGTATGTCTTCACATTTTTTTGTTCAGTTTATTATGGGATATCTATTTTGCGATTTGGTTTAGCTCTTCTCCTTCTTTGATTATATGTTACCCTATGTGTCCATGCACACATAGGCTGTTATCAGCAGTTTTTGGCAGGGGCGTTTTCTGGCTGGAAAAAACCCCAGTACTAGTGGGTTTTGAGAGGAGTCTTTCAGCTGTAAAAATGCTCTAAGGGCTCTTTCACACGGTCCGCTCCGTAGGCGGATCCGTGTTGCTCAGCGGGGAACGATCCGCGATCCCCGCTGAGCCGGGCGGATGACAGCTCCGTCTCCGCTTGCAGAGCGGAGAGGGAGGTGTCTCAGCCCCCGCTGCCCTCTATGGGGGATCGGATGAGAGCGGACCACCTGTCCGCTCTCATCAGATCCGATCCGATCCGATTACTGAACAGATGGAAAAATAGGGTTTCCATCCGTCCAGATTTCAAGCACAGGATCGGATGCGGATGGCAGCGGGTGTCAGCGGAGGTGTCTCCGCTGACACCCGCTGCCCCATAGAGCTGCATGGAGGATCCGATCAGATCCGCCTAAAAAACTGACAGGCGGATCTGATCGGATCGCCCGTGTGAAAGAGCCCTTTCTCTGGAAAAAGCTTAAAACACCAAAAAACGCTGATAAATGCGGCTATTCGGTGTTCATCAGTGTTTTTGAGCCATAAGCTTTTGTTGGAATTATAGTTTTGTTATAAAAATTTTAAAAAAACGCTACAGATAAAAAATGCTGAAAAAAAAAAAAAAAACAAATTCTACAGCTTTATACAGCTAATGCAACTGGCTTTTTTTATAATGTCCAGTGTGCATGAGGCCTTACAGTTAAAAATACATTAAATCACATATCAGCACCCATCAGTGCTGCCTATCAGTGCCGCATATTCGTGCCACCCCATCAGTGCCACCCCATCAGTGCCTCCTCATCAGTGCTTGTCAGTGTGGCCTCATCAGTGCAGGAAAAAACTTATCTATTTACAAAATTGTATAACATTAACAAAAAAACTTTTTTTTTTCAAACTTTTCTGTCTTTTTTTATTAGTTTAGCAAAAAAGAAATAACCTTGCGGTGATCAACTACCATCAAAAGAAAGCTCTATTTGTGGGGAAAAAAATGACATAAATTTGGTTTAGATATCGCGCAATTGTCATTCAAAATGCAACAGAGCTAAAAGCTGAAAATTGGCCTGAGCAGGCAGGGGGTGAAAGTGCCCTGTATTGAAGTGGTTAATAATCTCTATGATTTAGCTCAATCTTGGAAGAAACCCATCAGAGAGAAAGGTCCTAGGCAACTTGAATGAACTTAGTATGGAGCCTGGACAAACTCTAGTCTGACATTTACACCCAACAGCCAAGAACAGTATCCAGGGCAGGGCTTGGGAGCAGCATTTCATGCGATGGTCTTCACCTCCCCGTCACTCTGTTGTCTCTTCTTTTTAGCATTTGAGCTTTATAGCACAGCAGAGTGGATGCTTGTTCTGCTCATCCATCTCCCAGTCTAATCTCTTGACCAGGGTAGATCAGAGCTCCCTTGTTACACTAGAATTTCTCCACCGACTGCTACCAACTCTACCCTCCTGTAACCTCCCCCTTATTAATAATCACACTACTCATATGTGGAGTTAAAATGGCCGACATGGCCTTTTATTAAACAACAAACTTTTTAACAAAAACATAACATAATCCAGCTGAAACTTGGTTGACAGTACCATATTACCACCACCTTTTGTCTGTGTCACCATTTGGCCTAGTTACGACCCCAGCCGCTAAGCACCGCCTTGGGGACTAACACAGCCGACCTCAGACACCCATCTGTACCAATCAGAGGACGCCATACCTCAGATGGGTCCCCACCGATTTTTCCCTAAAGACCAGCTTTTAGACTCCTGTCAAGGACACCAAACCGCCACAACACATAAAGCGGAGAAGAAGGAAAGAAAAATAAATACATAAATAATCGGAGTTCCTCAGTAGAAAGGGTGGGAGGGAGGGACGATCTTCCATGATTTCTCCTCAGAGAGTGAGCCAAAAAACTCCTACCCAGCAGCTATACTTCTACAGCTGCACCCCATCACCCCGTCCGTGTGACCAATCAGGTAAGGGTCCGGCACTGACCACCTACTTTTAACTAGTTAACTCCTACAGCTCAGTTCTCCTTCCACCCAGTCATGTATGCCCTCTACTTAGTTCGTTCCTCCTTAGCGCCGGGCATGTCTGTATAGGGGACTGCAAGAGGCTTATAATATGGTCAAATTCAGGTACTTACATTGTTTGCAATTAAAAAATAACAATGTATTAATTGATAAACAGCTTATTACTTTGTGCCTTTTTTATTAGCGTGGAGTTTAGTTATAATTATGAGTGGGGAAGGCAGTTAGACATTTTTTTCAAAGAAATGAGCTAGCCAAGATCACGGCTCATAGAATAAAGAATATTACAAGCCTCTAGAGGCTGCGTAATGTGTTGTAGTGCTACTTAACTTACTTTTATTAGATTAGATTTAATTAGATGTCAATCTGTCAGCTGTCTATATTTGGCTTCATGCACCAACAAACAGTTGTCGGCTATTTACAGCATCACTTTGCCCAACGTGTCAATGTCTAATTCTTGTACCGCTACTATTTAAAACCAAACTGCTGGCATGTTAATTATTACCTTATTATTAGTATCTTTTGTGTATTTCTTAGATGTCTGTACAGCACAGTATTTAAATATAAGAAACAACTGTATCTAAGTAGAAAACTGGGTTTCAGTATTTTCCAGGTTTTGTAATCCCCAAACAAGGTCCAGAGTCCGAAGGCTTTAAAGATTCTTGGGTGAGACAAAGTCTTCAGTTCTGTGTCCAGATGTTAATAGAAACCTGCAGGACTGAAAGAGTCGGAACAACTTAGCGAGTCTGAAGGACTGGGAGAGCAAAGGTGGCTAGACAAGTCCAGGGGACTAAGGGAGTCTGTAGCCCAGATAGCAAGGATAACTTGCCACAAATTTGTGGCAGTGTTGAATTGTAAGTCTGTTAACTGCACATTTTTACTGCCAACCTGTACACTTGGACATTTGGACAATTTGGACATTGTCACTTAGGGATGTACTCACTTTTGTTGCCAGCGGTTTAGACAATAATGGCTGTGTGTTGAGTTATTTGGAGGGGACAGCAAATTTACCCTGTTATACAAGCTGTACACTCACTACTTTACATTGTAGCAAAGTGTCATTTATTCAATGTTGTCACATGAAAAGATATAATAAAATATTTACAAAAATGTGAGGGGTGTACTCACTTTTGTGAGATACTGTATGTATTTGGATTCTGTAGTAGTACTATACATGATATTGCCTTCTTAATGAAGCCTACCCTCTACAATAGATATATAAAAAGGATGTATTTACCAGTGCACTTTGTATCGCTCACCGCCTATTAAGTCGCTTATCAAAAATCATGGATTGATTACCAGAAAATGTGGTCTCTGTACACAATACAGTGTTCTGTCTGCAAATCTGTGATTCACACAGCTCAATCTATCAAAGATAAAATGCTTGTTTTCTATCAGTTATGAGACAAACTGTTTAACCACTTTACCACCGGAGGATTTTGCTGTCTTACGTCCAGGCCACTTTTTGCGATTCGCCGCTGTGCGACTTTAACTGACAATTGCGCGGTCGTGCGACGCCGTACCCAAGCGAAATTTACGTCCTTTTTTTCCCACAAACAGAGCTTTCTTTTGGTGGTATTTGATCACCTCTGCGCTTTTTATTTTTTGCGCTATAAACAAAAAAAGAGCGTTTATTTTGAAAAAATAACAATATTTTTAACATTTTTTTATATGAAATTCCCCCCCAAAAAAATGTAAAAATCAATTTTTTTTACAATTTTTGGCCAATTTGTTTTCTGCTACCTATGTTTGGTAAAAAAAATCACAATAAGCATATTTTGATTGGTTTGCACAAAAGTTATTGCGTTTACTAACTACGGGAAAGATTTCTGTCATTTTTTTTTTTTTTTTTTTTTAACGCGTAATGGCGGCGATCTGCGATTTTTTTTGCGGGACTGCGACATTGCGGCGGACAGATCGGACCCTTGACTGACATTTTTGACACTTTTGGGGGTACCAGTGACATTACTGCAGTAATCAGTGCTATATATACACTGGCAATGAAGGGGTTAATTTTATTGGAGAGGGAGGGGTTAATGTATGCCTGGTGCTTACTGACGTGTGGGGGGGGGGGGGGGGGTGACTGAGTGACAGAAGGGCAGATCGGATTTTCAGCTATGCTGAACACTCCGATCTGTCAGTCCCTGTCACTTAGGAGATCCGCCCGCTCTGTTTACACAGGCGGGCGGATCTCCTCACTCGATTCCCCGACGATCGGGAAGAGCGGCGGCGATCGCCGCTGCTCCTCCCCTGGCCCGACTCCCGCTGTGACTGAAAACAGCGGGAGCGCCGCCTACAGGGGGGAGGAGTCCAGTGACGTAGGTCTACGTTGCTGGACGGGAACGAGCCACTGTGCCGCAGTAGCACCACAGTGGCTGGGGGTAAAGTGGTTAAGTAGTGACTTAAAAAAATAACCTTATTATTAAAAATTTTAATTTATGACAAAAAAACATAAAAAACCTCACCAGTAGATGTGGTGTATATCAGCGCTTTGGCTAATTCATTTTAAATTGGGTTCTTATAGAAACAGCCCTCAATATACCGTATGGGCAGCATAAGTGTGCACAGCCTATTGCATTAGGGTGGGCACATCAAAGCTCAAACATATACATGTTGGTGTGCATGTGAATTTATACTGGCTGTGGCAGTAGAGCAGTAGATGGTGTCAGTAGTTTTTATTTTATCATTTTTTTTTCCAATTGTATTTTTTTTTTTATTACAAAGTTTTTAGGAGCCCCGTTAGGGGTCTTTGCTGAAATATCAGGGGTTTAAACAGGGGGAATCTGCACCACACAGGGTGATTAGGGTGTGCTCAGGCACACCTGGTACACCCTGTGTGCATGTCTATAATGGGCAGTTTTTTTCAAGGGAAGCTTTATAAAGAATCAGAGGATCAACCCTATCAATACTTGACCACCTGACCCTAGAACAGCAGCACCGGACGTGTGTATTGCTTTTAGCCTAGCCTGTGCCAGCTAATGATGATTGCTGATTTATCAGTAGGTTTGAACAGTTTGGACAATCTCATGCTTGTGATAAAAATTGGCTAGTATTAAAGGACGTGCACAGACAGAGTCTAGATGGGAAAGGTGCCCCTCTGTCGGGGGAGAAAATTGTTAAAAGGTTGGGGGAGATTTTAAACTAGGATATGGGCAGAGGGATCAGACAAATACTGTATATAGAAGGGATATGTCAACTGTGACCCTCCAGCTGTTGCAGAACTACAAGTCCCATGAGGCAGAGCAAGGCTGTGACAGCCAAAAGCATGACACCCAGAGGCAGAGGCATGATGGGACTTGTAGTTTTGGAACAGCTGGAGGACCACAGTTTGCATATCCCTGGTATATACCATATATTGAGCAAGGGTCAAAGATGGCACTGGTGGATAGAACAGAGGGGGTAGAAGAACAGGAACTAGACAGCAGAAAGACTGCATTATCTCTGTTCAATACAAAAGTGTTTTAGAATCAAATTGTAATATTGCTCAAAGAGCTGACAATCTATTTCCCCCTAGTATAGCAAAAGCTGCATTTTTTTTAACAGAGGTTTACTTTGACAAATATGTCTCTGTATCTGTTCCATGAGTGGAGAACATCTCAATTTACTGATTTAATAGGAAGCACTGTTTATCCCTGATGCCAGAACGTAAACTGATTCTGCTATCATCATCACCCTGAACAACACCACCAATAGCTTCTCACAAAGCGAGGGACTCCATTGCCCATAATCAGCACCAGCAGTGTATTCTGATGTCTTAATGAGTTTTCTCCTTTATGTTGGCCATATCCAGCAAACTGCCAATGATAATGTCTGGGAAAGTATAGAAGTATACAGTATATCTACTGTATATTTCTAAAATAGTTTTTTGGAAAGGCATTGCCCATCGTCACTCACTGTAAGTGCTGCCGACCCATTTTTTTACAGATAAAAAAACGAACCCCAGGGCTGGATTTTTATAATTGGAGCCTGTAGGCACACAGCCTTTGGAGCTTGAATCAACATCCCTCTGATAGAATTACCTCTTTTACGCAGAACAGTTTCTTGTTTTACTGGTAGGAACGGAAGTCGGTGTAATAACCTTACATGAGATGCCAGTATATCTGCTCCTGATGGAATAGAATCTATGTTAATAACAGGGCAAAGCTACCTCTTTGTCACCTGTAGGCACAGGACGGGGACAGCTTGGACCTATCTAAAAAATAAGTTGAGTACATGAAGGGATCAGAATTTTTTTAAAGTTTACCACAGAAAACTTTAAACTACCATTTCTTTTTTTCCAACTGCAAGACAAACTCCGGGGGACAAATTTACCAAAATTTTACAAAATGCAAACCCTATAATTTTGCAGAAAAGTTCAGTAAAATGTTGTGCTCATTCCTACTCACTAATATAGGGCTACCCTGGTAGGAGCTGCTGGATAGGATGGGTCCTTTGTTCTGTGCCTTGATCTTCTCAGGAACCTTAGGCCCTCTGACATACCATACATGTGTTGTACAAACATACGATAAATGAAAGGATATAAGTGAAAGTAATACTTAGTACCCAATAGTAGTGCTATAGCAAATAAAACAGGCACCAAACCAAGTAGTAAAGGCAAACTTAATATATCGTCACCCAAGATGGTTGGTAACCAGGCAAGCATAAAGTGGATTATTAATGGTGATAACACAATTTAGCATTCAATGTGATTAACAGTAAGGACTAAGTCTTAAATTACATTATGCATCCAGATCAACATAAACAGTAGCAAGGCCACCTTGAGTGCAGCATTAGGCAGTATTATAATTAAATCTTCAGAATGCTGGAACCATACTGCCAGGTTAAGGGATAATTTACAGCGTTTGTTATCCCAACACTTGATATTCCTGATATGTGCCTGCTGTACCATGTACTTGTATGAGAAAGTATCCTGTTCTCTTTGTATTGCTTCCTTTATGTGAAATCCCTGGTGTTCCTGCTAGTCCCCTTGCTTTCCTATTAAACACTGACTACACTAAGCAGGAGAGTACACCGTGGTTCTCTAGCTATGCTGGAAAGTCAGTGTACTCTCCTCCAATAATCAGACTTGTCCTGACATGCCCCCGTTGCACAGCCATTACTGGGAAGATCAGTATACTGCTGTTTCTCTTCCACCCAGCTCTTATGCAGCTAAAAACAGAGGGAATGTGATTACTTTAAAAAAAAATGGGAAAAAAGGTATTTATAATGTTTTTTATATCTATACAAAAATGTTTTCATTTCTATTTTAAACTGAATGGGTTGTTTTACAGGGTGATTGTTTACAATCACTTTAAAGTTTAACATTAGCATGAGGTTAAGAATAAAGTTTAGTTACTTTTTAGGGTTAATTTAAAACCTAAATATAAAGCAGTTTAACCACTTGCCGCCCACCCACCGTCAAATGACGGCGGAGCGGAGCAGTGCGGCTCTCGTTCTGGGATGCTGTCATATGACGGTGCACCAGAACGACCTCTCCAGTGCGGCAATCGTGGCTGCGCCGTGTTGCTATGACATGGCGCGACCCCGACCTTGGTAAAGAGCCAATGACATGGCTCTTTACCCATGTGATCGACTGTGTCCAAGCCGGTCATGTGTAAATGAGGAAGTGCCGTTTATCGGCTCTCCTCACCTCACACTGTCAGAGTGTGTGGCTAGGAAAGCAGATCAGCGGTTCCTCCTCAAAGGGAAGCCAAGGACAGGTAATCAGGGCACTGATCATCAGTGCCCTGATTACTGTAAAGTAAAAAAATGTGCCCATAAGTCCCCCCAACCAATGCCCATCAGTGCCCACAGTGCCCACCATCAGTGCCCACCATCAGTGCCCACAATCAGTGCCCAAAGTGCTGCCAGTCAGTGCCCATCAGTGCCTGCTCATCTGTGCTGCCCATCAGTGTCCATCAGTGCTGCCCATCAGTGCCCATCAGTGCCGCCAGTCAGTGCCCATCAGTGCCATCCATCAGTGCCCGTCAGTGCCACATATCAGTGCCCATCAATGCCACCTCTCCGTGCCCATCAGTGCCGTCTATCAGTGCTCATCAGTGCCGCCTATCAGTGCTCATCAGTGCCGCCTATCAGTGCCACCTATCAGTGCCCATCAGTGCGGCATATTAATACCTCCTCATCAGTGCCACCTCATCAGTGCCCATAAGTGCCACCTCATCAGTGCCCATAAGTGCCACCTCATCAGTGCCCATCAGTGCAGCCTATCAGTGCCGCCTCATCAGCGCACATCAGTGAAGGAGAAAAATTACTTATTTACTTATTTTTTTTTACAAATTTTCTGTCTTTTTTCTTTTTTTTTTCTGTAAGAAATAAAAAACCCAGAGGTGATTAAATACCACCAAAAGAAAGCTCTATTTGTGTGAAAAAAAAACAATAAACATTTCATATGGGTACAGTGTAGCATGACCGCGCAATTGTCATTCAAATTGTGACAGCGCTGAAAGCTGAAATTAGTCTGGGCAGGAAGGGGGGTGAAAGGTCCCTGTATTGAAGTGGTTACGTTTTAAGAGTTAAAACCTATCCTAATCCAAACCAATTATTTATCAAGCTAGGAACATTTTCAGCGACCATTAACCTTGTCAAAAATACAGTGTCCATTTCACTTCCTGTGAACTGAAAATAAAGCACAAACATCCTTCTCAGCAATCCACCATATAAAGGAAATGAACAAAGACAGACATGTATGAAGCCAAGCCTGTTTGACAACCATGGCTCTTTCCAGCGATACAATGGAGAAATTAGAGTGGCCACACTGGAACAGGAAGTGTGTTATTTGCAGGATCACCAGGTGAAAGTAACGGGACAAAATAAAACGACTGCAGTCTGGGCATTAAAGGTCTGGTATATGGCAAAACATTTATTTAGTTTGGGTTTTATATACCCTTTAAATTAGAAATCCCATTGGGTTGTAGGGTTCAAGCAATAGGATCATTAATTGTAAGACCCCATTCACACCAGTAAATACCTGCAGATGACAGACAGACAGTCCAAGGCTGATCCTCTGCAGGTAATCACTGCATGACCGATTACATGCAAATGTCTATCTGTGAATAGCTGCGGGAGCAGTCAGCCTCCCATTGCTTTGAATTGGGCTTCCTGTTTGCAATTTGTAGGCAGGTGCAGTCTACTTTATCCACTGCAGGGGGCTCTCAACCGCACCAGCATAGCAGGGGAAGAGGAAGTCAAGAGGAACATGGTTCCTCTATGGTTTTCAGGGTCACTGGGGAAATGAATCACCCCATGTAAATCTAGCAACCATCTTGGGTCAAACGGAGCCTATTTAAGGCCCTGCCTCCCAGGTTTGGTGCGCGTTTGAGTGTGGGTAGTGTAGGGACAAGTCACTCATTTATCAGGGACAGTATAAGCAGCAGGGAAAGGTTCCAGACGAGAAGGGAAAGCTTAGGCTCTCAATCTCCGTGGACATCTTCCCGCATGGGTATGAGATGGTCAAGCCGCATTCTGCCCCTCCAGACAAATGCTGTCAGTTTGGCTGATACCTGCTCCATTACACGCTGTTGTCATACGTGTGTGTTTCCAGTTGGACCTTCTCCCACCGGGCTTGTTGTGAGCTGTTTTTGCCTTTACTGCAATACAAGTTCTACTAATTGTGCTTGGAGTGTGTGTGATTTTTAGCCGTTGCATTATGCTGCTCCCACCCACAAACTAATTGCAGGGAAGCCCCTCTGAGTTTCCCACAAACTGACCCATTGGCACACTTTTATCCAGACACAGCCGTCCGGCAAAATTGGAGATGGATCTTACAATGGTTATTTCAGTAGTTTAAATCTAATTATAAAAAAAAAAAAAAAAAAAAAAAGAATGCTTAAGCAGGTAATTAAAAAAAAAGTAATGAATGCACTGAATACATGTATTATACAGTTATGAGAATACAATAAGTTTTGTGATTGTTATATTTTAGGAGTTTAGATAAAGTTAGAAGATATGGGGTGGGCTAATTTTCAGCAGCACCCCGGTTCCCTCCATAGCGTGCACACATCAAGAGCTACCAGCTGCCAAAACCAACTTACAACCCCAATTTATTATGTGCTCACTAGACAAAGCAGAAGTGTCAGCCAACCCACTCATTAGTAGGGAGATAAAGGAATACATTGTACTCCCACTCAGCCAGCCTCTGCTTTAAACAGATCAGAAGATGCACATGTGGCCGCGTATGCGCTGTGTTCATGAATGTAAGTTTGCTATTGTCTTGCACTCCATGAAACATGACTTAAGGGGTGTTCACACAGATTGCATACAAAATGTCACAGAATTTGTACAAAGTTGTGCAATGCGGCTGACAAAATCTCAGAGCAAAGAGACATTTTTTTAAAGCGGAATAGAAGACAATACACAGGTATAAAGTACGTGATATAAAATAGGACGCTGTAGCTATTGAAACATCTCCACTGCCAGTAACAATGATTGTAATCCCGAGGATAGATGAATCATGCTATGATTAGGAGGCTGATGATGTATCACGCTGTGTTCTCAGTGAACATATAGCGTGATTGTTGTTATTCTCGAAAGTTCAGAGGGGGTGGATCAGCTTTGAGGGACTCCGCTTGCTGAGCTTGGATCGCTCCGTTGATCCCTGCTGAGCATGCAGGTGACAGCCTGACAGGTCCATCTCCACTCACTGTGCACAGATGGACCTGTCAGATTCCTGCTCTCCTCTATACGACCCGCTGGGCCGATGGCGAACCTATAGCCATACGTCTGTTTTCAGCGGATCTTGTCAGATCAGATTGACATTGAGGACAATGGGTGGCCCGATCGGGTCCGCTTTTCAGGCGATCATGTGAAAGGGGCCTAATACATTTTTATATTACATATACACTTTATCAGGTACACTTTGCTAGTACCAGGTTGGACCCCCTTTTGCCTTGAGCACTGCCTTCATTCTTCGTGGCACACATTCAACAAGGTGTTGGAAGCATTCCTCAGAGATTTTGGTCTATATTAACATGATAGCATCACACAGTTGCTGCAGATTTGTCAGATGCACATCCATGATGCAAATCTCCCGTTCTTTCACATCTCAAAGGTAATCTATTTAAGTGTTATCTGGTGACTGTGAGGCCATTGGAGTACAGGGAACTCATTGTCATGTTCAAGAAACCAGTGGTGAGATGATTTGAGCTTTGTGACATGGTGCATTATCCTGCTGGAAGGAGCCATCAGAAGATGGGTACACTGTAGTCATAAAGAGATGGACATGGCCAGCAACAATACTCAGGTAGGTTGTGGCATTTAAACGGTGCTCAGTTGGTACCAAGGAGCCCGAAGTGTGCCAAGAAAATATCCCCCACACCATTAAACCACCACCAGCAGCCTGAACTGTTGATACAAGGCAGGATGGATCCATGCTTTCATGTTGTTTACACCAAATTCTGACCCTACCATCTGAATGTCACAGCTGAAATCGTGACTCATCAGACCAGGCAAAGTTTTTCCAATCTTCCATTGTCCAAGTTTGGGGAGCTTGTGCGAATTTTAACCTTTCCTGTTCTTAGCTGACAGGAGTGGCACCTGGTGTTGTCTTCTGGTTCAATGTGTTGTGCGTTCAGAGATCGTATTCTGCATGCCTTGGTTGTAATGAGTGGTTATTTCAGTTACTGTTGCTTTTCTATAATCTTGAACCAGTCTGCCCATTCTCCTCTGACCTCTGACATCAACAAGGCATTTTTCTCCAAACAACTGCCGCTCACTGAATATTTTTTCTTTTTCGGACCATACTCTGTAAAACCTAGAGATGATTGGGTGTGAAAATCCCAGTAGATCAGCAGTTTTTGTAATAGTCAGACCAGCCCTTCTGGCACCAACAACCATGCAACGTTCAGAGTAACTTACATCCCTTTTCTTCCTCATTCTGATGCTTGGTTTGAACTTCAGCAAGTTGTCTTCACCGCGTCTAGATGCCTAAATGTATTGAGTTGTTGCCATGTGACTGGCTGATTAGCAATTTGTGTTACCTAGAAATAGAACAGGTGTACCTAATAAAGTGGCTGGTGAGTGTACAATGATCAGCCATAACTTTATGGACACCGACTGGTCAAGTGAGTAACATTGATTACCTTGTTACAATGGCATCTGAAAGTCAGTGGGATATACAGTATTAGGCAGCAAGTAAACATGTTGTTCCTGAAGTTGATATGTTGAAAGAAGAAAAAATGGGTTTGCAGTATGTTGTGTATGAAGCTGCGTAGATGCAGTCTAGTCAGGGTACCCATCCTGACCTGTGTCCACAGCCAAAATGCCTACAATGGGCATGTAAAGACCTGGAGGATGGAGCAATGGAAGAAGGGGGCCTGGCCTGAGGAATCACGTTTTCATTTACATCATGTGGATGGCCGAGTGTGTGGGGGAAGAGAAGGCACCAGCATGCACTATGGGAAGAAGGCAAGCCAGCAGAGGAGGTGTGATGCTTTGAGCAATGTTCTCCTGAGAACCTTTGGTCCTGCCGTTCATGTGGATATTACTTGACGCGTACCACTTACCTAAAGGGCAAAGATGCATAACACCGCCCCCCCCTCCACAAAATATATAAGCATTATGTTTCAGCTAATGAGCAATGCATTATGTATGAGCATTATGTGACAGTACTAATCTGCACGCTTACCCCCAAGCCCTTTGCAAACCAAAATTTTCCCCAAACAAAAATTACTCCTTCTTCCAGTACTCCAGCCAGCTTATAGATAGGCACTCTGAATGCAACGCCTCCCCCACCTCACATGATACCACAGCGCCCAAGGTAGTTATTCCTTTCTGCCCACCCCTTGTCCCGGCCCTGATTGTTGCTGATCCAGTACACCCTTCATGGAAATGGTATTCCCTGATGGCAATGGCCTATTTCAGCAGGATAATGCACACTGCCACACTGCAAAAATGGTTCAAGAATGGTTTTAGGAACACAACAATGAGTTGGAGGTGTTGATTGGCCTCCAAATTCTCCAGATCTTAATCCATCGAGCATCTGTGGGATGGGCTGAAAAAACAAGTCGGATCCATGGAGACCCCACCTCGCAACTTACAAGACTTAAAGGATCTGCTACTGACAGCTTCGGGCTAGATACCACAATTTACCTTCAGAGGTCTAGTGGCGTCCATGCCTCAATGGGTCAGGGTTGTTTTGGTGGCAAAAGGGGAACCTACTCAATATTAAGCAGGTGGTCATAAAGTTATGACTGATCGTTGTACATTCTTATGGATTCTCTATCTGCTGTCTGCTGTCCACACTGCAAAAATGGTTCAAGATGGTATTAGGAACACAACAATGAGTATGGTTCAAGATGGTTTTAGGAACACAACAATGAGTTGGAGGTGTTGATTGGCCTCCAAATTCTCCAGATCTTAATCCATCGAGCATTTGTGGGATGGGCTGGAAAAAAAAGTCTGATCCATGGAGACCCTACCTGCAAATTACAAGACTTAAAGGATCTGCTACTGACAGCTTGGTGCTAGATACCACAATTTACCTTCAGAGGTCTAGTGGCGTCCATGCCTCAACGGGTCAGGGCTGTTTTGGTGACAAAATGGGAACCTACTCAATATTAAGCAGATGGTCATAAAGTTATGACTGATCAGTGTACATTCTTATGGATTCTCTATCTGCTGTCTGTGTATAGTTTAATGCAGTCACTGATCACCAACTTCTCACATAAGTGGTAAAGGAGCTGAAAGTCTTTGCTCAGTAAATTGCAGCTATGTTCTCTTTAAATACCCAATCATGTGCAGATAAAATAACCAGGATTTTGCTTTCTCATGATTGAATAATGGACTCTTTTAGTAAATCAGCCTTAGCCCTAGTCCATTGCTTTTAACTGGTCATACCAGACAGGCACATTTGCATTGTGAGAGAAGATCAGTAAGTTACAACCACTGTGTAGGACTACTAAGCATTACACAAAGCCTGCATAAAATAGCAAAACCTGGCTACCCCCTTGCAAATATATAATTACAACCTATACAAGAAACAAGTATTTTTAAATATAAACACGCACTGATGGATGATTTTCAATAAAGACCCCCCGACAGTGGAAACTATTGTAATTTGGTAACTGTATGGGGTCAATACTTGTCACTATAAAACTGAACAGGGCCTTATTCACATAGGTGTACTATAGCGTGTTTGCCAGCACAGGGATGCACAGGTGTTCTGTGACAGACACTGTGCATTCAGGGCTGTACATCCACACGGATGTTAAATTGGGAGCAGCTACTGTGTCTTTGCAGCCCCTGCATGAAAGCTAATGCCTGCACAGGGAAGCACTGAAACTTTGTGCACCCTTGTGCAGGCAAACATGGTCCTCACAGGGGTCTAAGCTGTAGCACATTCATGTGAATGAAGCCTTAATTAATCCCCTTTTTAATGGTTTTCCCTACTGGTATGTATGGACAAGCAGCGTGGCAAAAGTAACAGCTGGGAAAAAACATATCAAACCCTCAAGGGTACTTAAAATGTTCTGATTTTTTTTTAATACAAAAAGTGGTCACTTCCTCCACCTATAACTGGTCTTAACAGCAAGGAGCACTGGAAGGGCAAACACATGTAAAAAAAAAAACAAGGAATTTCCAGTCACCAACCAGCCAGCAACCAACCGAATAAACCTGTCTAACAGTATGCGTTAAAAACAGGGGTTTAGTTGCACACATTTTTAAATACATGTTTAAACCTTTTATTCCAAAAGAAAAATGTTGCTATAACTGCTTAAAAAAGTGTCAGCTCAAAATTAAGTTTTCTTTATTTGTCACTTACTTAAATGATTAGTCCATCTAAAACGACCCCATCCACAGGGTGCACCATGGCACAATTTCTATTGCCAAAAAAAAAGTGTTGTCAGGCTGCTACAGGAAATAGAAATTAAATGAATCTATTGGCAGGACCTGCACTGCTATTGGCAGAAATATTTTTATATTGCCCATAGTTGGGTATAATATTGTCAATATCTCGGATGCAGTTCCCTAGTACATTATCCCATAGCCTTCTCCTCGGATCTTTATATTGGCCATAGTTCTACTTAAAGTGGAACCTCACAAAGGGCTTTTCCGTAAGCCCCCCCCCCTTACACCAATGTTCAGCATGAGACAATCAGAATATAGTTTGTATATGTGTTGTGGCAGTTGATGCACCCACAGTTATTAGATGGCTGCTAAACATCAATGGATCATCTACCAAAGTTCTCAAAGAATCATTTTGACACTCAATGACAACAGCAACATGTATACTCAAATACTACTACATACTTTTTTTCTGACCTAAATGATGCACAGGGGTTGATTTACTAATGGCAAATAGACTGTGCATTTTGCAAAGTGCAGTTGCTTCAGTAATAGAAGAGTAGAAGATCTTCTAGCTTCCATCATCCAATCATGTGCAAGCAAAATAGTTGTTTTTTTTTATTTTCCTTGCATATGATTGGGTTTTCTTTGCAAAGTGAAGCTTTACTTAATTTACTAAGCTCTGAAGCAACTGCACTTGGAGAGTGCAACTGCGCTTGGCAAAGTACACATTCTATTTGCCTTTAGTAAATCAACTCCTCTGAGCCTGTGTCATACAATGGACTGCTAGCTGAACATTGCAACCTTACTAATGATCTTTTTGCCTTGCGCTCTGAACTAATCTGCTGAATTTTTATACACATATATATATATATATATATATATATATATATATATATATCCAATGTAGAACCCAAACACCATATAAACCTGTAAAGATTACACTTATCAAACAAGGACACTAAATATTTAAATGTAGGTTTTCAACAATGAAAAAATATAGCTAGATTGGTTACTCTGGATTAGTTAAAAACAAAAAAAGTTTCACTTATTCTTTCATAAAAGAGTAGATCATTGCAAATCAATAAAATATAGATATGTAGAAACATAGAAAAGTGACGGCAGAAAAAGACAGAGTAGTCCATCCAGTCTGCCCATTGTTTTTTTCTTCCGTTAACTTTTTTGTCTGACTACAGATATATGTTTGTCCCAAGCATATTTTACTGTTGATTGACTCTCTACCTCTGCTGGTCACTTATTCCAAGCATCAACTACCCTGTCAGTAAAATAATACTTTCTAAGCCTAGTAGGTAGATAGTAATACTAACACAAGGGTGTGTGTATATATATATATATATATATATATATATATATATATATATATATATATACACACATATATATGTATATATATATATATATATATATATATATATATATATATATATATATATATATAAAATATATGTTAAATCAAATATTTAAATATATATTTATACATTTGGAAATTTTGGGAAACTCACCTTATCCTTGTTTAATTTTGTTTCCCTCTTGCAGTTGTCTTGAGATCTGTGTAAGCTGGAACGTATTACATCTGTTTATGTTTTCCAGATACGGGAGCAGATATCAATCCATAAACTTCCAGACCAGAGTGTAGCTTAGTCCATGTATCAGTGCTTTAATTTACAATTGTGTACACAGTGCTCTGTTGGTAAAGTTATATCACGCCCACTCTTACTAAAACAAAACTAATACCATTATTGCTATTCAAGTATTACACAACCCCTGTGGTTGGAATGACATAGCATGTGTTCCATGTCCCCTCCTTTTACTGTAGAGGCTTAAACCCTTTCACTGTAAATCGTTCATCTCATATTCAGTACTATTACGACATCTGTTTGTTTGTATCCCATGTAGTCTGCAAATGCATTTTATGTACAAAAGGAATTCCACCCAATTTAATGCAATAGATACAGCACTGAAAGACTTAGAGGAGATTATCAGCTCTGCGTCTGACTCCTTCAGTATTAAGTATGAGGTGCATGGCTCATAGAATACATTAGGTTAGAAAGTATTGATAACATTGGTGAAATATGCCTGATTAATCTAATATGCTCTAAAAAGGTAGAATGTTGTCCATTGTGCCTGGTTTATGAAAACAGTCCTAGGAAAATCACAAATACAGAAAAAACTTTATGTACAGGTTAGATGATTTGTTGAGTTTATATTATCTCATTTTGGATTAAACCGGTGTAACGTTAAAAAAACATACCCCGTGAAGAAACCATACCCTCGTCACTTCCGGTCTGAAACAGCTGAGCAGCGCAGCAGTGCGCATGCTCAGAGCCCCGGATACGTGATTGAAGAAGAAAGAATTTGAGAAGTGCGCATGCTCGGTGGGCATGAAATTATCACAGCACTGTGTCTAATGTTATAGTTGCGGCGGGTACATTAAAACACTTCGGGTGCAACATAAATCATGTCCTCTCCTATCGCTGTAACATCCCTCATCTCCGGTAATAAATATAAAAGCGGCGGCGGGTGTATGAGACGTAAATGTGACGGCGATCGCGGCTCCGTGATCCGCTTTTATATTTATTACCGGAGATGAGGGATGTTACAGCGATAGGAGAGGACATGATTTATGTTGCACGTGAAGTGTTTTAATGTACCCGCCGCAAGTTTAACTACCGTGAGAAATCCATACCCTCCGTAGCGGAACCAGAAGTGACGAGGGTATGGTTTTCTCACGGGTATGGTTTTTTCACGGAACACCGGCAATAAACCTTAATTTAAAAAAAAAACAACAAACAATAACAAACATGTCATACCTACCTGCTCTGTGCAATGGTTTTGCACAGAGCAGTCCCAATCATCTTATTCTAGGGCCCCCTGTCGGTGCTCTAGGCTCCTCCTCATTGGCAAGTTCCCCCATGGAAAACCGCTTTCCATGGCGTCTGCTGAGCCCCGCCCCCTGCTCGCTCGGCAAAGCATTTGATTGATAGCAGCTTTCGCTTCTATCAGTCTTTCGGGAGGAAGGAGACAGCAGCAAGAGGCACTGCTCTCGTGCACATCACTGGATCGGATTAGGTTCAGGTATTAGGACGGGGATTTGGCAGCACAGAAGGTTTTTCACCTTAATGCATACCATGTGTCCCCAAAAATAAGACCAGGCCGGGTCTTATACAAATTTTTGTGTAAATATCTTAACCAGCGCAACTAAATATTTATCAATACATCAGCATCAAAAATTATAAGCAAGCAAGCAGCAATAAGGCTATTAGATGGCTGTATGGTCAGTTCCTAGAGGGCTCAGTCTCTCTAGCAGCAGATAGTAAAACCAAAGTCTGAAGGACTCAGCGATCACAGAGTGCTCTGTCCACGCACCCCCTGGGCAACATGAGCATGGGGGGATGTCCATGGACTTTAAGCCCGCGCTGTAGCTGTCTTTTGTCTTTCTTTAGCCGTCTTTTATAGCGCAGGCGGAAAGGGATTAATATATTACTGATTACCGATTGTTGCATGTAATGGCTGCATCAGTTTTCTATCTTTTATTTTCATCTGGTGATCCTGCCAATAAGTCTGTTATTTTTCAAACGAACATGCTGTCCTGCAGAAGTAGCAGTTAGAGCATTGAGATAAATCATCGACCACAGACAGGGGTGCTTGTAATGACCAGCTTTTATTCCTTTATGTAAAACCTTTATCTCAAAAGGAAAAAAAACAGTTTGCTGCAACTTCTTAAAAAAGTGTTAGCTGGAGTTTGGCTTCAATTTGTTAGTGTATTTAAATCTGCTAGTACATCTGACACTCCCCTCCCCCCATACTGACAAGGCTGCTTTCTAAAGGTGCCCCCTTTGCTCCTTCGTCCAGAGTGGATGCACTCTATTACAAGAGGTGCATTGCTGTCCAGATCACCAGGTGAAACCAGAAGGCAAAAAACCTAAAAAAGAAGACTAATGGTAAACTGCAATACTGTAGATTACATTTTTTTTGTTTTGGGTTTATTACCGCTTCAAAATCTGACAACTGAACACACACCTAGACGAAATAATCAGCAACAATTTAAGCTATTTAGAAGACATGCATGGACACAGTGTACACATAAATGTAGTTCTTTAGGGCATACAACTGAGTCTCTAGCAGAAATCAGACAGAAAGTGATTCATTACTCCGTCATACTTGCTCTCAGCTTTCAGCACTTTCCCGTAATGTAATCCAGTGACCCCATAGCACATCAGACGTGATCTCATAAACTTGTCCCGTTACGAATTTCACTTCATTTCCTATAATCCAATGCATCACAACAGAAACAAGTCTGAACTCAGCAAAACTTACTATAAAATCCCGAACATATTGCTTACCAGAAGCTTATGAATCAGAAATGATTTCCTAGCTAATGTAATAAACACCATCACACATCAAAAATAAAACACATCCATACCTGAATACATGGGAATACACTATGGTACTGGCATGGTACTTTTAGGGCACAGCATTCGTTTCACTGCTAAAACACATTTTATTGTTCATATTTCTTTAAAAAAAAAAAAAACACCAATATATATTCTTATTGCACAACAAAGGTACAACATAATAAAATACATATTTAAATAAAAAAGATCAACATTGATACTTATATATTTAGGGCTCAACACATTTCTTGGACATTATCCTCTTCGTCAGGAGCCCCCGATATATAGACTTTATATATTTTTACGCAATCTTCTTTCTATGGTGAAAGATCTTAGCTGCTGTTTTATCATAGTAGGGTGATACTCATTTTATCCACAGTGAAGACAAAAAGTCAGATCTCTTATAAGAATTATGTCACAGCATTTCCAGTCTAATAATGTAGAGTATGGCAGAGAGTTTTTTACGCTCCAAGTATAAAGTTCCATGCAAGGGATCCTAAACGAGATAAATGAGTGGCTATAGTTTAGTAATATTCAGAATGGACAATCGTCTGGTTCATCTATAGCTTTTGGGCATACACGGAGTCTGCAGAAGCTTCCCCAATAAGTATGTGAGGTCCAACAGAATAGTTCCCAGCCTAGAATACATATTGTTCATAAAAAACATGGAGTGGTGTTTTTTCCAAGACCTTATCAGTGTTCCTTAACTAATCTACACAGATAATTGGGGGATTAGTGTTGATGATAAGATAAGATATGTATACAGAGGCCATCAAGATGCTTTCCCTGATATACCAGTCTGAGCTTGTATTCCATTTGCTTTGTGTGTTGTATTCTCATTCACTTACTGTAGAATACTGTGTACTACGTCTGTTTTCATAACAGAAATGAATTATTCCTGAAGTGACCCACAAGGCTATACAATACAGTGCTAAGGCCGGATAGTACAAAGGTATCACTGTCCCTTATGCACATTTATTCAACCTGTGCAGGTTTTGTGAACTCTTTAACCACTTCAGCTCCAGAAGATTTTACCTTAATCATGATCGGCCATTTTTTTGCTATTCAGCACTGTGCTACTTTACCTGTACCTCCCAACTTTTGAACTTCAGAATGAGGAACACTTGATGGAGGAAGTGATCTGTGGCGCACATAGCTTGCCGTGGCAAAATATGGGTGTGGCCAAACTCTTAAAAGTGGAAGGGGCTTAAGGAGTGTGGTTAGACAAAACCTGAGCTTCCTTGTACCTATGCAGGGGTCAACAGGGCAGGGCCCAGGGGTCAGTATGGCAGAAAAGAACGGGTCACATAGGCAGAGGACAGGTCTTCAGTAGGGCAGTCTCTAGTCCTTACTCTTCAGCCAGCTAGTGTTGAGGCCCAGTTGTACCATTGGTGCCCATGAGAATAGTCCCAGTCAAATCTGCAAGCAGCAATAAGGCTATTAGATCTCTCTAGCAGCAGATAGTAAAACTCCACAGCAGCAGCTCACCAGTCCCAGCGATATTGCAGCTCATCATCTGATTACACACAATGATTAGTCCACTCTCTGCTCTGCACCCAGGTGACTCTAGCTATCAGCACACCTGGACTCGGCACTCTGGATCCTGCTCAGGTCAGCATTATGTAGCAGTGGTAGTGCACACTGGACAGCAATATGCCCTCTCTGGGCTCCCTTATGGCAAGAGAGAAGATGTGTCCTGTACAGATAGGGAAAATGCAGCTCTTTCCACTCCTCTTAGCAGTCTACCACTAGGAAATTATTAGAGTAAAGCCCAGTACACATTACTATTTTTTTTTTTCATTCAACCAGCCGGAAAAAGCTGAAAGTTCAGAAGGAGCCGCTGTACTAACTATCCAACATTAGTACAGTGATCTCCCCCCCCCCCCCGTACTATTGTGTTCTGACAGGGCAGACAGTCCCCCTACCAAAACACTCTGGTCAGCGCTCTCAGCCATTGGCTGAGAGCACTGATCGAGAGCCGATCGGCAGACCTTTTTGCAGTCATGAATCGCCGGCTTCTGTTGGCGCGGCTGCAGTACACGTGTGACAAATATTGGCTGGTTTCTATTGATCCGGCCGATGCTGCCCGACATTTGGCCAGTGAGACTAGGCTAAAGTCTGTAATTTGTTAGTCACTTATGTGAAGTCTGTCAGAATGTACTAGTCCATTTGCCACTGCCCTGTCTAGGCAATGCTGCTGTCCAAGGGTCTCTCCTTTGTTCTCCACACATAGAGAAGCCACCCTAAGGCAGAAAGTATGTTTCAAGACAGACCACCTGGTGAAAACAAAGGAAAATAAAAGCTTAAAAACAAAAACTAATACAGCCCCCCCACCTCTAAGGTTTCGTAAACTGCAATATATTACATTTTTGTTTTTGGGATTAGATACACTTGAAGGAAAACCTGCTGCTTATGATTGGCTACTCAATCATAATTGATAATGAGGATTTAATAATATTTATTTTTATTAAATTCAATAATTATTGTTTTTAACCACTTGCCGACCGGTCACATTGACCGTACTGCGGCAAAGTGGTTTGTTATCGTCCAGCGACGTAGTACTACGTCGCTGGACTCCTCCCCCTGTAGGCGGCGCTCGCGCGCTGCCGGAGGCACGCTCCCGCTGTTTTCAGTCACAGCGGGAGTCGGGCCAGGGGAGGAGCGGCGGCGATCGCCGCTGCTCTTCCCCGATCGTCGGGGAATCTAGTTTGGAGATCCGCCCGCCTGTGTAAACAGAGCGGGCGGATCTCCTAAGTGACAGGGAGTGAAAGATTGCAGTGTTCAGCATAGCTGAACATGCGATCTGTCCCTGACTCACTCAGTCACCTCCCCCCACACACGTCAGTAAGCACCAAGCATTCATCAACCCCTCCCTCTCCAATAAAATTAACCCCTTCCCTGCCAGTGTCATTTTTACAGTAACAGTGCATATATATAGCACTGATTACTGCAGTAATGTCACTGGTACCCCCAAAAGTGTCAAAAATGTCAGTCAAGGGTCCGATCTGTCCGCCGCAATGTCGCAGTCCCGCAAAAAAAAAGCAGATCGCCGCCATTACTTGTTAAAAAAAAAAAATACCAAAAATTACAGAAATCTTTCCCTTAGTTAGTAAACGCAATAAGTTTTGCGCAAACCAATCAAAATACGCTTATTGTGATTTTTTGTACCAAACATAGGTAGCAGAAAACAAATTGGCCAAAAATTTAAAAAAATTTTGATTTTTACATTTTTTTTGGGGGGGAATTTCATATAAAAAAAAGTTAAAAATATTGTTATTTTTTCAAAATAAACGCTCTTTTTTTGTTTATAGCGCAAAAAGTAAAAATTGCACAGGTGATCAAATACCACCAAAAGAAAGTTCTGTTTGTGGGAAAAAAAGGACGTAAATTTCGTTTGGGTACGGCGTTGCACGACCGTGCAATTGTCAGTTAAATTTGCACAGCGCCGAATCGCAAAAAGTGGCCTGGACGTAAGACAGCAAAATCCTCCGGTGGTAAAGTGGTTAAAGAGACTGTTGAAGAATTAAAGTGGTATTAAAGTGGTTGTAAATAGGGTTGAGCGGACACCTAGATGTCCGTGTTCGACGGGTTCGGCCGAACTTTAAAAAAAAGTCCGGGTCCGTGTCCCGGACTTTTACCGAACTTTTCCCGGACACCGAACCCCATTGAAGTCAATGGGGACCCGAACTTTAAGGCACTAAAATGGCTCTAAAACACCAAAGGAAAGGGCTAGAGTGCTGCAAATGGCAGCAAAACGTAATTAAGAGCATGGCAAGTGCTCTGCAAACAAATGTGGATAGGGAAATAACTTAAAACAACAAAAAAAAACAGAAAAATAAAACAATGTTCTTCTTCATCTCTGAAGGACGAGGCCCATATGGAGTAGGAGGGAGGTTAAGGTGGTGGTGGATGTGGCGGTGACATAGGCGTGCGCACAGGGTGTGCTGGGTGTGCCTGGGCACACCCTAATCACCTAGGGCACATAGCATTGCCAGTGAGGAGATGGGAAAGATCTCCCTGGGACCTGCTCTGCTCTATTTCTCCTTGCCTACAGGTACATGGCCCCGATACATTACTCTCCCTGCTGGCAAACACATGCATGTGTATTTCAACTTTGGGGTGCACACCTTAATGCAATAGGCTGCGCACACCTATGGGCGGTGTAGGTGGAAGCGGCGGTGGAGGAGGACCAGGGCCGGATTAACAGCATCATGGGCTTGGTGCTGAGGATTTTGAAGGGCCTTAGGGCCGTGCCTTGCCATGCACCCAGAGGAGGAAGGGTGCAGCCATGCATGCCTAATTCAACATGGGATGCTGTCTCTGAAGCCCATAAACACATCCATGCATCGCCAACTGTCCCTCCTTGTCCGGCCTTCACGCTGTGTGGGGAGGTTCTGAGGGTGCTGCCTGGGGAAGCGAGCATAGAAGCCAGACTTCTGTGTTTACAAGTGACAGAAGAGCGGTAACAGTGAATATGGCCAACCCGGGGCCTATATAAAAGGTAGGGGCCTGGAGCTGCAGCTCCAATAGACCCTACATTAATCTGGCCCTGAGGAGGAGGACGAGGTAGCCAACACTGCTTCTTTTCACAAATTTTAAATGAGGGTACACCCCAAAAGAGTGAGAAAGAGCAAAAATGGAACAATGGGTGGGTAAGGTCGGTATCCATTGCTATTCTGCATAAGGTACGGAAAAGTCCCGTGGGATCCATGCCTGGTTCATTTTAATGAACGTGAGCTTGTCCACATTGTCTCTGGACAGGCGGCTGCGCTTGTCTGTTATAACGCCCCCAGCCGTGCTAAATACCCGTTCAGATAATACACTGGCTGCAGGGCACGCCAGCACCTCCAAGGCGTAAAGGGCAAGCTCAGGCCATGTGCCCAATTTGGAGACCCAGAAGTTGAAGGGGGCAGACCCGTCATTCACTACATGTAGGCGTGTGCACACATACTGCTCCACCATGTTGGTAAAATGCTGCCTCCTGCTAAGACGTTCCATCTGAGCTGCTGGTGCTGCTGTTTGTTGTGGCGTGCTGACAAAGCTTTTCCACATTTCGGCCATGCTAACCCTGCCTTCTGAGGTGCTGGCGGTGCCCTGGTTGCGTTGGCGACCTCCTCCTCCTCCTCCTCTGCCTTGTGCTTCCACTGTGGCCCCGCTGTCAGATGGGAATGCCAGCAGCATGGCGTCTACCAGCGTGCGCTTGTACTCGCGCATCTTGCGATCGCGCTCCAGTGAGTGAATTAAGGACGGTACGTTGTCCTTGTAACGGGGATCCAGCAGCGTGGCCACCCAGTAATCAGCACAAGTTAGAATGTGGGCAACTCGGCGGTCGTTGTGGAGACACTGCAGCATGTAATCGCTCATGTGTGCCAGGCTGCCCAGAGGCGACGAAAGGCTGTCCTCTGTGGGAGGTGTATGGTCCGTGTCCTCTGTATCCCCCCAGCCACGCACCAGTGATGGCCATGAGCTGGCCTGGGTGCCACCCTGCTGTGAACATGGTTCCATCTCCTCCTCCAGCTCCTCCTCCTCCTCATCCTCCTCATCCTCCAGAACTGTGCCCCTGCTGGACAATTGCGTCCCTGGCGTTTGCGTGTGCAGGAACCCACCCTCGGAGCCCCTTGCGAATGACTGCCCTGAAAGCCTTGGAAATGTTACCTCTTCATCCTCCTCCTCCTCCTCATCCTGTGCCACATCCTCTTCCATCATCGCCCGAATTGTTTTTTCAAGGAGGCATAGAAGTGGGATAGTTAAGCTGAGAACGGCGTCATTGCCACTGGCCATGTTGGTGGAGTACTCAAAACAGCGCAACAAGGCACACAGGTCTCGCATGGAGGCCCAGTTATTGGTGGTGAAGTGGTGCTGTTCCGCAGAGCGACTCACGCGTGCGTGCTGCAGCTGAAACTCCACTATGGCCTGCTGCTGCTCGCACAGTCTTTCCAGCATGTGCAAGGTGGAGTTCCACCTTGTGGGCACGTCACATATGAGGCGGTGAGCGGGAAGGCCGAAGTTACGCTGCAGCGCTGCCAGGCGAGCAGCAGCAGGGTGAGAACGCCGAAAGTGCGCACAAACGGCCCGCACTTTCTGCAGCAGCTCTGACATATCGGGGTAGTTTTTAAGGAACCTCTGCACCACCAAATTCAGCACATGCGCCAGGCAAGGGATGTGCGTCAAACCGGCTAGGCCCAGAGCTGCTATGAGATTTCGCCCGTTATCGCACACCACCAGGCCGGGCTTGAGGCTCGCTGGCAGCAACCACTCATTTGTCTGCTGTTCCATGCTCCTCCACAACTCCTGCGCGGTGTGTGGTTTGTCCCCCAAACAGGCAAGTTGTAAAACTGCCTGCTGTCGTTTACCCCTGGCCGTGCTGAAGTTGGTGGTGAAGGTGTTACGCTGTCCGGATGAGGAGGCGGTAGAGGATGAGGAAGCGGAGTAGGAGGAGTTAGGAACAGGAGGCAAACTGAAGCGCCCTGCAATCCTCGGTGGTGGAAGGACATGCGCCAAATTGCTATCCGCCTCAGGCCCATCCGCCACTGCATTTACCCAGTGTGCCGTTAGGGAGATATAACGCCCCTGACCGTGCTTACTGGTCCACGTATCCGTAGTTAGGTGGACCTTGGCACAGATGGCGTTGCGCAGTGCACACCTGATTTTTTCCCCCACTTGGTTGTGCAGGGAAGGGATGGCTTGCCTGGAAAAGTAGTGGCGGCTGGGCACGACGTACTGTGGGACAGCCACCGACATAAGGTTTTTAAAACTGTGCGTCTCCACCAGACGGAATGACAGCATTTCAAAGGCCAATAATTTTGAAATGCTGGCATTCAGGGCCAGGGATCGCGGGTGGGTAGGGGGGTACTTCCTCTTCCTCTCAAGTGTTTGGGAGATGGAAAGCTGAACGCTTCCACGGGACATTGTGGAGATGGTTGTTGGTGACCCAGGTGGTGGTGTTGCTGACAGATCGTCTGTTTGCGGGGTGGCAGGTGCCGGTATCACTACAGATGTGGCTGGAGCGGCCGAGACTGCAGCAGAAGAGGAAGCAGGATGAGCCAGAGACGTTTCTTGGTTTTGAAGGTGTGTACTCCACTGCAGCTCGTGCTTTGCACTTAGATGCCTGATCATGCAGGTTGTGCTCAGGTTGAGAAGGTTCATGCCTCGCTTCAAGCTCTGATTGCACAGGGTGCAAACCACTCGTGTCCTGTCATCAGCACATTTTCTAAAGAACTTCCACGCTAGAGAACTCCTTTGAGCTGACTTTGGTGCGCTCGTTCCCTTGCTGCGTTGGGCAGTAGCGGGCGTAGTGTCTAGGGCACGGCCGCTCCGCTTCTGCACCCTGCTCCCTCTTCTGCTGTGCTGGTGGCTCTGTGCGACCACCGCCTCTTCCTCCAAACTACTCAGTTCACCTGCATGACGTTCATTCCATGTGGGGTCGAGGACCTCATCGTCCTCCACATCATCTTCCACCCAGTCTTCACCCCTGCCCTCCTTGTCGGTCTCCACAATGCTGAACGCCGCAGCAGTTGGCACCTGCGTTTCGTCATCATCGGAGACGTGCTGCGATGATCCTTGCATGTACTCATCTTGAGGAATAAGTGGTTGGGCATCGCTGCACTCAATCTCTTCCACTTCTGGGGCAGGGCTAGGTGGATGGCCCTGGGAAACCCTGCTGACAGAGTCCTCAAAAAGAATAAGAGACTGCTGTATGGCTTGGGGCTCAGACTGCTGGCCTGATTTGCAAGGGGGTGAGGTGAAAGACGGTTGGACATTGGCTGCAGGTGCCAACTCTGACCTTTCTGCAGTAGACTGGGTGGGAGACAATGTGAAGGAACTGGAGGCACTGTCAGCAGCAAACCAATCTACTATCGCCTCAACTTGTTCTGGCCTCATCACTTCTAGGGGCGTTTGATGCCCTACCAAATACTGATGCAGGTTCTGTCGCCTACTCACACTTGAGGAAGGTGTTTCACTTGTGCGTGTAGCTGGCACAGATCGACCATGTCCTCTCCTTGCAACAGGAGCTCTACCAGCAGCACCACGACCCAGGCCACGGCCCTTATTTGACGGTCTCCTCATATTTCTGTAATTTAAGATCTTGCCCTAGAAAGGTTTTTATTGAATAGCGGAATAGAAAATATGATCCAAAAAAAGTGTATGTATATCACACGTACACAACCACACTAGGCCCCAATTACTATTGTTTGTACCCCTAAAAGGCTAGATGAGGAGTAGGGGGAGTATGGAACAGGCAGCACCCTCAAACCTTCAGAAGTATGAGATGAACCCCAACAACTTGGAAAGGTGGATCTCTCTCACACGTACCGACACAGACTATCCCGCAATTCAATTGATCCTCAAAGGTTTTTATTGAATAGCGGAATAGGAAATATGATCAAAAAAAGTGTATGTATCTCGCACGTACACAACCACACTAGGCCCCAATTACTATTGTTTGTACCCCTAAAAGGCTAGATGAGGAGTAGGGGGGGTATGGAACAGGCAGCACCCTCAAACCTTCAGAAGTATGAGATGAACCCCAACAACTTGGAAAGGTGGATCTCTCTCACACGTACCGACACAGACTATCCCGCAATTCAATTGATCCCCAAAGGTTTTTATTGAATAGCGGAATAGGAAATATGATCAAAAAAAGTGTATGTATCTCACACGTACAGAAACACACTAGGCCCCAATTACTATTGTTTGTACACCTAAAAGGATGGATGAGGAGGAGGAGGAGTATGGAACAGGCAGCACCCTCAAAGCTTCAGAAGTATGAGATGAACCCCAAAAACTTGGAAAGGTGGATCTCACACGTACCGACACAGACTATTCCGCAATTTAATTGATCCCCAAAGGTTTTTATTGAATAGCGGAATAGGAAATATGATCAAAAAATGTGTATGTATCTCACACGTACAGAAGCACACTAGGCCCCAATTACTATTGTTTGTACACCTAAAAGGATGGATGAGGAGGAGGAGGAGTATGGAACAGGCAGCACCCTCAAAGCTTCAGAAGTATGAGATGAACCCCAAAAACTTGGAAAGGTGGATCTCACACGTACCGACACAGACTATCCCGCAATTTAATTGATCCCCAAAGGTTTTTATTGAATAGCGGAATAGGAAATATGATCAAAAAATGTGTATGTATCTCACACGTACAGAAGCACACTAGGCCCCAATTACTATTGTTTGTACACCTAAAAGGATGGATGAGGAGGAGGAGGAGTATGGAACAGGCAGCACCCTCAAAGCTTCAGAAGTATGAGATGAACCCCAAAAACTTGGAAAGGTGGATCTCACACGTACCGACACAGACTATCCCGCAATTTAATTGATCCCCAAAGGTTTTTATTGAATAGCGGAATAGGAAATATGATCAAAAAATGTGTATGTATCTCACACGTACAGAAGCACACTAGGCCCCAATTACTATTGTTTGTACACCTAAAAGGATGGATGAGGAGGAGGAGGAGTATGGAACAGGCAGCACCCTCAAAGCTTCAGAAGTATGAGATGAACCCCAAAAACTTGGAAAGGTGGATCTCACACGTACCGACACAGACTATCCCGCAATTTAATTGATCCCCAAAGGTTTTTATTGAATAGCGGAATAGGAAATATGATCAAAAAAAGTGTATGTATCTCGCACGTACAGAAACACACTAGGCCCCAATTACTATTGTTTGTACACCTAAAAGGATGGATGAGGAGGAGGAGGAGTATGGAACAGGCAGCACCCTCAAAGCTTCAGAAGTATGAGATGAACCCCAAAAACTTGGAAAGGTGGATCTCACACGTACCGACACAGACTATTCCGCAATTTAATTGATCCCCAAAGGTTTTTATTGAATAGCGGAATAGGAAATATGATCAAAAAATGTGTATGTATCTCACACGTACAGAAGCACACTAGGCCCCAATTACTATTGTTTGTACACCTAAAAGGATGGATGAGGAGGAGGAGGAGTATGGAACAGGCAGCACCCTCAAAGCTTCAGAAGTATGAGATGAACCCCAAAAACTTGGAAAGGTGGATCTCACACGTACCGACACAGACTATCCCGCAATTTAATTGATCCCCAAAGGTTTTTATTGAATAGCGGAATAGGAAATATGATCAAAAAAAGTGTATGTATCTCGCACGTACACAACCACACTAGGCCCCAATTACTATTGTTTGTACCCCTAAAAGGCTAGATGAGGAGTAGGGGGGGTATGGAACAGGCAGCACCCTCAAACCTTCAGAAGTATGAGATGAACCCCAACAACTTGGAAAGGTGGATCTCTCTCACACGTACCGACACAGACTATCCCGCAATTCAATTGATCCTCAAAGGTTTTTATTGAATAGCGGAATAGGAAATATGATCAAAAAAAGTGTATGTATCTCGCACGTACACAACCACACTAGGCCCCAATTACTATTGTTTGTACCCCTAAAAGGCTAGATGAGGAGTAGGGGGGTATGGAACAGGCAGCACCCTCAAACCTTCAGAAGTATGAGATGAACCCCAACAACTTGGAAAGGTGGATCTCTCTCACACGTACCAACACAGACTATCCCCCAATTTAACTGATCCCCAGAGGTTTTTGATTAAATAGCGGAATAGAAAATATGATCCCAAAAAAGTGTATGTATATCACACGTACACAACCACACTAGGCCCCAATTACTATTGTTTGTACCCCTAAAAGGCTAGGAGTAGGGGGAGTATGGAACAGGCAGCACCCTCAAACCTTCAGAAGTATGAGATGAACCCCAACAACTTGGAAAGGTGGATCTCTCTCACACGTACCAACACAGACTATCCCCCAATTTAACTGATCCCCAAAGGTTTTTGATTAAATAGCGGAATAGAAAATATGATCCCAAAAAAGTGTATGTATATCACACGTACACAACCACACTAGGCCCCAATTACTATTGTTTGTACCCCTAAAAGGCTAGGAGTAGGGGGAGTATGGAACAGGCAGCACCCTCAAACCTTCAGAAGTATGAGATGAACCCCAACAACTTGGAAAGGTGGATCTCTCTCACACGTACCAACACAGACTATCCCCCAATTTAACTGATCCCCAAAGGTTTTTGATTAAATAGCGGAATAGAAAATATGATCCCAAAAAAGTGTATGTATATCACACGTACACAACCACACTAGGCCCCAATTACTATTGTTTGTACCCCTAAAAGGCTAGGAGTAGGGGGAGTATGGAACAGGCAGCACCCTCAAACCTTCAGAAGTATGAGATGAACCCCAACAACTTGGAAAGGTGGATCTCTCTCACACGTACCAACACAGACTATCCCCCAATTTAACTGATCCCCAAAGGTTTTTGATTAAATAGCGGAATAGAAAATATGATCCCAAAAAAGTGTATGTATATCACACGTACACAACCACACTAGGCCCCAATTACTATTGTTTGTACCCCTAAAAGGCTAGGAGTAGGGGGAGTATGGAACAGGCAGCACCCTCAAACCTTCAGAAGTATGAGATGAACCCCAACAACTTGGAAAGGTGGATCTCTCTCACACGTACCAACACAGACTATCCCCCAATTTAACTGATCCCCAAAGGTTTTTGATTAAATAGCGGAATAGAAAATATGATCCCAAAAAAGTGTATGTATATCACACGTACACAACCACACTAGGCCCCAATTACTATTGTTTGTACCCCTAAAAGGCTAGGAGTAGGGGGAGTATGGAACAGGCAGCACCCTCAAACCTTCAGAAGTATGAGATGAACCCCAACAACTTGGAAAGGTGGATCTCTCTCACACGTACCAACACAGACTATCCCCCAATTTAACTGATCCCCAGAGGTTTTTGATTAAATAGCGGAATAGAAAATATGATCCCAAAAAAGTGTATGTATATCACACGTACACAACCACACTAGGCCCCAATTACTATTGTTTGTACCCCTAAAAGGCTAGGAGTAGGGGGAGTATGGAACAGGCAGCACCCTCAAACCTTCAGAAGTATGAGATGAACCCCAACAACTTGGAAAGGTGGATCTCTCTCACACGTACCAACACAGACTATCCCCCAATTTAACTGATCCCCAGAGGTTTTTGATTAAATAGCGGAATAGAAAATATGATCCCAAAAAAGTGTATGTATATCACACGTACACAACCACACTAGGCCCCAATTACTATTGTTTGTACCCCTAAAAGGCTAGGAGTAGGGGGGAGTATGGAACAGGCAGCACCCTCAAACCTTCAGAAGTATGAGATGAACCCCAACAACTTGGAAAGGTGGATCTCTCTCACACGTACCAACACAGACTATCCCCCAATTTAACTGATCCCCAGAGGTTTTTGATTAAATAGCGGAATAGAAAATATGATCCCAAAAAAGTGTATGTATATCACACGTACACAACCACACTAGGCCCCAATTACTATTGTTTGTACCCCTAAAAGGCTAGGAGTAGGGGGGAGTATGGAACAGGCAGCACCCTCAAACCTTCAGAAGTATGAGATGAACCCCAACAACTTGGAAAGGTGGATCTCTCTCACACGTACCAACACAGACTATCCCCCAATTTAACTGATCCCCAGAGGTTTTTGATTAAATAGCGGAATAGAAAATATGATCCCAAAAAAGTGTATGTATATCACACGTACACAACCACACTAGGCCCCAATTACTATTGTTTGTACCCCTAAAAGGCTAGGAGTAGGGGGAGTATGGAACAGGCAGCACCCTCAAACCTTCAGAAGTATGAGATGAACCCCAACAACTTGGAAAGGTGGATCTCTCTCACACGTACCAACACAGACTATCCCCCAATTTAACTGATCCCCAGAGGTTTTTGATTAAATAGCGGAATAGAAAATATGATCCCAAAAAAGTGTATGTATATCACACGTACACAACCACACTAGGCCCCAATTACTATTGTTTGTACCCCTAAAAGGCTAGGAGTAGGGGGGAGTATGGAACAGGCAGCACCCTCAAACCTTCAGAAGTATGAGATGAACCCCAACAACTTGGAAAGGTGGATCTCTCTCACACGTACCAACACAGACTATCCCCCAATTTAACTGATCCCCAAAGGTTTTTGATTAAATAGCGGAATAGAAAATATGATCCCAAAAAATGTATGTATATCACACGTACACAACCACACTAGGCCCCAATTACTATTGTTTGTACCCCTAAAAGGCTAAATGAGGAGTAGGGGGAGTATGGAACAGGCAGCACCCTCAAACCTTCAGTATGAGATTGTGTTCACTGTACCCCACAAAGATTGAGTTCACTGCACCCCACAATGATTGTGTTCACTGCACCCCACAAAGATTGTGTTCACTGCACCTCACAAAGATTGTGTTCACTGTACCCCCCAAAGATTGTGTTCACTGCACCCCACAAAGATTCTGTTCACTGTACCCCACAAAGATTGTGTTCACTGCACCCCAAAAAGATTGTGTTCACTGCACCCCAAAAAGGATGTTGTTCACTGCACCCCAAAAAGGATTTTGTTCACTGCACCCCAAAAAGGATGTTGTTCACTCCACCCCAAAAAGATTGTGTTCACTGCACCCCACAAAGATTGTGTTCACTGCACCCCAAAAAGATTGTGTTCACTGCACCCCAAAAATGATTTTGTTCACTGCACCCCAAAAAGGATTTTGTTCACTGCACCCCAAAAAGGATGTTGTTCACTCCACCCCAAAAAGATTGTGTTCACTGCACCCCAAAAAGATTGTGTTCACTGCACCCCACAAAGGATTTTGTTCACTGCACCCCAAAAAGATTGTGTTCACTGCACCCCAAAAAGGATGTTGTTCACTGCACCCCAAAAAGGATTTTGTTCACTGCACCCCAAAAAGATTGTGTTCACTGCACCCCACAAAGGATTTTGTTCACTGCACCCCACAAAGATTGTGTTCACTGCACACCAAAAAGGATTGTGTTCACTGCACCCCAAAAAGATTTTGTTCACTGCACCCCAAAAAGATTGTGTTCACTGCAGCCCAAAAAGATTGTGTTCACTGCAGCCCAAAAAGATTGTGTTCACTGCAGCCCAAAAAGATTGTGTTCACTGCAGCCCAAAAAGATTGTGTTCACTGCAGCCCAAAAAGATTGTGTTCACTGCAGCTCACACACAGAAAAATGGATGTGGATCACTGACACCTGCCTATCTCCAATCCCACACCACACAGCAATATCGATTGTAGTTTGTAGAACACAGTTTCCCTAAAATTCAGCAGACTCTGTCCCTAACAGGATTGAGAAGAGATCGTAGATCAGGATTGAGTGCAGATTCACCCCACCCCCCACACAGCAATATCGATTGTAGTTTGTAGAACACAGTTTCCCTAAAATTCAGCAGACTCTGTCCCTAACAGGATTGAGAAGAGATCGTAGATCAGGATTGAGTGCAGATTCACCCCACCCCCCACACAGCAATATCGATTGTAGTTTGTAGAACACAGTTTCCCTAAAATTCAGCAGACTCTGTCCCTAACAGGATTGAGAAGAGATCGTAGATCAGGATTGAGTGCAGATTCACCCCACCCCCCACACAGCAATATCGATTGTAGTTTGTAGAAGACACTGACCCTATATAATTCAGCAGACTCTATCCCTAAAATGCCTACAACTCGCCCTGCCTAAACACTCCGACCTGTCCCTCAATTCTATCCGGACACAAATGGTTTTTTCCTGCCTATCTTTCCCTAATCAGCAGCCAGCACGTTGATGTGTGCTCTGTCCCTGAATCTAAGCAGCATAATGACGCCGCTGCGGCTGCCTCGAACTTATAAAGACTTGGTCACATGCTTCAGACGGCCAATCACAGCTACTGAGACATTTGCAGGCATGGCTGGGATGGCTTAAGGCACACCAGTTAAACGATTGTTGATTGGCTGTTGAAAGCCCGCCATGAAAAGAGCGCCAAAGCATGCAAAACCCGGAAATAAAACGACCGAACACGGATTTTTACCCGAACATACAGTAAAGTGTCCGTGTCCGTGTTCGGGTACAAAAAATCCAATTATTCGGTACGAACACGAATAATACAGTCCGTGTTCGCTCAACACTAGTTGTAAACACTTACCTACACTCAGTGGAGTGACTGGCTTCAGGTGATACACAGAGGTGAAATAAATCCTCATATATAAGTTGTACCTGTTTACTTGTAGCCCTTTGTCCTGTACATCCTAGTAAAACTCAGAGATGAAAAAGGATTTTTCATAGACCCGCGAAGCAGGGGATGGGGAGCTGCAGTTACACACTGTACAAGAGCTCTGAGAGCTTATTGGAGGGAAAGGACACAGAGATAGCAAATCACAGGCTGTGTGCTGGAGCTCCCCCTCCTGTCACCTTTTTAGCTCTTGGTGTCAGGAAAACTTGTCAGAAATGACTTATACAGATAGCAGAGGATCAGGACAGCAAAGCAAAATGACACTTAGTGCTTTGGTTAGAGGCAAGTAAACACTATAGAAATATGTGCTTTGTTCAGATTTTATGTCTGAGGTTCACAACCACTTTGCGTCAAGCTGGCTCGGCTGCGAAAATCGCCGTACGGAGCCTTTCTGTTAGGGACATTGAAATTCTCTGTTAGGGACATTGAAATTCTCTGTTAGGGACATTGAAAGGCTCTGTCAGGGACATTGAAATTCTCTGCTAGGGACAATAAAAGGCTCTGTAAGGGACATTAAAAGGCTCTGTCAGGGGTATTGAAAGACTCTATTAGGGGCATTGCAGGACTCTTTGGGGGGGCATTGAAAGACTCTGTCAGGGGCATTGAAAAACTTTGTCAGGGGCATTAAAATTCTCTGCTAGGGACATTAAATGGCTCTGTAAGGGACAATAAAAGGTTCTGTCAGGGGTATTGAAAGACTCTGTCAGGGGCATTGAAAGACTCTTTGGGGGGCATTGAAAGACTCTGTCAGGGGCATTAAAAGACTCTGTCAGGGGCATTGAAATTCTCTGCTAGGGACATCAAAAAGCTCTGTTAGGGGTATTGAAAGACTCTGTCAGGGGCATTGAGAGACCATTTGGGGGGCATTGAAAGACTCTTTGGGGGGGCATTGAAAGACTCTGTCAGGGGCATTGAAAAACTTTGTCAGGGGCAATAAAATTCTCTGCTAGGCACATTAAATGGCTCTGTAAGGGACATTAAAAGGCTCTGTCAGGGGTATTGAAAGACTCTGTCAGGGGCATTGAAAGACTCTTTGGGGGGCGTTGAAAGACTCTGTCAGGGGCATTGAAATTCTCTGCTAGGATCATTAAAAAGCTCTGTTAGGGGTATGGAAAGACTCTGTCAGGGGCATTGAAAGACCCTTTGGGGGGCATTGAAAGACTCTTTGGAGGGGCATTGAAAGATTCTGTCAGGGGCATTGAAACTCTTTGCTAGGGACATTAAAAGGCTCTGTCAGGGGCATTGAAATACTCTGTCAGGGGCATTAAAATTCTCTGCTAGGGACATTAAAATGCTCTGTAAGGGACATTAAAAGGCTCTGTCAGGGTTATTGAAAGACGCTGTCAGGGGTATTAAAAGACTCTCTCAGGGGCATTGAAATTCTCTGCTAGGGACATTAAAAGGCTCTGTCAGGGGAATTTAAAGTCTCTTTGAAGGGCATTGAAAGACTCTGTCAAGGGCATTGAATGACTCTTTAAGGGGCACTGAAAGACTCTGTGAGGGGCATTGAAATTCTCTGCTAGGTACATTAAACGGCCCTGTAAGGGACATTAAAAGGCTCTGTCAAGGGCACTGCAAGGAAAGACTCTGTCAGGGGCATTGAATGACTTCGTGAGGGGCAAAAAACTGTTAACTCTATTTTTTAAAGTGTTCAAATCTTTTTGCTTCATGTCTAAGGTCCCTTTCACACTTGTGTGACTTCAAAGTCACACGATTTTATCGCAATTTTGCCGCAAATTTTTGCCGCGACTTTTGCCACGATTTTAATGCGCGTTTGACTGGGCGTATAATGTCTTTTCCTCAAAACGCACCAAAATCATGGCAAAAGTAGTGCTGGGGATACTTTGAAGTCGGTGCGACTTCAAGTCGCACAGATATGAATGGGGCTCATTGGAAATAATGGAGAACGACTTGTCATGCGATTTTGTAGTCCCAAATTGCATGACAAGTCGCACAAGTGTGAAAGGGACCTAACTCAAAAATCCTGCTTAAGTTCAGTTCTTTCTAAGAGTGTTATCAAAATCAGCACCCTTTTCAGTCAGGTTGTGAGATCTGTATTTTTCAAAGTGCTTTTATTTTTTATTTTTTTTTCAACAATAAACAACCATGAATTTGGAAAGCTGGTTAATGCAGGGAACTCTTCGGAGACAAATTATTACTACTTCTACCTGTTCGGCACTTATAGAAACTGAGAAAGAAGATACAACTAAAAATCCAGAAAACGTGCCTGAAATAATTGTATCTACTGTTCCTCAAATAGAAGAGACAAGTGATGAGTCAAAAAAAAAAAAAAAAAAGAAAAGCACAAAATGATAGCCAATCTTCTTCTCAAACAAAGAAAAGAAAATATGATGATAGCTTTTTGTCATTTGGATTCACAAGTGCCAGAAATGAAGATTGTCCTGAAGCACAATGCGTACTTTGCAATAAAATATTGCCAAACAGTTCATTAGCACCTGCTAAATTACGTCGTCATTTTGAGCAAAACCAGGCAGAGTACAAAGATAAAGACATTGACTTTTTTAAGCGAAAGCTAAAGGAGTATAAGAAGAGTAAAAAATTTATGAGCAAAAAATGTCAAAATGCTAATGAAAAATCCACAGAGGCTTCTTACAGAGTGAGTTACCGCATAGCACTTGCAGGAAAAGCACACACAATTGGGGAAGCACTAATAAAACCATGTGCAAAAGAAATAGTGTCATGTATTTTAAGGGAGAAGTTGAATAAAAAAAATTAAGCTGTGCCACTTTCCAACAACACAGTTTTGCACCGTATTCATCATCTTGCTGATGACATCCATACTGAACTAATTTCTAGACTGCATCAATGTGATGGGTACTCACTGCAGTTAGACGAGTCCACAGATGTTTCAGGACTTTCAATTTTGTTGGTTTTTGTTAGATATAATTTTGACAAACAGATTGAAAAAGACTTGCTTCTGTGTAAAACTTTGAAAACTTCTCTGGAAAATACCACTGGTGAGAACATATTTAACTGTATCCAGAAGTTCATGAACACACAGTATAAATTGGGATAAATGTGTAGATATGTGCAGTGATGGTGCCAAAGCAATGGTTTGGAAAGTGGCAGGTGCTGTGATACGAATAGGAAATGTAGCAAAAAACAGCATCAGTTCTCACTGTGTTCTTCACAGACATGCACTGGTAGCTAACAATATTTCAATCTCACTTAAAACTGTGCTTGACGAATCGGTCCAGATTATTAATATTATAAAAAGTCAACCATTACAGTCACGAATATTTAAAATGATATGTGAAGATATGGGTAGTCACCACTCTGCTCTGCGTTTGCATTCAGAAGTCCATTGGCTATCACAAGGTAAAGTCCTTGTTAGAATGTTTGAATTGCGTTGAGTTGTTTGCATATTTCCAGGATCATAAATTTGGATTATCTGATCGATTAACAAACACTCTGTGGTTATCCAAAGTAGCATATCTTGCAGACATATTCACAAAATTAAATGACGTATGTTTATCACTCCAAGGAAAAAACACGAATATTTTTAATGCAAGAGATAAAATATTTTCACTGTCTCGTAAGCTGCAGTTTTGGACCTCATCTGTTGAGCAAATTAATTTGAACTCTTTGCCTACACTTAAGGATTTTCTTGAAGAAGCAGAAATTGAACTTGAGGATGAAAATCGCAATGAAATTGTAGAGCATCTTCGCCATTTAATCACATCTATTAATCAGTATTTTCCATTCTTGAATGAAAACAATAATTACTGGGTTCAAAATCCATTTATAAAAGACAAGCCAGCCAATTTTTCTGATGTAGATTTTGAGAATCTGATCAATATAACTTCTGACAGTCAACTAAGCCAAAAAATTGAAAGAAGTTTCTCTTCTTGCTTTTTGGGGTGATTTACGTAAAGAATACCCAGAATTGTCCAAGTGGCCAATTAAAGTTCTGTTGCCATTCGCCAGCACATACTTATGTGAAACTGGATTCTCACTTTACTCTGCAACAAAAACAAAGTATCAAAATCGACTTGACGCAACTGCAGACATGCAAATACAATTGTCAACAATTAAACCAGATATAAAAAGAATTTGCCAGCAAAAGAGAACATTACACTCTGCTCATTAAAAGGTTTGCGCTGCGCTTCGCTATGCTACTCTACGGCACAAATTTTTTTTGTTGGGGTTCCAAAGTTTTTCTATACCATGTCAAAGGGTTCCAAGGGAAAAAAATGAATTGGGAAACCCTGCTTTAGGGCATACAACTGAGCCTCTAACAGAGATCAGACAGAAAGTGACTCATTACTCAGAGTCGTACTTGCTCTCAGTTTTTCAGCACTTTGTCTGTAACATAATCCAGTGACCCCGCAGCACATCAGACGTGATCTAACTAACAAACTTTCCCGTCACAAATTTCACTTTATAATCTATAATCCAATGTATCAGAACAGAAACAAGTCTGAGCTCAGCAAAACATACTAAAAAATCCCGAACACATTGATTACCAGAAGCTGCACCAAGATTCTTATGAATCAGAAATGATTTTCTAGCTAATGTAATCCATCACACATCAAAAATAAAACACATCCATACCTGAATACATGGGAATACACTATAGTACTGGCATGGTACAGCATTTATTCCACTGTTAAAACACATTTTATTGTTCATATTTCTTTAACCAGTTCTGGACCGGGAAGGATTTGCCCCCTTAATGACCGGGCCATTTTTTGCGATTCGGCACTGCATTATTTTAACTGGCAATTGCGCGGTCGTGGGACGCTGTACCCAGATAAAATTGATGTCCTTTTTTCCTCACAAATAGAGCTTTCTTTCGGTTGCATTTGATCACCTGTGCGATTTTTATTTTTTTGCGCTATAAACAAAAAAAGAGCAACAATTCTGAAAAAAAAAAAAACAATATTTTTCACTATCTGCTATATAACATTCCCAAAAAAAAAAATTTAAAAATCAAAATGTTTCATTCTTTTAGGCTAATTTGTATTCTGCTACATATTTTTGGTAAAAAAAATTGCAATAAGCGTATTTTGATTGGTTTGCACAAAAGTTATCGCGTCTACAAACTAGGGGAAAGATTTATGTCATTTTTTTTTATTTTTTTTTTTTTTTACTGCAATTTTTAGCGGGAATATGACATTGCTGCGGACAGATCGGACCCCTAACTGACGTTTTTGATACTTTTGGGGGGACCAGTGACTTTACTACAGTAATTAATGCCAAAAATATGCACTGTTACTGTAATAATGACACTGGCAGGGAAGGGGTTAACCTAGGGGGTGATGAAAGGGTTAATTGTGAGCCTAGGGGTGGGTTTTCTAACTATGGGGGGAGGAACTTATGAAATGATCATAGAAACCTGTGATCCTATATGGAAGGATCACAGGTACTCTGTGATCATTTCAGAGAGAACAACGGTCAGCTGACCGTCCTCTCTCAGCAGGGAGCGATCACCGCCATTGGTTCCACCAGTCCCGTGGATCGGCATCCCCGCTGCCTAGTGGGGGCAGGAGCATGCTGCTAGGGGCGCACCCTCACCCCCCCCCCCCCAGCACCACTCCCGCAAATTGACATACCCGTACGTCGATTTGCGCAGCCGGGCCAGCCTGCCGCAGTATATATGGGGCGGGCGGTCAACAAGTGGTTAAAAAAAACACCAATATATATTCTTATTGCACAACAAAGGTACAACATAATAAAATACATAATTGATTAAAAAAGATCAGCATTAATACTTATATATTTAGGGCTCAACTCGTTTCTTGAACATTATACTCTTCGTCAGGAGCCACTGATATAGACTTTATATATTTTTAAGCAATCTTATTTCTATGGCAAAAGATCTTAGCTGCTGTTTTATCATAGTAGGGTGATACTAATTTTATCCACAGTGAAGACAAAAAGTCAGATCTCTTACAAGTATTATGTCACAGCATATCCAGTCTAATAATGTAGAGTATGACAGAGAGCTTTTTACACTGCAAGTATAAAGTCCAATACAAGGGATCCTAAGCGAGATAAATGAGAGGCTATAGTTTAGCAATATTCAGAATATACAATCGTCTGGTTCATCTATAGCTTTTGAGCATACACGGAGTCTGCAGCAGCTTCACCAATCAGTATGTGAGGACCAACAGAATAGTTCCCAGCCTAGAATACATATTGTTCATAAAAAACACAGAGTGGTGTTTTTTCCAAGACCTTATCAGTGTTCCTTAACTAATCTACACAGATAATTGGGGGATTAGTGTTGATGATGACAAGATAAGATATGTATACAGAGGCCATCAAGATGCTTTCCCTGATATACCAGTCTGAGCTTGTATTCCATTTGCTTTGTGTGTTGTATTCTCATTCATTTACTGTAGAATGCTGTGTACTACATCTGAAATTAATTATTCCTGAAGTGACCCACAAGGCTATACAATACAGTGATAAGGCAGGATAGTACAAAGGTATCTCTGTCCCTTATGCACATTTATCCAATTTGTTCAGGTTTTGTGGACTCCTTAACCACTTCAACTCCAGATGATTTTACCTCCATTATGACCAGACCATTTTTTTGCTAATCCGCACTTTGCTACTTTACACGTACCTCCTAATTTTTGGACTTCGGAATGAGGAATCCTTGATGGAGGAGGTGATCTGTGGTGCACGTAGCTTGCCGTGGTAAAATATGGGTGTGGTCAGACTCTTAAAAGTGGGAGGGGCCTAATGAGTATGGTTAAACAAAACCTGAGCTTCCTTGTACCTATACAGGGGTCAACAGGGCAGGGCCCAGGGGTTGGTATGGCAGAAAATAAGTGTCGCAAGAGCAGAGGACAGAGATCAGCAGGACGGAGGACAGGGGTTCAGTAGGGCAGTGTACAGGGGTAGCAGGGTGGAGGATAGGAGTTAGTAGGGGAGGGTACAGGGGTCAGCAGGACAGAGGACAGGATTTAGTAGAGCAGGGTACAGAGGTCAGCAGGACAGAGGACAGGAGTCGGTAGGGCAGGGTACAGAGGTCAGTACGACAAAGGACAGGAGTCAATAGGGCAGCAGGATACAGGGGTCAGCAGGACGGTGTCAGGGCTGATCTCTCAGCAGCTCTCTTCTTTGTGCTCAGGCTGTTCAGCTGTTAGATATTTGTCAGCACTCATTGTTTCCTCAGTGGCTCACCTGGTTATCATTATCTGCTCATTAGTCCCGCCTACAGCCAGCCCCTTCTGGCTGTGTAAGCTGCCTTTTTCATTCCATTTTCATGCCTTTGCCTTGTTAAGATATCCTGAATGTCTCTGCTGTGTTCCTGTTAAAGACTTTACCTGGCTGATGTCCCTTCTGGTTCCTAATTCCAACCTTCTGCTTCAGACTACGCTGATTTCTGGCCACCTTATCACTGTCTTGTCTGATATCCTGTTTTGGCTTCCTAACCCTGGTTTATGTTTTGACTACGTTCCTGTTCTGTACTATTTTTACTATTACATTAAAGGTGTAATTTTTACTGCATTTTCTGTCTCAGTCTGATTCATGGTTGCTGACATTAGGCAAAGACCATGAGTTCAGAAGATGCAGGCAATTCATTGAATGATAATATTTTTTCCAGATTCAATGAGCAGGATCACTGCATGGGTTAGTTTGCCATAGCGTTACAGACACTCCTGATTCATCCTGCTCGCCTGCTCGTCCCTGCTACTGCTCCAGTCTCTGTGCAGGCACCCGCCTCAAATGTTACCTCTGTAAGAGGTATGTCTGGTTCTGCTTTGCTTCCCCAGCATTTTGGCTGTGATCCAGTTCAATGCAGAGGGTTTTTCAGCCAGGTTGGGATATACTTTGAGATGCTGCCCCAGGCGTTCCCAATGGAGAGAAGCAAAGTAGGCTTCATTATTTCTTTGCTTTCTGATAGAGCCTTGGCCTGGGCAAACCCTCAATGGGATTAGCAAAAAAAAAACATTGTCCAGAGTTACCCTGAGTTTGTGGCTTCCTTTAAAAGGGTATTTGATGTTCTTACTTGTTCCACTTCTGCTGCCAAGAGCCTCATGTCCATCAAACAAAGTATGAGAACTGTTGCCGATTATGCCATTGAATTCTGTACCCTGGCAGCAGAGATGCTTGGAACAATGAGGCCCTTGTTGCTGCTTTTTCTCATGGTCTCATGGATAACATTAAAGATGAGATAGCAGCCAGAGACATACCTACGGATCTGGAGAAGTTAATCACCTTTGCCATTCTCATTAACTACAGATTCCAAGAGAAACCTTCCTTTATGGAGCACTTGCAGAAGCCTTCTGTACGTTTGGCTCCGAGCTTTGCTTTCCCACCCATGCCTCCCTCACCTCCCATGCCTTCTGGTACTGAGTCCGCAAGTGAAGTAGAACCCATGCAGTTGGGCTTTACATGTCTCTCTGCTGAAGAGAGGGCCTTTAGTAGAGGGAGAGATGGAGCCTTTACTGTGACCAGGCAGGTCACTTTTTGAAGTCTTGTTCTACCCGTTCGGGGGGACACCCGCACCTGAGGTCCTGTAGGGGACAGACCTTAGGTGGCATTTTTGCGTCCCCAGCTATCCTGAAGGATAAGCCTCTAGTTCCAGTAACCCTTTCTTGGTCTGAGTTGTCCATTGATACACAGGCTCTTATAGATTCTGGGGCTGTAGGCCTGTTCATAGATAGTGCCTTTGTGTCTAAGCACTCAATTCCACTACAGCTATGTGCCACTCTACTTGCCATTGAGGCTATTGATGGGAGACCTTTACAGCTTGCCCATGTGACTCATGAGACTGCTCAATTGACCATGGCCATAGGGGCTCTGCACTATGAGATAATCCAATTTCAAGTAATTTCCTCACCTCATTATCCAGTGGTTATTGGTTATCCTTGGTTACAGAGGCACAACCCCTCTTTTTATTGGCATCGTGCTGAGGTTCTCTCCTGGTCGCCACAATGCAGTAAGACATGTTTTCAGAAAGTGATTAAAGTCTTGTGTACCTCTCCACTCTCCTCCTTGCCAGAGGAGTACTACGATTTTAGCGATGTCTTTGACAAAGGTCAAGCCGGTAGTTTGCCTCCACACTGGTCGTATAATTGCGCAAATTACCTTCAACCTAGTATCATGCCCCCTCATGGCTGGATCTACCTGTAGTACCTGTCTGTATCAGAGGATAAAGCTGTAGAGGACTATGTTGCCGATTCACTTTCCCAAAGGTTCATCCGCAAGTCCTCGCCTTCTGCCGATGCTGGCTTCTTCTTTTTGAAAAAGAAGAGTGGTGAACTGAGACCTTGTATCGATTATAGGGGTCTTAATCACATCGCGATAAGAACGCTTATCCAATTCCATTGATTATGGAATTATTTGACCGCCTCAAGGTAGCCACGGTTTTCACTAATCAAGCAGGGCGACGAATAGAAAACTGCATTTAATACCAGGACCAGAAATTACTAATACCTCCTCCGAGATATGTTGCAGCTTTGTGTGGTGGTTTATCTCGACGATATTCTCTTATATTCAAAATCCCTAGAGAGCCACCACACAGATGTCTCCCATGTGCTACAGAGGTTAAGAGATAATAACCTGTATTGTAGGTTGGAGAAGTGCGATTTCCATAGTGAACAGGTTCAATTTCTGGGTTATGTCATTTCTACTGCTGGTTTTTCACTGGGCCCAGAGAAACTATCTGCAGTTCTTCAGTGGCCTCAACCTATAGGTCTACGTCCTCTACAACGTTTTCTTGGCTTTGCCAATTATTATCGGAAATGTATTTGTAACTTCTCTTCTCTGGTCAAACCCCTGACTGATATGACCAGGAAGGACGGCAACCCACAGAATTGGTCTCCGGATTCCATTAAAGCCTTTGAGTCTCTCAAGGCTGTCTTCGTCTCAGCTGCTGTGCTGGTACATCCTGATTCTAAGTTACCCTTCATTTCTGAGGTTGATGCATCTGAGACTGGAGTAGGCACCCTTCTGTCTCAACGTCATACCTCTGAGAGTGCTATGCATATTTGTGGCTACTTTTCTAAGAAGTTGTCTCCTGCAGAGTGCAATTACAAAATTGGGGACAGAGACTTGCTAGCTATCATTTTAGCTCTTAAACAATGGAGGCATCTCCTCGAGGGTACCACTGTGCCGGTCCTAATTTTGACTGACCATAAAAATGTACCATTCTTGTCGGAGGCTAAATGCTTATCTCCCAGAAGGGTGCAATGGGCTCTTTTTCTGTCAAGCTTCAATTAGTTTCTAATTCTTACCGGGTACTAAGAATAGAAGGGCTGAGGCATTGTCACAACAGTTTTCTTCCTTCTCCAAAATGGAGTCGGTTCCTACTCCTGTGATACCTCCAGATGGCATTCTAGCCACTATTTGCACTAAATTCACTTCACCTTGGGGTGACAGAATTCTTGGAGCTCAGATCCATTCTGAAAAACCTTGTGACCGCTGCTTTGTCCCTGAGAATCTCCACACTGCTTTGCTCCAGACATACCATTCTCCCAAGGCAGCTGGTTACTGTGCGAAGAATCAGCTCATCTGGTCTATTTCTCAACAATTCTGGTGGCCTAGTCTCCGCACTGATGTAACCACCTTTGTAGACGCTTGTTCCATGTGTGCTCAGAGTAAGACACAACGACACCTTCCAGTGGGTCTCTCACAACCCATACCCAATGGAGAGAGGCCTTGGACCCATTTGTCTAAAGATTTTTATTTTGGAGTTACCTAACTCCCAGGGCAACACAGTTTTTCTTATGGTGGTTGATTGGTTCTCGAAGATGTCTCGTTGAATTTCACATAAGAAGTTGCCTACATCCAAAGAACTGGCATCCATTTTCCGCATCGAGATCTTTAAATTACATGGGTTACCCAAGGTTATTATCTCAGACAGTGGAAGCCAATTTGTGTCCAGGTTTTGGCGAGCCTTTTGTGCTCAGTTGGGAATACAGCTTTTCTTTCAATGGGGCTGCAGAAGGAGCCAACCAAGCCTTGGAGCAGTTCCTACTTTGCTATATTTCTGACCACTATAACAAATTGGTCAGACCTCTTACCTTGGGTGGAGTTTGCTCACAATACTGACGTCCATGCCGCTTCCCGATTTCTCCATTTATGGAGAATTATGGTTTCCAGCCATCCATGTTACCTGACACATTTGTTCCTCAAAGAATTCCTGCGTTAGAGGAGCATCTCCTGTGATCTCTGTTCCAGTTGGGTGCAGGTCCAAGAGTCCTTGCGACATGCCAGTGATAGGTACAGACTCCATGCTGACTGCCGACGCCTACCTGTGCCTTCCTACCAGGTTGAGGAGAGGGTCTGGCCGTCATCTCGTAACCTCAGACTCTGTATTACCTCACTGAAACTGGCACCACAGTATATTGGGTCTTTCTGTATTCCTTGTAGAATCAACCCTGTGGCTTACACATTAGACCTCCCTTCTAACATGCGTATTTCAAATGTATTTCATGTTTCCCTAATAAAAACTTTGGTGTGCAACCGCTTCACCACTTTGGTACCTCGCCTGGTTCAGGTTAAGAACCATAAGGAGTATGAAATACAATCGATCATGTACCTTGTTCATTGGAGAGAGTACGGTCCAGAGGAAGGCTCTTGGGTCTCATCCTTGCACATACAAGCTCCTGTTCTGCTCTGTGCTTTCCATAGACGTTTTCCCCTGAAAACCTGGTGCTCCTCCGAAGGGGATCGCTGAGGAGGGGGTGTTGTCAGGGCTGGTCTCGCTGCAGCTCTCTTCTTTGTGCTCAGGCTCCTCAGCTGTCAGATAATTGTCAGCCCTCATTGTTTCTTCAGTGGCTCACCTGGTTATCATTATCTGCTCGTCAGTCCCGCCTAAAGCCATATCCTTTTAGCTATTTAAGCTGCCTTGTTCATTCCTTTACTGCCTTCGTCTGGTCAAGATATCCTTAATGCCTCTGCTGTGTTTCTGTTAAAGACTTTTTATGACTGACGTCCCTTCTGGTTCTTGATCCTGACCTTCTGCTTCCAACTACGCTGATTTCTGGCATCTGATTACTGGCTTGTCTGATTTCCTGTTTTGGCTTCCGAACCCTGGCTTATGTTTTGACTACGTTCCTGATCTGTACTATTTTTATTATTACATTAAAGGTGTGATTTCTACTGCATTTTCTGTCTCATAGAAAAAAGATAACACTATACTAGTGTATCTCCCCACGCCTCGGAAAAGGTTTTGTTTAAATATAAGATAAAAATATAAAAATGTGTGTAATTAGTGAGATATAAATATAAAAATATATATTGTGTGGCAGCAGCTGTAGATTTAAAATGGATGATAGAAAAATAGCCTAGGCTATATACAGTGCTTGACGCAGAAAAACAATTAACTTAATGTATGTGAACAATGTTGAAAACGTATCTTTTCAGTATAAGTGAAAATGCAAATCAATTAAACACATGAAAATTAAAAAAAAGTTCCAAGGAATTGATAAATAGATAAATAAGTATTTTCTAGTGGTGATCAATATATGTGAATAAAATAAATGTAAAATTCAATAAATAAAGTCTTTTCAAGTGGTGATCAGGTGCAAAGTGTTTCGTGCTCAATAAATAAAAGTTTGTGACTTTTGTGACGTGGATTTCTCTTTTCCTGTGGCTTGTGGTAGAAATAAATGACTTACCAGAATTGTTGGGTCCTATGTGCTGTATAGCACTAGGACCTACAGCGCTTGGAGGCCGTTCAGGCCGGATTGGGGATCCCCTTTGTGGATGATCCTGGTGGGATACAGGTTAGGTTCCTCCTTACCCAATCTCGATCCTCAGGATATGGGGTTAAAAGAAAGGCTCCAGATAGTGTATTATCGTTTTAAAAGTTTATTCATCAAATATTCATAAAAATTGGAGCGAAGAAAGACTCAAACTCCAAGTTTGCAGACAAAGAAACCGCTTACAAACACCTCCTAGCTGAGTGGCGAGCGCAGTCAAAAGAACCTTTTGAAAACGTCACAGGAAGTGATGAAACGCGTCAAGGTTGTGGAACGCACGTCAGCACGCTACTCACCACGTGGAACGCAAGCCGGAACACTCCGCTCGCCACTCTGCTAGGAGGTGTTTGTTAGCGGTTTCTTTGCCTGCAAACTTGGAGTTTGAGTCTTTCTTCGCTCCGATTTTTATGAATTTTTGATGAATAAACTTTTAAAACGATAATACACTATCTGGAGCCTTTCTTTTAACCCCATATCCTGAGGATCGAGATTGGGTAAGGAGGAACCTAACCTGTATCCCACCAGGATCATCCACAAAGGGGATCCCCAATCCGGCCTGAACGGCCTCCAAGCGCTGTAGGTCCTAGTGCTATACAGCACATAGGACCCAACAATTCTGGTAAGTCATTTATTTCTACCACAAGCCACAGGAAAAGAGGAATCCACGTCACAAAAGTCACAAACTTTTATTTATTGAGCACGAAACACTTTGCACCTGATCACCACTTGAAAAGACTTTATTTATTGAATTTTACATTTATTTTATTCACATATATTGATCACCACTAGAAAATACTTATTTATCTATTTATCAATTCCTTGGAACTTTTTATTAATTTTCATGTGTTTAATTGATTTGTATTTTCACTTATACTGTAAAGATAAGTTTTCAACATTGTTCACATACATTAAGTTAATTGTTTTTCTGCGGCAAGCGCTGTATATAGCCTAGGCTATTTTTCTATCATTTTCTGTCTCAGTCTGATTAATAGTTCCTGACAGACGGAGGACAGGAGTCAATAGGACAGGATACAGGGGTCAACAGGATGGAGGACAGGAGTCAATAGGGAAGGATACAGGGGTCAGTAAGGTGGAAGACAGGAGTCATTAGGGCAGGAGATACAGAGGTCAGCAAGACTGAGGACAGGAGTCAGTAGGGCAGAATACAGGGGTCAGCAGGACGGAGGACAGGAGCCAATAGGGCAGGATACAGGGGTCAGCAGGACAGAGGATTGGAGTCAGTAGGGCAGGATACAGGGGTTCAAATCACAGCCCACCCCACCACCATCATAGGTCTGGGTATGACATGACTCCTTCCTGCCTCCACCCTCCTGTCTGCATCACAGCCAAGGAGAAGGAGCCGAAAGCTGCTCTGCAGTGTACTGTGTATGTGTGCAGTAGCTGGCATCTCTTTCCTTCGGCTGTCTATCACATACATCACATAGCAGTGCGGGATCAAAGACACCTCGCACAAGCTGCAGGGCGGGTGTTCCTGGTGCCCGCACTAGTGAGTGCTTGCGGGCAAGTTTTCCTGACACCAAAAGAAAAAAGTGACAGGGAAGGGATCTCCAGTTCATTGACAGCCTCTGCTCTGTTCCCATGTGCTGCGTGAAGGGGGCTGTGACCAGAGCTTTCCACACGGAGATCTGCGGAGTGTAACTTGCACACCCTTTTTTCTGACAGCTCAGGCAAGCTTTATAAATTCTACACTTTGAACAGATGTAGAAAAGAGAAGACTGCAGACAAACAGGTATATCTTATATAGGAGGATTTATTCTGTCCTATAAAGTTGTGATGACTAAAATGTAATGCCTGAAGTAAATTTTTTGGTATAATGTGGAAACCACTTTATATCCACAAAGGTGCTTCTGTATGCCCAAATCTTTCAGCTAGAGTCCATGCTACTTGAAAAGTTTGATTCATTAACCACTTCAAGACTAAAGGCCCATACACACGCACCGATTGTTGGCCGTAAATAGTCGGCCAACGTCCGATCGGCCGATTATTGGCTTGTTAGTATGATGCTTCCGACCAACCGACTGCGACTTTTCAGCCGAACAAAATCTGGTGTGCAGGCTATAAAATTTTTGTTGGCCAACAAAGAATGGCCGATTGTTCGTCAGTCAGTACAGATTTCGGCCGACAAAAATGTGATGATCAAGACTGGCAATGCTCAGTGAAGAAAAAACACACGAAAAGTAGACCAGAACATGACATCACTTCTGCAGTTGGTTGTTGTTGGCCGACAAAATTCGTGTGCAGTCTTGAGCACTTTTCAACCAACAAAACAGTACCGGACAAAAGACGGTCGGCCGACAATCGGTACGTGTGTACGGGGCTTTAGCCTTTTTCTGACACTCTTTGCTTACAAGTTAAAATCTGTATTTTTTGCTAGAAAAGTACTTAGAACAACCAAACATTATATATATATTTTTAGCAGAGACCCTATAGAATAAAATAGCTGCTGTTGCAATATTTTATGTCACACTGTATTTGTGCAGCTATCTTTCAAAAAAAATACACTTTCATGAATAAAAAAAAAAAACAAAAGAGTAAAGTTAGCCCGTTTTTTTGTAAAATGTGAAAGATGATGTTACACTGAGTAAATAGATACCTAACATGTCATGCTTTAAAATTGCGCACACTCGTGGAATGGCGACAAACTACTTAAAAATCTCCATAGGCGATGCTATAAGAGTGTTTAACAGTTACCAGTTTAGAGTTACAGAGGAAGTCCAGTGCAAGAATTATTTTTTTGGAATGTAAACATCCCTTGTGTCAGATATTTTTTTTGGAGGGATCTGGGGTCTATAAGCACTTAAAAGCAAGTTTGGCGGTTTTGAATACTGACATTTTTTTTAAATCTGACTTCTTCAAGGCTCCAGTAAACCGGAAGTAATGTTGTGACGTCACTTCTGGGTTACTAGATCCAAGACCCGATCAAAGCCAATTACAGCCAGGGGATGTGCCGTCTAGTTGTTCGGGCCTCTCAGTGGGGCATGAGAGCCCGGGCAGAGTGGAGATAGGTGGCAGGAGGGAGAAGGTGTCCCCTCCCGCTGCTTGTAATAACAATCGAGCGGCTGCTTAGCTGCATTGGTTGTTATCACACGAAAGCTGACCGTCGGCTCAAAAAAACAGCTGCAGGCATCACCCTGGTACAACCACTTGAGTAAAATGACATACAGGTATGTGGTTTTTGCAGCAAGTGGTTAACCACTTCAGCCCTGGAAGGTTTTACTCCCTTAATGACCAGGTCATTTTTTGCAATAGGGCACTGCGTTGCTTTAACTGACAATTGCACAGTGCTGTACCTAAATAAATATGATGTTTTTTTTTCGCACAAATAGAGCTTTCTTTTGATGGTATTTAATCACCTCTGCCATTTTTTGCGCTATAAACAAAAAAATACTGGCAATTTTGAAAAAAACAATATTTTTTACTTTCTGCTAAAACACACCCAATAAAAACATTTTAAAAATCAAATTTCTTTATCAGTTTAGGCCAATTTGTATTCTGCTACATATTTTTGGTAAAAAAAATCCCAAAAAAAGCGTATATTAATTGGTTTGCACAAAAGTTATAGCGTTTACAAACTATGAGATAGATTTATGGACTTTCTTTTTTGTTTTTATTAGTAATGGCGGCAATCGGCGATTTTTTAGTGGGACCGCAACATTGTGGCGGACAAATCTGACACTAAGTGACAGTTTTTGGGGACCAGTGACACTAATACAGTGATCAGGGCTAAATAATATACACTATTACTGTATAAATGACACTGGAAGGGAAGGGGTTAACATCAGGGGCGATCAAAGGGTTAAGTGTGCTCCTAGGGATTGCTTTCTAACTGTGTGGGGAGTGGACTGACTGCAGTAAGAGAGAGATCTGTGTTCCTGATTAGTAGGAACACACAATGTCGTCCTTCCTGTCTGACAGATCAGCCGTCTGCCTTGTTTGCATGTCAGTCTCCTTCACAATTGCGGGAGGCCGGCGGCGATTGCGGCTGCCGGTCCCACGGACTGGCTCTGGCAGTGTTTAATCACAGTGGGAATGCGGCTCTGGCAGCGCACGTGCGCCCCTTACAGCCTTGAAGTGAAATCACATACATATACAGTGCCTTGCGAAAGTATTCGGCCCCCTTGAACTTTGTGACCTTTTGCCACATTTCAGGCTTCAAACATAAAGATATAAAACTGTATTTTTTTGTGAAGAAACAAAAACAAGTGGGACACAATCATGAAGTGGAACGAAATTTATTGGATATTTCAAACTTTTTTAACAAATAAAAAACTGAAATATTGGGCGTGCAAAATTATTCAGCCCCCTTAAGTTAATAATTTGTAGTGCCACCTTTTGCTGTGATTACAGCTGTAAGTCGCTTGGGGTATGTCTCTATCAGTTTTGCACATCAAGAGACTGAAATTTTTGCCCATTCCTCCTTGAAAAACAGCTCGAGCTCAGTGAGGTTGGATGGAGAGCGTTTGTGAACAGCAGTTTTCAGTTCTTTCCACAGATTCTCGATTGGATTCAGGTCTGGACTTTGACTTGGCCATTCCAACACCTGGATATGTTTATTTGTGAACCATTCCATTGTAGATTTTGCTTTATGTTTTGGATCATTGACTTGTTGGAAGACAAATCTCTGTCCCAGTCTCAGGTCTTTTGCAGACTCTATCAGGTTTTCTTCCAGAATGGTCCTGTATTTGGCTCCATCCATCTTCCCATCAATTTTAACCATCTTCCCTGTCCCTGCTGAAGAAAAGCAGGCCCAAACCATGATGCTGCCACCACCGTTTTTGACAGTGGGGATGGTGTGTTCAGAGTGATGAGCTGTGTTGCTTTTACGCCAAACATATCGTTTTGCATTGTTGCCAAAAAGTTCGATTTTGGTTTAATCTGACCAGAGCACCTTCTTCCACATGTTTGGTGTGTCTCCCAGGTGGCTTGTGACAAACTTTAAACCACACTTTTTATGGATATCTATAAGAAATGGCTTTCTTCTTGCCACTCTTCCATAAAGGCCAGATTTGTGCAGTATACGACTGATTGTTGTCCTATGGACAGAGTCTCGCACCTCAGCTGTAGATCTCTGCAGTTCATCCAGAGTGATCATGGGCCTCTTGGCTGCATCTCTGATCAGTCTTCTCCTTGTATGAGCTGAAAGTTTAGAGGGACGGCCAGGTCTTCGTAGATTTGCAGTGGTCTGATACTCCTTCCATTTCAATCTTTTTGTATCCAAATCCGGCTTTAAACTTCTCCACAACAGTATCTCGGACCTGCCTGGTGTGTTCCTTGTTCTTCATGATGCTCTCTGCGCTTTAAACGGACCTCTGAGACTATCACAGTGCAGGTGCATTTATGCAGAGACTTGATTACACACATGTGGATTCTATTTATCATCATTAGTCATTTAGGTCAACATTGGATCATTCAGAGATCCTCACTGAAATTCTGGAGAGAGTTTGCTGCACTAAAAGTAAAGGGGCTGAATAATTTTGCACGCCCAATTTTTCAGTTTTTTATTTGTTAACAAAGTTTAAAATATCCAATAAATTTTGTTCCACTTCATGATTGTGTCCCACTTGTTGTTGATTCTTCACAAAAAATTACAGTTTTATATCTTTATGTTTGAAGCCTGAAATGTGGCAAAAGGTTGCAAAGTTCAAGGGGGCCGAATACTTTCGCAAGGCACTGTACATGATTTTGCGTTAAGGGCCGCCCGGCTGCAGTATATGCACAGTGGGCGGTCCTTAATTGGGTAAGATTGACTTTAAAGCCTCGTACACGCTACTAGCTTTTTTTTTTTTATTCAACCTAACAGCTCTGGTCAGTGCTGCTGTACAATCCAATGTTAGTACAGCAATCTCACCTGCTGAGTTATTGTGTTCTGACCGGGGGGACAGTCCCCCACCAGAACACATGGGTCAGGGCTCTCAGCCATTGGCTGATAACATTAAACAGAGCTTGACGGCAGACCTTTATGGTGATAAGTCATCGACAAAAGCTGGCCGGACTGGCTGCCATATATATGGGCCGAATGATGGCCGGTTTCTATTGAACCGGCTGATGCCAGCCGACTTTCAGCATGTGTAGGCTTTAGTCATAGAGTCTTAAATTGGACATCTTTGGGATCATCAAGTTTGACTGTTCTTGTCTGATTGTTTAGTGGAGGACAATTTAGGGAGTGTGCTCGGCCTTCCTTTCAATTATTTTTATGCAAGTTGGGTCTCTTAGGGTTATAATTTTCCTTTTGCTATGCTAATAATGTGAACATAATGTTGTACATGTTTGTGGCACATCAAGCTCCTTATGTCATATCCCCTATACTAAATTATTTTAAAAGAAACAATAACACAACAATTAATATAACCCTAATATTTCTTCATAAGCGGTCCCTAGGGGGCTCAAACTTTACCTTCCATTTCACAAGTTTTCTGTCTGCGACCCCATTGGGGAGATCTTCCCTCACTTCTCTTCCTTGTGACTCTCATACAAGAACTGACGAAGTCGGAGTCACCACAACAAGAAGTCACTAAAAGCAATAAATAAATATTTTCAAAAGTTGTAATCCTTCGTCACTCTATTAAAAATGTGTTTTAGCTTTTGTGTCTGTCACTATTGGAGAAATATTTCCCATCACTTCCTGTCCTAACAGGAAGTGAGGGAATATCATCGGAATAAAGATACAGACAATATTAAAACCTGACAGAGGTTCTGATCCCTCCCCTGCTTATCCAAAATGAAATAAAATCTATTAAAGGGAGTTTGGCTTGCAAGTTATCAAACTACATGATTAAATAAGGAATACGTTTTTTCATTGTATCCAGTTGCAGGAATTTCGCAGCATCCATTATATGTCCCTGATTGGTTTAAATGACCATATGCCATTTAGTGTAATAGCAAACCCAGAGGCAACAAAACCATACAACAAAACCATACAACAAAAAGTTTCATTTTTACTCTGGTTGTAATAGGGTTTGCCATAGAATCTATTTCTCATAGTCCTTTTACAGACACGGCTTGGTGATAATTAACCACTTGCCGAGTACAAATACTGCGGTAGGGTTGGCTCTGTCCCGCGAAACGACATAACTGTACGTCGCTTCACCGGACTGCGAGTGGGGGCATGCAAGCGTGCCCATTGGCCACAGGGGAGGCTTATCTGCGGATCTGGTGGTCACGATTGCTGCCAGGCACCCTTGATCTCTCCCCATGGAGACAGAATGGCGGTCTGCCGTTATAAACACGGCAGGCTGCTGTTCTGTCAGTTATGAACACAGGGATCCTGTGTTCCTCTTATTTAGGAACACAGGTCCCTGTGTTCATTCCATAAGCCCACCCCCCACAGTTAAAAAGCACCCCCTAGGGACACATTTAACCCTTTGGTCGCCCCAGGTGTTAACCCCTTCCCTGCCAGTGTCATTAGTACAGTAACAGTGCATATTATTAGCACTAATTACTGTAGTAATGTCACTGCTCCCCCCAAAAGTGTCAAAAATGTCAGTTAGGTATCCGATATGTCCGCCACAATGTCGCAGTCCCACTAAAAATCGCTGATCACCGCCATTACTAGTAAAAAAATAAATAAAATCAATGACATAATTTTTTCCCCTAGTTTGTAGATGCGATAACTTTTGCGCAAAACCAATCAATATACGCTTATTGGGATTTTTTTGTTTACCAAAAATATGTAGCAGAATACAAGTTGGCCTAATTGGGAATGTTATATAGCAGAAAGTAAAAAATATTGTTTTTTTTTTTTTTCAGAATTGTCGCTCTTTTTTTGTTTATAGCGCAAAAAAAAATATTGTAGACGCAATAACTTTTGGCAGAATACAAATTGACCTAAAATGATGAAAAAAATTTGATTTTTACATTTTTTTTTTATTGGGAATGTTATATAGCAGAAAGTAAAAAAAATATATATTTTTTTCAGAATTTTCGCTCTTTTTTTGTTTATAGCGAAAAAAAAAAAAAAATGCAGAAGTGATCAAATACCACCAAAAGAAAGCTCTATTTGTGGGAAAAAAGGACTACAATTTTATTTGGGTACAGCATTGAACGAATGCGCAATTTTCAGTTAAAGTAAAGCAGTGCGAATCACAAAAAAATGGCCTGGTCATTAAGGGGGAAAACATTTGGGTTCAGAAGTGGTTAAGCAACCTAGGATTATTCTGCTGCCTACAGGGGAAATGGACTTTAGGAACATGGATGGGAGGCTAAAGGTGAGATCCATCTCACCTCAAAACTGTTCAGTTAAAGCAAACAGTCAAAGAGAGAATAATAACATGTGGGGGAGGAATATAAAAAAAAAATGAATTAATTGGTTTCATTTAGTAAAATGCTTGCTTATAGCAATGCAATTCACTGCTATAAGCAATCATAATGTGTAAAAAGAAAATCCTTTATCACTTCCCCAGAGTAGTACAATGTTTCTATAATAACATTATATTGCTCTTGTCACAGTGTGTTAAAGAAAATTTAATAAAAGAATGAAAACAGTTATTAAAATGTTTTATTTTTTTCGAACAGTATGTAAAAAACATTTTTATTTTTTTTGTATCTTCTTCATTTTCCAAAACATGATGGCGAAATATGACAACTTAAAAAAAACCACCATGCCTCTTACTAAATACCATGGACCATCTACTTTCCAAAAATGGGTCATTTAGGGGATATTTGTAATTTATTTGAAACATTTTATAACTGAAACGGAGAAAAACATATTTCAAAATTATTTGCATTTTTTTTTTCAAAATTTTCAGTCTTTCTTTATTTATTTAGCAAAAAATAAAAAATCCATTGGTGATTAAATACAACCAAAATAAAGCTCTAGTTGTATGAAAAAAATGATAAAAGTTTAGTTTGAGTACAGTACAGTGTTGCATGACTGCGCAATTGTCATTCAAAGTATGACAGCGCTGAAAGCTGAAAATTGTCAGAAGAGGGTAAAAGTGCTCAGTATTGAAGTGGTTAAAAAATGATCTGGAAGCAGGAAAACCTCTTTTTGGAATGACAAACAAGAAATAAATAAGACTGAAAGAAGCAGTGGCCTAAAGGTAAATCCTGGTGATACACACCACATCCAGGCTATGGAGAGAGATCTTCATGAAGGAAACTGGTGCTGAACAGAGGGATGGTAAAATAATATCCTCATGAAGGTGAAAATAATAACAGGGCAATTTTGATAACTGATAAACGCCTCTGGTCAATGTGACGGCTGGAAGGCAACCTGATGGGATTTGTGACACCGCTAAAAATTAAAATATCATGGAGTGGTGGCCTTACAGGGGGAACAATGAGTGCAACCCCAGGTAGGATAGTAGAAAATCAGTGAACTATTAGCAAGAGAACATTGAAAACAATAGGACAGGGCAGACACCCCCAGCTGCCACGGGAGTGGTGGCTCCAGGAAGAAGGGGGGCTGAGATTAAGGAAAGGTTAGACAGGTTGTGGTAGTGGGGGACTCAATCATCAAGAGGACAGAGAGGGCAATCTGTCGAAAAGATCGCGGCAGCCGGACAGTATGTTGTTTACGGGGCGCTCGAGTTCGGCACATCGCGGATCGGGTAGACAGATTATTGGGCGGGGCTGGGGATGACCCAGCGGTCATGGTGCAAGTGGGCACTAATGACCAAGTAAGAGGAAGGTGGAGGATCCTAAAGAATGATTTCAGGGACTTAGGGAATAGATTGAGGAATAGGACCTCCAAGGTGGTTTTCTCTGAAATACTGCCGGTACCTCGAGCCACACAGGAGAAGCAGAAGGAGATTAGGGAACTTAACAAGTGGCTGAGGAATTGGTGTAGGAAGGAGGAGTTTGGGTTCCTGGAGAACTGGGCTGACTTCTCAGTCAGCTACCGGCTCTTTAGTAAGGATTAGGGATGATCGAACGGTTCGGGTCGACCATCGGTTCGACCCGAACATTGACTGTTCGAAATTCGGCCGAATTCCGAACTTTTTGCTGAAAAAGTTCAGAATTTGGCAACCAGAACCAACCAAAATGCAATGGGGCAGGAACTGGGCTTTAAAAGCCAGTGATTGGACCAGAACCATCAGTAAAGGCCAATTGAGGGGGCAGGAGAATGCTAGGAATGTGATTGGAGTGACTAGGGGGTCCAGAGGCCAATCATTAGTGAATACGCCCCCCAGTATATAAGATAGCCCCACCAAATCTCTACCATTTTAATATAGGGCTGTGGAAGAGAGTGTAAGCAGTTCTGTTACTTCTGCTCTCAAAGTGTCATTTAGCAATTATTAGTGTGAGGAAAGGGATATCTAGTGTAGTTAGGGTACTATTTTCCACTATAGTTAGATTTAATAATCTAGTTTCTGTAGGGAAAGTGTTAAGTGTAAGGGGACCATAGTGTAGTGTAGGGTTAACTGACTCTGACTGCTATGGCAGGGTGACAAAACCCTTCCATTTCAGGGTGACCGCTATAGAGAAAAGATCGTTTCTCTTAGAACACTTATAGAACCGGATAGTGGCTTCGCCCCTGTCACCCTGCATTTTGTTGCAGGCATTTATAGGGCTTTTTTGAGGACATATTTGGAGTCAGGCATGACATCTGAACTTCTGTGTAGGGGTATATATACACACACACATGTATGTATATATACACATACACATATATAGGTGTGAAAGTAGCAGAACACTATGCTTGCGCTAATGAAATAATTAACACCCATATGGCTTCTCTGCTATAACACCTATATATGTGTATGTGTATAAATACATATAAGTGTGTGTGTATATATACCCCTATACAGAAGTTCAGATGTTTTGCCTGCCTCCAAAGACCCCAAAAAAATGCCCAAAATAACACTTGCGCCAAAAAAAAAAAAACGCCCAGGTGTGTTGTTGCAGGCGTTTTTTTGGGGCATTTTTTTGGGGTCTCTGGAGGCAGGCAAAACATCTGAACTTCTGTATAGGGGTATATATACACACACACTTATATGTATTTATACACATACACATATATAGGTGTTATAGCAGAGAAGCCATATGGGTGTTAATTATTTCACTAGCGCAAGCAGAGTGTTCTGCTACTTTCAAACCTATATATGTGTATATATACATACATGTGTGTGTGTGTATATATACCCCTACACAGAAGTACAGATGTTATGCCTGCCTCCAAAGACGCCCAAAAAATGCCCAAAAAAACGCCAGCTACAAAAACGCCCAGGTGTGTTTTTGCAGCAGGCGTTTTTTTTGGGCATTTTTTTGGGGTCTTTGGAGGCAGGCAAAACATCTGAAATTCTGTATATGGGTATATACACACACACACACTTATATGTATTTATACACATACATAGGGATGATCGAAGGGTTCGGGTCCACCATCGGTTCGGCCCGAACATTGGGTGTTCGAGGTTCGGCCGAATTTAGAACTTTTTGCCCAAAAAGTTCGGAATTCGGCAACCAGAACCGACCAAAATGCAATGCTTCAGGAAATGGGCTTTAAAAGCCTGTGATTGGACCAGAACCATTAGCAAAAGCCAATTGAGGGGGCAGGAGAATTCTAGGAATGTGATTGGAGTGACTAGGGGGTCCCTAGACCAATCATTAGTGAATACGCCCCCCAGTATATAAGATCGCCCCCGCCATATTCCTAGCATTGTTATACTGGACATGGAAGAGAGTGGAAGCAGTTCTGTTAATTTTACTTGAAAAGTGTCATTTAGCATTTATTAGTGTGAGGAAAGGGATATCTAGTGTATTTAGAGTGCTCCTTTACACTTAAGTTAGCTTCAAAAATTTAGTTTCTGTAGGGAAAGTGTTAAGTGTCAGGGGACCGTAGTGTAGTGTAGGGTTAACTGGCAGTGACTGCTATGGCAGGGTGACAAAACCCTTCCATAGCAGGGTGACCGCTATAGAGAAATGATCATTTCTCTGAATAGCTTCGGGACACCCATATGGCTTCTCACCAGCCAAGCATTTTTTATGCTGCAGGGGCTGCCACTGCCAGTGCTTTTTTGAGGACATGTTTGATGTCAGACATGACATCTGAACATGTGTATAGGGGGTATATATAGACATATATGTCTGAATATATACCCCTAGACATATATAGGTGTGTTAGTAGCTGAAATAAATGATTGCGCTAATGAAATCATTTACAGTAATATATTTCTGCTACTATCACACCTATATATGTCTAGGGGTATATATTCAGACATATATGTGTATATATACCCCCTATACACATGTTCAGATGTTTTGCCTTCCTCAAAAGAACCCAAAAAAATGCCAAAAAAACGCTAGCGTAAAAAAAAAGAAATGCCCAGGTGTGTTTTTGCTGGCATTTTTTGGGGGGTTTTGGAGGCAGGCAAAACATCTGAACTTATGTATAGTGGTGTATATACACACATCCATATATTTATATACACACCTAGACATATATAGGTGTGATAGTAGCAGAAATATATGCTTGCGCTAATGAAATCATTTACAGTAATATATTTCTGCTACTATCACACCTATATATGTCTAGGTGTGTATATAAATATATGTATGTGTGTATATATACCACTATACACAAGTTCAGATGTTTTGCCTGCCTCAAAAGAACCCAAAAAAATGCCAAAAAAACGCTAGCGTCAAAAAAAAAAAAAATGCCCAGGTGTGTTTTTGCTGGCATTTTTTGGGGGGTTTTGGAGGCAGGCAAAACATCTGAACTTGTGCACAGTACCACTATACACAAGTTCAGATGTTTTTCCTGACTGCAAAGAACCCAAAAAAATGCCTGCTTTGAAACCGGCAAGGTGTTACAGCAGAGAAGCCATATTCCTGTGCTGAAAGTTTTCTAATACAAACAATCCTTTTTTTTAATGGTTCTGGACATGCTACAGAGCTGAAACTTCACAGGTACACCTTTTAGACCCCCCAGACACAAAATCACACAAAAAAGTTCTTAAAAATTGTCATTTTTTTATAAAAAAGCCAATTATTGAAAAAATTAAAAAAAAATAGAGATTTTTTGATTTTTGGATTTCAGATCTGGGGGGGTCTAAAAAGTGTACATGTGAAGTTTCAGCTCTGTAGCATGTCCAGAACCATAAAAAAAAGATTGTTTGTATTAGAAAACTTTTAGTTTCAGGGGGTTGGCTTCGCTGCTGTAACACCTTGCCGGTTTAATAGAAGGCATTTTTTTGGGATCTTTGCAGTCAGGAAAAACATTTGAACTTGTGTATAGTGGTACTGTGCACAAGTTCTGATGTTTTGCCTGCCTCCAAAAACCCCCAAAAAATGCCAGCAAAAACACACCTGGGCATTTTTTTTTTTTTACGCTAGCGTTTTTTTGGGGTTCTTTTGAGGCAGGCAAAACATAGGTGTGATAGTAGCAGAAATATATTACTGTAAATGATTTCATTAGCGCAAGCATATATTTCTGCTACTATCACACCTATATATGTCTAGGTGTGTATATAAATATATGGATGTGTGTATATACACCACTATACACAAGTTCAGATGTTTTGCCTGCCTCAAAAGAACCCCAAAAAATGCCAAAAAAAACGCTAGCGTCAAAAAAAAATGCCCAGGTGTGTTTTTGCTGGCATTTTTTGGGGGTTTTGGAGGCAGGCAAAACATCAGAACTTGTGCACAGTACCACTATACACAAGTTCAGATGTTTTTCCTGACTGCAAAGAACCCAAAAAAATGCCTTCTATTAAACCGGCAAGGTGTTACAGCAGCGGAGCCAACCCCCTGAACTAAAAGTTTTCTAATACAAACAATCTTTTTTTTCTGGTTCTGGACATGCTACAGAGCTGAAACTTCACATGTACACTTTTTAGACCCCCCAGATCTGAAATCCAAAGTAAAAATCAAAAAATCTCTTTTTTTTTTTTTTTTTAATTTTTTCAATAATTGGCTTTTTTATCAAAAATTACAATTTTTAAGAACTTTTTTTGTGTGATTTTGTGTCTGGGGGGTCTAAAAGGTGTACCTGTGAAGTTTCAGCTCTGTAGCATGTCCAGAACCAGATCATATAGGTGTTAAAGTTAAAGGAGGGTCCCGACCCACATCCCTGTTCTACTGAAAAATCCTCTTTTTTTTTCATGGTTCTGGACATGCTACAGAGCTGAAACTTCACATGCACACCTTTTAGACCCCCCAGATACTAAACCCAAAGTCAAAATCAAAAAATCTCTCTCTTTTTTAAATTTTTTCAATAATTGGCTTTTTTATCAAAAATGACAATTTTTAAGAACTTTTTTTTGTGTGATTTTGTGTCTGGGGGGTCTAAAAGGTGTACCTGTGAAGTTTCAGCTCTGTAGCATGTCCAGAACCAGAAAAAAAGATCATATAGGTGTTAAAGTTAAAGGAGGGTCCCGACCCACATCCCTGTTCTACTGGAAAATAACCTTTTTTTTTCATGGTTCTGGACATGCTACAGAGCTGAAACTTCACATGCACACATTTTAGACCCCCCATATACTAAATCCAAAGTAAAAATTAAAAAAATCTCTCTTTTTTTTTAAATTTTTTCAATAATTGGCTTTTTTATCAAAAATGACAATTTTTAAGAACTTTTTTTGTGTGATTAATAGTTAATGGGGCATGACCCAGAACCCTAGGCACTTTTTAGGGGCATTTATTGGGTTTTAGGGCTTAAAAATTGTGTTTTTTGATTACCGAAGTTCGGGTCCCATTGATTTCAATGGGGTTCTGAAATCTGGGCCGAACTTTCGGGAAGTTCGGATGTTCTGGCCGAACCGAACTTTTCAAAAGTTCGATCATCCTTACACATACACACATATAGGTGTAAAAGGAGAGAAGCCATATGGGTGTTAATTATTTCATTAGCGCAAGCATAGTGTTCTGCTACTTTCACACCTATATATGTGTATGTGTATGTGTATATATACATACATGTGTGTGTGTATATATACCCCTACACAGAAGTTCTGATGTTATGCCTGCCTCCAAAGACCCCCAAAAAATGCCCAAAAAAACCGCCTGCTACTAAACCAGCAAGGTGTGAAAATAGCGGAGCCACTATCCTGTTCTATATTAATTCTAATACAAACAAACTTTTTTTTTTCTGGTTCTGGACATGCTACAGAGCTGAAACTTCACAGGTACACTTTTTAGATCCCCCAGACACTAAATCCAAAGAAATCTCATTTTTTTTCAATATTTTTTTCAATAATTGGCTCTCTATCAAAAATGACAATTTTTAAGAACTTTTTTTGTGTGATTAATAGTCCCTGGGGCATGACCCAGAACCCTAGGCACTTTTTAGGGGCATTTATTGGGTTTTAGGGCTTCAAAATGGTTCGGGTCCCATTGATTTCAATGGGGTTCTGAAATCCGGGCCGAACTTTCGGGAAGTTCGAGTGTTCTGGTCGAACCGAACTTTTGAAAAGTTCGATCATCCCTAGTAAGGATGGGCTGCACCTTAATGGGGATGGTACAGCTCTTTTGGGGAGAAAGATGGTCACCAAGGAGACGGGGGGGAGGGCTCAGAAGTAGAGTCAGTCAGGAGGGAGCAAAGGACAGAATGCAGTATTAGAGTCAGCAGCGACAGTAGTTCCATAACATCAATTGGGGGGTCTGTGCGGGAAAACCTCAGACCAAACAGGATTAAAAATAATCACCATTCACTATGAACTTCCTCAAAACTAAGAGGGGTATACAGGGCCGGTGCAAGGATTTTTGGTGCCCTAGGCAAAATAAAAATTGCCGCCCCCCCATATGCTTGGCCCACGATGTGAAAAGAGAATTACAATATGAAAGGAAATTTTTCTTTCTTTAATCATATACTGTGTGTTGTTATTAGGGGGGAAAAATATTGTTACCTCTTGGATAAGAAAAATAGACTTTCCACTTTGCAATAGCCTTTTCCCTTAGTTTAGTGAATGTGGGAAAAGATCCTGTGCTCCCTGTTTGTATTCGGCAGCAAGATTGTATTAGGCCTTTATCCTTCATCAGAGGCTCTCCTCCCCCACCGCTATCCATCATAGGCTCTCCTCCCCCACCTCTATCCTCCATCATAGGCTCTCCTCCAGCACTGCTATCCTTCATCAAAGGCTCTCCTCCAGCACCGCTATCCTCCATCATAGTCTCTCCTCCAGCACTGCTATCCTCCATCATAGGTTCTCCTCCAGCACCGCTATCCTCCATCATACGCTCTCCTCCAGCACCACTATCCTTCATCATAGGCTCTCCTCCAGCACCACTATCCATAGGAGAGCCTATGATGAAGGATAGAGGTGGTGGAGGAGAGTCTATGGGGAAAAATAGTGGTGGTGGAGGAGAGCCTATGATGGATAGCGGTGCTGGAGGAGAGCCTATGATGGAGGATAGCAGTGCTGGAGGAGAGCCTATGATGGAGGATAGCAGTGGTGCAGGAAAACCTTTGACGGATGATAGCGGTGGTGCAGGGGAGCCTAAAATGAAGGATAGCGATGGTGCAGGGAAAACCTATGATGGATAGCGGTGGTGGAGGGGTTAAAACCCCTTCAGACAGTGAGTAAGTCTCCTATAACTATTTATAATAGTGAGGTCTTTATCAGAACCTATTGGCCCCCCCCCCCCGAGGTGTGTGCTGTGCTCGGGGCTCGCTGAGAGTTATAGTTCTATGTCAGTCATGTGACCCCCCCCAGCCCCCTTACCTGGATGATCTGGAACACCTGGTGCTCCTCCGCATACACAGCCATGTGTGGGGGGATTCTCAGGGGCTTGTTGCTGGCGTCCATGTCTCCTCAGATCTCCGAGCTGAAGGCCTCAGATTCCCCCGGACAGGAGGCAGCAGTGCTCCTTAGCAACACAAGCAGCTCCCTCTATCAGATTTCCCTACCCCGGCGCTGAGTCAAACTTCCTGACTCACGCATTAGGTCTCCCCCGCCCCATCTCCTCCGCCGGCTGACATCATCGGCAGAGGAAACCTAATGCGCTTGCGCAGCATCAACGCTACAAAGATTTCCTATGCTGGAGCCCGGTGTCAGCCCTGAGACTCACACACATCTCAAAAACGCCCAGGCAGCCGCGGGCGCCGCCGCACAGGTACAGCACAACAGGAGGGGCGCCGCCTGCAACCGCCGGTCCATACTGATTCCGGGACCTGGGTGCAGCAGTTAGGATGCTGGCGCCCCCTGCTGAGTTGGCGCCCTAGGCGACTGCCTGGGTCACCTTACAGGTAGCGCTGGCCCTGGGGGTATATGCAAATGCCAGGAGCCTAGCTAATAAAATGGATGAGTTGGAATTGTTAGTACATGAGGAGGACATAGACCTTGTGGGAATAACGGAAACTTGGTTCGACCCCTCACATGACTGGCTGGCCAATATCCAAGGGTATTCGGTGTACCGGAAGGGCAAGGTAAAAAAAAGAAGGGGAGGGATATGTCTCTATGTCAAGAATAATGTAAGGGTGATAGAGAGGAGTGATATTATTGAAGGAATAAGTATGGAGTTAGAATCCGTGTGGGTAGAACTCCATAGGGAAGAAAAAAAAGGGAAAAGTAATTGTGGGGGTTTGCTATAGGCCACCCATCCAAAGGGAGGAGGTAGAGCTGGAATTTATATCACTGTTGGGTAAAGTGGCAAAACTGGGATCAGTCATCATATTGGGGGACTTCAATTATCCCAACATTGACTGGGAAGAGGGGACTACACACTCACAGAAGGCCCGTCTATTCATGGAAACCTTACAGGACAACTACATGGCTCAGTTGATGGATTCTCCTACTAGAGAAAATGCAGTCCTGGATCTATTGATCACTAATGACCAAGATCTAATCTCGGAGGTAGGAGTCCAGGACAACCTGGGCTCTAGCGATGACAGGATGATCACATTTAGTGTAAATAACAATATAACAGGGCAAGTGGGGAACATAAGAACCCTAAACTTCAGAAGGACAAACTTTCCCAAATTGTGCTCAATGATGGAAAGGATAAACTGGGACCAAACCCTGGGAACACTGACCACGGAGGAAAAATGGGAATGCTTTAGGAACATATTAAACAAATGCATCACACAGTGCATTCCTATGGGAAATACATTTACAAGAGACAAAGCCAAACCTGGCTGGCTAAAACGTAATGTTATTAGGGGGAAAAAAATGGCCTTCAGGAAATATAAATCAGAGGGCACAGTATCGGCTTTCGAGCAATACAAGGAGGCAAATAAGAAAAGTAAATACAAAATCAAAATGGCCAAAATCAACTTTGAGAGACAAAAAGCGGAGGATAGTAAAAAGAACCCAAAGCAATTCTTTAAATATATCAAACAGAAAAAAAACTAGGGCAGAGCATATTGCACACATAATTAACGATCATGTGAGGATGGTTACAGAGGACACTGAAAAAGCAACCGTGCTGAATGCTTTTTTCTAGTCATTATTTACACAGGAAAAGGAGGGGTACACTGACCACGACTACATGGTTAGTAGTAATACACAGGACTTGCCGATATGGCTAACAGAGGGTGAAATCATGGAAAGGCTGGATAAAATTAACACAAATAAATCACCAGGCCCGGATGACGTACATCCGAGACTACTCAAAGAACTTAGTAAGATTATATCTAGACCACTGTTCCTGATCTTTGCTGACAGTATTATGCCAGGAAATGTACCAGGGGATTGGAGGAAAGCTAACGTGATACCGATATTCAAAAAAGGGCAGAGGCATGTCCCGGGAAATTATAGGCCTGTCAGTCTGACATCGATAGTATGTAAACTTCTGGAGGGGATGATAAGGGACTATATTGTAGGGTTTGCTAAAGACAACCACATTATCAGCAGTAATCAGCCCGGGTTTACAAATGGGCGTTCTTGTCAAACCAATCTCTTAACATTCTACGAGGAGGTGAGCTGTGAGCTAGATAGGGAGAGACCAGTGGATGTGGTGTACCTGGATTTCGCTAAGGCGTTTGAAACAGTTCCCCACAAGCGCTTAATTTATAAAATAAGATCTGCAGGCATCGACCGCAAGGTTTGTTCTTGGATACGGAACTGGCTATAAGGACTAGTCCAAAGGGTGGTAATAAATAGCGCATACTCAGACTGGTCTTGGGGTCCCCCAAGGCTCAGTCCTGGGACCAACCTTATTCAATTTATTCATAAACAGCATTGAGGACGGGATCAGTAGTTCTATATCAGTTTTTGCAGATGACACAAAATTGGGGGGAAAAATTAGGGGGAAAAAAATGGCCTTCAGGAAATATAAATCAGAGGGCACAGTATCGGCTTTCGAGCAATACAAGGAGGCAAATAAGAAAAGTAAATACAAAATCAAAATGGCCAAAATCAACTTTGAGAGACAAAAAGCGGAGGATAGTAAAAAGAACCCAAAGCAATTCTTTAAATATATCAAACAGAAAAAAAACTAGGGCAGAGCATATTGCACACATAATTAACGATCATGTGAGGATGGTTACAGAGGACACTGAAAAAGCAACCGTGCTGAATGCTTTTTTCTAGTCATTATTTACACAGGAAAAGGAGGGGTACACTGACCACGACTACATGGTTAGTAGTAATACACAGGACTTGCCGCTATGGCTAACAGAGGGTGAAATCATGGAAAGGCTGGATAAAATTAACACAAATAAATCACCAGGCCCGGATGACGTACATCCGAGACTACTCAAAGAACTTAGTAAGATTATATCTAGACCACTGTTCCTGATCTTTGCTGACAGTATTATGCCAGGAAATGTACCAGGGGATTGGAGGAAAGCTAACGTGATAACGATATTCAAAAAAGGGCAGAGGCATGTCCCGGGAAATTATAGGCCTGTCAGTCTGACATCGATAGTATGTAAACTTCTGGAGGGGATGATAAGGGACTATATTGTAGGGTTTGCTAAAGACAACCACATTATCAGCAGTAATCAGCCCGGGTTTACAAATGGGCGTTCTTGTCAAACCAATCTCTTAACATTCTACGAGGAGGTGAGCTGTGAGCTAGATAGGGAGAGACCAGTGGATGTGGTGTACCTGGATTTCGCTAAGGCGTTTGAAACAGTTCCCCACAAGCGCTTAATTTATAAAATAAGATCTGCAGGCATCGACCGCAAGGTTTGTTCTTGGATACGGAACTGGCTATAAGGACTAGTCCAAAGGGTGGTAATAAATAGCGCATACTCAGACTGGTCTTGGGGTCCCCCAAGGCTCAGTCCTGGGACCAACCTTATTCAATTTATTCATAAACAGCATTGAGGACGGGATCAGTAGTTCTATATCAGTTTTTGCAGATGACACAAAATTGGGGGGAAAAATTAGGGGGAAAAAAATGGCCTTCAGGAAATATAAATCAGAGGGCACAGTATCGGCTTTCGAGCAATACAAGGAGGCAAATAAGAAAAGTAAATACAAAATCAAAATGGCCAAAATCAACTTTGAGAGACAAAAAGCGGAGGATAGTAAAAAGAACCCAAAGCAATTCTTTAAATATATCAAACAGAAAAAAAACTAGGGCAGAGCATATTGCACACATAATTAACGATCATGTGAGGATGGTTACAGAGGACACTGAAAAAGCAACCGTGCTGAATGCTTTTTTCTAGTCATTATTTACACAGGAAAAGGAGGGGTACACTGACCACGACTACATGGTTAGTAGTAATACACAGGACTTGCCGCTATGGCTAACAGAGGGTGAAATCATGGAAAGGCTGGATAAAATTAACACAAATAAATCACCAGGCCCGGATGACGTACATCCGAGACTACTCAAAGAACTTAGTAAGATTATATCTAGACCACTGTTCCTGATCTTTGCTGACAGTATTATGCCAGGAAATGTACCAGGGGATTGGAGGAAAGCTAACGTGATAACGATATTCAAAAAAGGGCAGAGGCATGTCCCGGGAAATTATAGGCCTGTCAGTCTGACATCGATAGTATGTAAACTTCTGGAGGGGATGATAAGGGACTATATTGTAGGGTTTGCTAAAGACAACCACATTATCAGCAGTAATCAGCCCGGGTTTACAAATGGGCGTTCTTGTCAAACCAATCTCTTAACATTCTACGAGGAGGTGAGCTGTGAGCTAGATAGGGAGAGACCAGTGGATGTGGTGTACCTGGATTTCGCTAAGGCGTTTGAAACAGTTCCCCACAAGCGCTTAATTTATAAAATAAGATCTGCAGGCATCGACCGCAAGGTTTGTTCTTGGATACGGAACTGGCTATAAGGACTAGTCCAAAGGGTGGTAATAAATAGCGCATACTCAGACTGGTCTTGGGGTCCCCCAAGGCTCAGTCCTGGGACCAACCTTATTCAATTTATTCATAAACAGCATTGAGGACGGGATCAGTAGTTCTATATCAGTTTTTGCAGATGACACAAAATTGGGCAGGGCAATAACTGCACAGCATGAAGCAGATATCCTACAGAATGACCTGGACAAAATAACTGAGTGGGCAACGACATGGCAAATGAGGTTTAATGTGGAGAAGTGTAAGGTTTTGCACGTGGGGACTAAAAACATAAAAGCACAATACACTTTAGGGGGGGAGCCTTTGGGGGAAACAAAAGTGGAGAAAGATCTGGGAGTCTTGGTAGAGGATAGACTAGGCAATAGCATGCAATGTCAAGCGGCAGCTGCAAAAGTCGGCAGAATATTAGCATGCATAAAGAAAGGAATGTATTCCAGAGATAAAACTATAATCCTACCACTTTATAAAACTCTGGTCTGACCGCATCTGGAGTATTCTGTGCAGTTCTGGTCGCCAGTCCTCAGGAGGGATGTGTTGGAGCTGGAGAGAGTCCAGAGAAGGGCAACTAAACTAATTAGGGGATTGGAGGACCTTAATTATGAATAGCGTCTGCAATTGCGTGATTTATTCTCCCTGGACAAGAGACGCCTGAGAGGGGACATGATAGCAATTTTTAAATATCTCAATGGTGATCTCAGTATAGAAAAAAGTATTCAGTCAAAAGGATTGCATGAGGACTCGAGGGCATACAATGCGATTAGAGGAGAAGTGTTTTTACCTCAGGCATCGTGGGGGGTTCTTTACTGTTAGGGCTACAAGATTGTGGAATTCTCTACCACAAGAGGTGGTTTCTGCGGCAAGTATGGTGGCTTTCAAAAGACTCTTAGACGTACATCTCAAGGATCAGAACATTAAGGGGTATGAGAAATGATTACGGCCACACACACCTACACAGGTTGAACTGGATGGACTATTGTCTTTATTCAACCTCACCTACTATGTAACCTGACTGGTGTTTTGGTGATTAATGGGGCTAAGGCTCAAGTGTTGTTCTACCCCTAACTGAAGAAAGGAAAGAACCCTAATCTCCAGAGACTCAAACCAGTGAAAATATGTTTTCCATATATGGCATTTACTCCTTAGGAAGCTGCTGGATGCCCTTCCCAGTGGTGACCCACCCCGGCCCTGTGGTAAAGGAACTGGTTAAATAGGTTTGATAAGTGCAGGGTCAACAAGTTATCAACCACCATCAAAGTCTGGGAAATGAGCGCCAGGATGAGCATGAGTTGAAAGGAGTATACGTAATGAACTCGGAAAATGATGGCTAATTGGAGAGTCTTTCAGGATTCCCAATATCTGGCCTGAATCTCTATCAGTAGCTGTTGATAGTGGAAAAATCCTCTAATTCAAGCAAAAAAATATAGCAGAAAGAAAAAAGACATTTATTCTCCTAAGGACACTAACGTGGCTCCCAACTGTCCCACATTTCAAGGGGCTGTCCCCGATTTGGAAAAAAGTCCCTCTGTCCCTCTTTCCTCCTTATTTGTCCCTCATTTTGGTCTGATCTATATAGTTGTATATATAATGCACTTTTTATCTTTTAAAAAGTGTTTCCCAGTGCTGCTGAACCTTTCACCCAGTTTCTAAATGGCTGCATTTGTAAATTTCAAAAGCCAGTATAAAGAAATTGTAGTGGTAAAAAAAAAGCACTTGTGGGTTTAACTAATCTTTTGTTTGTACAATTCTTCTTTAAGGGGGTGTGACAGGGGGTGTGTCAAATGCCTACGTACTTTTGCTGATAGGTGTCCCTATAGACTATAGGGGCTATAGACTTAAGGGGGCTAGCTTTCAATTTTCTTTGTGCATTATGTCTATTTATCCTGTAGCTGACAGTATAACCTAAGGTTACTTAACAGGTTCCCGACCGCCCGCCGCACATTTACTGCGTCAGGCTGGCTCTCCTGCACGAACCGACGTTGCCCGCTCCCGCCCCCACTAGGCAGCGGGGATGCCGATCAATGGGCCAGCTGCCGAGAATGCCGCCGGGCACCCGCGATCACTCTCCGCTAAGTGAGAATGACGGTCAGCTGTTGTTAACACAGCAGACCGTTGTTCTCTCTGAAATGATCACAGAGTGCCTGTGATCCTTCTATATAGGAACACAGGTCTCTATGATCATTTCACAAGCCCATCCCCCATACAGTTAGACTCACACTTAACCCTTTGATCACCACTGTGCTTACCCCTTCCCTGCCAGTGTCATTATTACAGTAACAGTGCATATTTTTAGTACTGATTACTGTAGTAATGTCATTGGTCCCCCCAAAAGTGTCAAAAATGTCAGTTAGGGGTCCTATTTGTCCCCTGCAATGTCGCAGTCCCGCTAAAAATCACAGATTGCCGCCATTACTAGTAAAAATAAATAAAAAAGTAAATAAAAATGAAATAAATCTTTCCCCTAGTTTGTAGACGCGATAACTTTTGCGCAAACCAATCAAAATACGCTTATTGCAATTTTTTTTTACCAGAAATATGTAGCGGAATACAACTTGACCTAAAAGGATGAAAAATTTTGATTTCAATTTTTTTTGGGAATGTTATATAGCAGAAAGTGAAAAATATGTTTTTTGTTTATAGCGCAAAAAATAGAAATCGCACAGATGATCAAATACCGCCAAAAGAAAGCTCTATTTGTGGGGAAAAAAGGACATAATTTTATTTTGATACAGTGTTGCACGACTGCACAATTTTCTGTTAGCGTAACGCAGTGCCGAATCACAAACAATGGCCTGGTCATTAAGGGGGCGAATCCTTCCGGTCCAGAACTGGTTAATTATTGTCAAGCTGTGTCCCTCAATGGAATATATAGAAAGGAAGATTTGCATCTTGGCATGACAGGTCTTCTTTGATGCATTGTACAGGACTTCCACAATATTGTGGTAAGGTAGTTTGTCAGGATCTGTATTACAGACATGACAGTGAACGATACAGTTGCTTGATGATAATATTCATGTAATGACAATATAGAAGCTTCCTTGCAGACCATGATGTGCAAACAATGGTTAAATAGATATATTTATAGTACACTAATCAGTACATCTATGAAAGCTGATCTAGAGTTGCACAATGTTTAGAAAATGAGGATATTGTTATATTTTGGCATTGTGTCATCTGGTTCTGGGAAATATTTAGCCTGTTAGGATAGGTGTTCAAAACAAACACAATCAAAAATCTGAAGAGCAAAACTAAATAGAGGCTGCTTAGTAAGGGGATTTTGAAATCCAAACTATTGTGCTACTGGGTTTTATAATAACCTTAATATATCAAAGTCATTTCCAGCCGTGTGTCTCCCAAGGTTAAGTGTTCTCAGGACCCATTTGGAAACCGTAAAAACAATAAAGAAAGGAATTCTGTTACAGAAGGAGGAAGTTGTCTGGTGATGTCATTTCTTGATTATTTCTAATGATTGATGATATATTTAATGGGTCAGACCACCCAAAATCTATTTTTGTTTTTGGGAATTAAAATCACATATGAAACAACAACTAACACTCCAGCGCTCAAAAGGATAGTCACCAGACCAGGATAATGTATGTGGCCTATATTCCCTCTGGGACAATGCTTCAGTGGTGCAGACAGGGAAATCCAACCAGGGGGTGCATTACCCGAGGTGTATTAAAAAAAAAAAACAAAACCAAATAGCCGATTGAATACTCACAAAGGACAGAAGCAGTATGCATAACAACACTCTCCGATGGTCAACCAGTGTGGCAAAGAGTGACCAGACTATAGGTGATTTTGGTAAGCTGACGCGTTTTGGGGACGCATCCCCTTCATCGGAGATCAAGCCAACTGGTGTTTGCCTTCTAATACCTGAAACATGCACCTTATAGCTCCACCCCCCCCCCCAATTAGACGGGATATCGCAGCGTCAGACTGGGTGAAAGGTCATCATACTAGTCGTATTGGACATATATATTGTATTATTTTCTATTATAGTGGGGGGGGGGGGGGCTTTAACCCAAAAAAAAATGAAATCAAATCTATTAAATAATAATAATAATAATAATTATATAATACATATATATATATATATATATATATATATATATATATATATATATATATATATATATATATATATATATATATATATATATATATATATATATATATATATACAGTATTTATATATATATATGTATATATCTGTAGTGTTCACTGTTACTTACACTTACACTTACAATCTCGGGTGAGTGATCAAGGAAATCCCAAAGGCCAGCCTCATGTTAGTGGTATACATCCGCCTCTCAAAAAGTGTACTGTGTGCTTTCTAGCAGACATTGCCACTCTACTATGTTTGTGTTTACGCTGAAAACACAGTACAGTTTTTCAGAGGAGGATGTATAGTATACTACTAACATGAGGCTGACCGTTGGGAATTCCTTGATCACTCACCCGAGATTGTAAGTGTATGTTCACAAACAGTGAACAATACAGATATATTATATATACTTTTCTTAATAATATTACTTTTACTATAATTAAATATAATATAATATAATATAATTATTTTTTTTTGGTTAAAGGCCACCCCTGCTATTTGATAATATAATATACAGTATATGTTCAATATGACTAGTTTGATGACCTTTGACCCAGTCTGATGCTGCAACACCCGCCTAATTGGGAGGTGGAGCTTTAAGGTGCCCGTTGTATTTATTAGGAGGCAAATACTAGTTGGCTTGAGCTCTGAGGAATGGAATGCATCAGGGAAATCCCAATGACCAGCCTCATGTTAGTGGTATATATCCTCCTCCCAAAAACTGTACTGTGTTTTCAGCCTAAACACAAATATAGTAGAGCGGCAATGTCCGCTGTAACTCACACAGTACAATTTTTGGGAGGGGGATGTATACCACTAACATGAGGCTGGCCGTTGGGATTTCCTTGATCACTCACCCAAGACTGTAAGTGTAAACACTACAGATATATATATATCCCTCTAAAGTTTCAACATTTTATCATGTTACAACCAAAAACATGAATTTATTTCATTGGGATTTCATGTGATAGACCAACACAAAGTGGTACATAATGGGGAAGTGGAAGGAAAATGATAAATGGTTTTCAATTTTTTTTTTTTACAAATAAATATCTGAAAAGTGGGATGTGCATTTGTATTCAGCCTCCTTTACTCTGAAACCCCTAACTAAAATCTAGTGGAACCAATTTCCGTCAGATGTCACCTAATTAGTAAATATAGTCCTCAGTATAAATTGACCTCAGTATAAATACAGCTGTTTTGTGAAGCCCTCAGAGGTTTGTTGGAGAACCTTAGTGAACAAACAGTTTAATGAAGGCCAAGAAACACACCAGACAGGTCAGGGATAAAGTTGTGGAGAAGTTTTAAGCAAGGTTGGGTTATAAAATAATATCCCAAGCTTTGAACTTCTCACGGAGCACTGTTCAATCCATCATCTGAAAATAGAAAGAGTATAGCACAACTGCAAACCTACCAAGACATGGCCATCCACCTAAACTAACAAGCAAGGAGAGCACTATTCAGAGAAGCAGCCAATAGGCCAATAGTAACTCTAGAGAAGCTGCCGAGATCCACAGCTCATATGAGAGAATCTGTCCACAGGACAACTATTAGTCGTGCCCTCCACAAATCTGGCCTTTATGGAAGAGTGGCAAGAAGAAAAACATTGATGAAAGAAAGCCATAAGAAGTCCTGTTTGCAGTTTGTGAGAAGCCATGTGGGGGACACAGCAAACATGTGGAAGAAGGTGCTCTGGTCAGATGAGACTATAATTTAACTTTTTGGCCTAAAAGCAAATGCTATGTGTGGTGGAAAACTAACACTGCACATCACCCTGAACACACCACTATGAAACATGGTGGTGGCAGCATCATGTTGTGGGGATGCTTTTCTTTAGCAGGGACAGGGAAGCTGAGACCGAGTTGATAGGAAGATGGATGGAGCCAAATACAGGGCAATCTTAGAAGAAAAGCTGTTAGACTCTGCAAAAGACTTGAGACTGGGTTCATCTTCCAGGTTTATCTTCCAGCAGGTCAGCAACCCTAAACATACAGTCAGAGCTACAATGGAATAGTTTAGATTAAAGCATATTCATGTGTTAGAATGGCCCAGTCAAAGTCCAGACCTAAATCGAATTGAGAATCTGTGGCAAGACTTGAAAATTGCTGTTTACAGACACTCTCCATCCCATCTGACAGAGCTTGAGATATTTTGCAAAGAAGAGCAGGCAAAAATGTCACTCTCTAGATGTGCAAAGCTGGTAGAGACATCCCCAAAAAGACTTGTAGCTGTGATTGCAGCGAAAGGTGGTTACACAAAATATTGACTCAGGGGGGCTGAATACAAATGCACACCACACTTTTCAGATATTTATTTGTAAAAAAATTTTGAAAACCATCATTTTCCTTCCACTTCACAAATATGTGCCACTTTGTGTTGATCTATCACATAAAATCCCAATAAAATACATTTAAGTTAGTAACATGACAAAATGTGGAAAATTTCAAGGGGTATGAATACTTTTTCAAGGCAGTTTACATCGGTGATTGCAGTGCTGCAGGAGAAGATCTCTCACCTGCAATTAAAAAAAAAAGAACCTATATGCCTAAGCATGGGGGCCTGAGGTGGTCAGTGGGTGGATCGCTCCTATGCTTTGGCAAATATATTTTTCTTTTTTTTTTTAAATCTGTGCCAAAAAAAGTTGTTGTTTTATTGAGTTAAAGCGGTTATATTCTCACAACATAAATAAAAAAAAAAAAAAACCTGCAAGACAAAGGCATAATGAGCTAGTATGCATTGAAATGAAATACTTACCTTACAACGAAGCCCCAACACGGTCACCCGGACAACGCTGAGGGAGCTGTCATGTTCCGTCGGCGTCTCTTCTGGGTTCGGCGGCTCCGGCGCTGTGAGTGGCTGGAGCCGCGATGACGTCACTCCCACGCATGCGCGCGGGAGTTTACTTTCCGGCAAGGAGCCGGCAAAGAGCTCTGAAGGTCCGCTGGACCTTCACAGCGCATGCGCCGCTGCTGTCAGCGGCTGCATGCAGGGCGAATATTCATTTTACCTACAGGTAAGCCTTATTATAGGCTTACCTGTAGGTAAAAGTTTAATGGCGGAGTATACTTCTGCTTTAATGTTCTACTGGTACTGTGTTTTTTTGTTAACAGTTGTTGTTTGCTTGCAGGAATGCCATTCAGCTGCAGCATTGATCTGTTTATTCTGACAGCAACAGGGTGTTGTTTTCAGAATACATACATCAGTGGTCACAGCGCTGCACAAAGACATTTCCCATCCCCAGTTAAAAAAAGAACATATATGCCTAAGCATGAAGGGCCTGGGGTGGTCAGTGGATGGATTGTCCCTATGCCCCTATATCTTTCTTTTTTTTTTTGGGCACAGATTTTAATTAAAACAAAAAAGTTGTTGTTTTATTGAGTTTATGTTCCACTGTTACTGTGAATTATTGTTAACTGTTGTTGTTTGCCTTGCAGGAATGCCCGTCAGCTGCAGAACCCATCTGTTTATTCTTAAAGCAGCAGGGTGTGCATTCATGTGTCAGTGCTTGCAGCACTGCAGGAGATTTCTCATCTGCAGTTAAAAAAAGAATGTATATGCCCAAGCATTAGGGGCCTGGGGTGGATTGCCCCTATACTTTGACATACATATTTTTTTTGGCACAGATTTCAATAATAAAAAAGGGTGTGTTCCTTTAGAATACATATAACAGTGGTTGCAGTGCTGCAGAAGGAGATTTCTCATCCGCAGTTAAAAAAGAACGTATATGCCCAAGTATGAGCGGCATGGGTTGGTCAGTGGGTGATTCGTTCCTATGCTTCAGCATATATTTTTTTCACTTTTTTTGGCAGAGATTTTTTCATCCACATCGATTGGTTCTTTTTCTCATTCATCCTATAGGCTGAAATGAACATTACATGTATGTCCAGAAGTGGGTGGATGTAGGGCAAATTATTCTAATGGTGGGAATGCCATACAATTTTTCTGGCAGAGATTTTTTTCATCCACATTAAACGAGCCCTTGGGCTGAGCGAAAAAAAAGAACATTACATATATGCTCAACATTAGAAGTTGGTGGATACAGGATGGAAGATTCTAATGGTGGGCATACCACACACTTTTTCAATCGATGTGTGATTGATTGATGTGAATGGAGGAATCATTTAGGTTCTCTTTTTTCGTTCAGCCCACAGGCTGCTTGAAAAAAGGAGAACATTACATATATGCCCAACAAGGACCAGTGATGTATCGGTATGTCACTGGAATTTGAGTGGTTATACCTGGATAATGCCTATGGCTGCAGGCATTATCCCACTATTGTTTTTTCAGCCGTTGATCGGCTTTCTTGTAAAATAAATCCTAGTGGCTAATTAGCCTCTGGATTACTTTTACAAGCAGCGGGAGGGGACATCTCCCCTCCCCTACAAGCAAGCTACAGAAGCTTTGAGTATTGCATCATTTTGTTTTTGCAGGATATGAACAGCGCCATTTTTAAATTGAGGAAGCATCTGATCACACTGACCTTGGTGGGATCAGATGTTTTAAAGGCAGGGGAGAGATCTAGAGTCTAAAAGACCCCTGATTTCTTAGAAAAGAGTACCCGTTGCTGCCTATTGCTTTCACAGGGGATATTTACATTCCCTGTGATAACAATAAAAGTGATAAAAAAAATGAAAGGGACAGTGTAAAAATTATAAAAAACAATATAAATAGTGAAAAAAATGTAAAGCAACCCGTTCCCCCGTGCTTGCGTGCAATTGCGTACACACATATCGGTTCTGTGTTTGTATGTAAACAGTGATTGCACCATGCATGTGAGGTTTCACTGTGAACGTCAGATCGAGATCAGTAATTCTAGCTCTAGACCTCCTGTGTAAATCTAAAGTGGTAACCTGTAAAGTCTTTTAAAATGTCACCTATCGATATAAAAAAGTTACGTAGTTTGTTACTGTTGCATGGCCAGGTGTGTGCAGTTTTACAGCATGTCATGTTAGGTATCTGTTTACTCGACGTAACATTATCTTTAATACATCACCAAATAATTGGAAAATATATTGTGTTTTCCTGGTGCCTCCATGGCAGCATACTAGTGATAGAGCTCCGCCTCTACTCCTCCCTCAGGACTAGTGAGTAGCATAAAAGAAAGGCCCAGCCCCCTGTCCCATCATTCTCCTTTTTTTCCTCATACCTTCCTGACTGGTGAAGAATAAGCAGTATGTCCATACCTCTGCCTCCAGGCAGCTTTCCGCCGGGTTCAGCCTCTCCTGTGCGCAGTCCCGGTTCTTGGGTCGCTCAAAGCACTAATAAGGCCGGGAACCCCCTTCTGTGGATCTTTGGGGTACAATTTGCAGTGTTTCCTCATAGGAACGCATACTGCCACTGTCTCTTTAAAAAATCTTAAAATGTTTGGTTTTGCAGGATTTTGCACAAGGACCGTCTTTTTTTTTTTTTTTCCCCCCTCTTTGCAGCTTGGATTCCCCTTTAGGTTTTCCAGTACTCGTTTGTTTGTGTGTGTTCGTTTTAATTGTTATCTTCCCCTTCTCTTTCCCTCTTTTTCTTTTCCCTTCTTGCCTTTATCTTACCTTTTACAGCCAGTCCCTTTAAGTTTTCTGTAAAAACATCCGATCCCGTGTGAATGGCTCCCAGCCCTGGGATTCCCCCTGCAGCGCCATGTATATCGAGGCCGCCCCTTACTCCACAGAGTCTCGGCATCTCTGCAGACCACCTCGCAGGGCGGGAAGTAGGGCCGTACACGAGGAACGCATGCGCAGTGCGGTTGAGGCTCGGGCGGCCATCTTGGATGTGGGAACCAGGTGTAATTTTGCCCTGAGTTCCCACAGAAGCTAAGGGGAGGGGTTTGGTGCTCTCTTAGGCTGCTCTGCCTATTAAAGGGCCATTCCACCTGCTGTCCACCTGAAGGACAGCATCTTTCCCTGCTCCTACCGACTTGTTAAAGCCCTTGGTAGGTAGCACCTTGTAATACTTTTTTTTTTCCCGCCCTCATTCCCATTTATTCAGTTTTTATTTTTTCTTCAATAAAACTTTTTTTTTTTTTCCCCTTCTTTTCTTCTCCCTTTTTCCCTTTTTCTGTTTTCCTTCTTGCGCTTTCCTCTCACAGCCGGTCCTTCTGCAACGCCCTACGATGAGCCACTCATCACGTAACCAAGATCCTCACAATAGGTATGGGACCACCTTTCTGTAAGTATTGAAGAAAGAAGGAAAAGAGTGCTTGTATGGACTAACAAATGTCCTTTGTTCCAGCCCAACACACTCCAAAAGATCCGGGAAGTCTTCGAGGCACCGCGACCATGACAGTCCAGATCGCAGATCAAGATCTTCCCGCTATAGATCCTCAGAAAGATCTAGGTCAAGATACCGTCACTCTCCTTCTCCGCCATCACATTCATCAAGGAAGAAGTGCTGGGCTTGTGGCGCAGTACCCTTACCTAGAAAACTAGTCTGCCAGGACTGTTTTCGGGACTAAGCAGCCAACCGGGAGTTGGAAAACCAACAAGTGGTGGATCTGCTAAAGCAGACAATGAAGGATTCCCTTTCGGAGTTGACAACTCTAGTACCCACACAGGCGGCTCCCTCTGCAGCTCAGGTTCCGGACAGGGATGATAGCGCTCCAGGCCCCTCTGGGCTAAACCCTTCACGCACTGCGGCTCCATTACTTGGAGAGGCATCTTCAGGTCACCTTTCGGAAGAATCCTCAGAGGAGTCGGACCGTCAGGCTTTAACTATGCCTTAATCCCACCTTTTATTCAGGCAGTAAAAACAGCAATTGCCTGGGAGGATCCTGAAGAACCCACTCCTAAGTCAAAAACGTATTTTCCCTTCCTTAAGAGGAAACAAGTATTCTTTCCTCTTATGGGCGAGATAAGAGAAATTATCAAAGAGGAATGGAAGAAGACGGATAAAAAGGTTTCATTGGGCCGTTTTAATAAACTCTACCCTCTAGCCGAGGCTGAAGTGCAATCATTGAATTCCATGCCGGTGGTGGATGCTGCAGTCATACGGCTCGCCAAAAACGTGACACTACCTATGGAAGATGCAGCTTCTTTCAAAGATCCGCTAGATCGGAAAATAGATCTGGACCTAAAAAGGAGCTACCTGGCCTCGGGCGCAGCCTGTAAACCGGCTATTGCCCTTACATCTGTCTCCAATGCCATCAGGGCATGGACGGAAAATGTCGAGACAGCGCTATGCCAAAATGTCCCTAGAGAAGACATTGTCAAGGCACTTGCGGAACTGAAAATATCGGCCGATTTCATCGGAGAGGCCGCCATTGATACCATACGCTGTTCCGCACAATCAATGCTCCACACAGTAATGGCCAAAAGGGCCCTCTGGCTAAAACCATGGACAGCTGACCTTGCGTCCAAACAGAGTTGGTGCAAGATTCCGTTCGACGGCAAATCCCTCTTCGGAGAAAAGATGGACAAGGCAATTTCCAGGGTAACTGGAGGCAAGTCTGGTCTCCTGCCACAAGACAGGAAAGTCAAGAGGACAAGAGTCTATTCGTCTAGATTCCGGCCCTCAAATTCCAGGGATTATAGGCAAGCCAGACAGAACAGGGATAACAGAAGACCCTGGAGAGGCACCCAGGCCTCTTTTTTGAACACACGCAAAACCAAGGCTTTCACCACTCCCCAGGAGGCAATGAAGCCTTTTTGACGCCAGAAGATCGCAATCCCTCCCAGTCGGAGCCAGGCTACAGGCCTTTTTCCCAATTTGGGCTTTGCGTTGTCAGGACCCCTGGGTTCTGTCAACAATCCATCAGGGTCACCGGTGGGTGTTTGCTCATCCTCCTCCTCATGCATTGTTTCAGGAGTCAAGAATATCAGCCTCACCATCAAAAGCATTGGCATTATCCCAATTCCTGACAGATCTTCAGCTTCAAGGTGCAGCCATACCGGTTCCATTGGCGGAGCGTTACACTGGTTTCTATTCTCCACTCTTCCTAGTGCAAAAAAGGACGGGAGGTTGGAGACCGGTGATAGACCTCAAGAGGCTCAACCGATATATAGAGCTCGAGAGCTTCAAAATGGAATCCTTGCAAACTATCATCCAGGTCATTCAGCCAGGAGATTGGTTGATATCTCTCGATCTACAAGATGCTTACCTGCACATTCCAATCTTCCCAACTTATCAGAGATTTCTGAGGTTCGCTGTAGGTGAGATACACCTTCAGTTTAAAGGCCCTTCCATTCGGGCTCTGCACGTCTCCGCGAGTGTTCACCAAGACCTTGATAACTGTCCTAGCCCCCCTCAGGGAGAGGGGGTTGAGAGTGTACCACTATCTGGACGACATTCTCCTGTTGGCAAGCAATCCAGATCAACTCAGATCCCACAGGGAAATTCTCCTTCAGACTTTGCAGGAGTTCGGCTGGCTCATAAATTTTCAAAAAAGCAACTTGTCCCCGACACAACAGATGGTTTACCTGGGAGCCATGTTCAACACCCAAGTGGGGACAGTGTCCTTACCCAGCCAGAAGATGGATATTATCATACGGAGGATGTTCACTGTAATTCGGAGTACTCATCTGACGACCTCTCAGTGTCTGAGTCTAGTCAGGACAATGTCCTCTTGTATTCTCATGGTGCCATGGTCCCACTGGCACCTGAGGTTCTTCCAAACAGGTTTTCTGTCACAATGGAGCAAACAACACCTCTCCCTGAAAATCCGAGTGACCGCCTTAATGCGCAGAAGCTTGTTTTGGTGGACGAAGAAGGAAAATCTTGCCAACCCCCGTCACCTAGGCTCATTCAACTGGACCATCCTTACGTCCGATGCGAGTGGGCACGGATGGGGCGCCCATTGCGGGGAGGTCAAGCTTCAGGGAAGATGGTCCCACTCAACCAAAGGAGTGGTAACCAACGTGCTGGAACTAAGAGCGGCATTTCTAGCTCTGATTTCCTTGGCACCCCTCCTCCAAGGCCACAGAGTCCTCCTGAGATTAGACAACAAGACAGCAGTGGCATACCTGCTGAGACAAGGAGGTACTCGCAGCAGGACCCTCCTCTGGGAGGTCGAACCCATTATGCTGTGGGCAGAAAGGAACCTACGAGATCTCAGGGCCGTTTACATTCCAGGCCGGCTGAACACAGTGGCAGACGCTTTATCCAGGAGGTTCACAGACAACAACGAGTGGTCGCTACATCCACAAGTTTTTCTCCAAATCACCAACCTCTGGTACCCTCCTCAAGTGGACATGTTTACCACTCCGGACAACTCGAAACTCCCCAGATTCTACTCTCGCCTCCCCTACTCTCAGTCGGAAGCAGTCGATGCCCTGACATGCCCATGGAATTTCTCGACGGCCTATGCCTTTCCTCCCCGCCCACTGATTCTGAAGTTTCTCCGGAGATTTCTCACAGAATCAGTAAAAGTCCTGACGATACTCCCTTTTTGGCCAAAGAGACCGTGGTTCCCTCTAGCCATCCATCTCAGTGTGGAGCCCCCCATCAGGATTCCAAATTTTCCCAACCTACTGTCCCAGCAGGGACTATATCATCCGAACCCGCAGAGATTAGATCTGCGGGTTTGGAAACTGAAAGGCAAAGGTTTCAGGCCTTAGAATGTACTCCTGAAGTCATCTCGACACTTTTGAAGGCCAGGAAGCCCTCTACCAACGCGGTCTATTCAAAAGTGTGGAACAAATTCCTAGCGTTTGCCGCGGGGCAGGACTTCAACCCCGTCCTCCCCTCTACCTCTCAAGTTTTAGCCTTCTTACAGACAGGATCGGACTTAGGATTGGGACTAAGCTCCCTCAAAGTACAGGTAGCAGCAATCTCGGCTGCCACCAACAGGAGATGGGCCGAAGATCCTCTAGTGTTTACCTTTTTAAGAGGAGTGTTGAAAATTCGTCCTCCCGTTAGACGCTCTTTTCCACAGTGGGATCTTTCCCTGGTCTTGGAAGTTCTTTGTAACCCCCCATTTTCTCCAGTGGAACAGGCCTCTCTTTGGAACTTGTCATTACAAACTGCCTTCCTCTTGGCCATCACCTCCGGCAGACGAGTCTCCGAGCTACATGCCCTAGGAATATGTGAGGATCACATCACCTTTTTTCCGGACAGGGTCGAACTTCGCCCTAGGCAGGGGTTCATCCCCAAGGTCTCCTCCTCTACTCATCTTCTAGAACCTTGGGCCCTTTGTCACGGTTCTCGCCATGGTTTACAGACAGCCAGGTGTGGTCGCCGTTAAGTACCTGACATCGGATTTGAACCTGTGTACTTTGACATTCTGTCCTGTTAACCTGCCTCTGAGCCACACTTCAGCTCATATGGATCCAGTCTTGTTAATCTGGTATTCCCTTCAGCACTAGGATTGTCAGTTCATTGCTGATCCTTCCTTGTTCCTCGTTGCTGATCCTTGTTCCTGATTGTTGTTCCAGTTTGACAGACTTTGTTCCTGTTTCCTAAGCGTGTGTTCCAGACTGAATCCGGCTTCCATCCTTACCTTCGCTCCCTGTTGTTCCTGCGACCTTACCAGGACTGGTGTCATCCAGTGACTCCTGTTATTCCTGGACTTCCCTTCCCATTGTATTCCTGCCGGTCCTGCTTATTGGAGCACCGTCCCTGCCAAGCCCCCGTGCACAAATTCACAGCACCAGGTGGCTTTCTTACCTGGTCACCCTGGACTGTGGATATCTGCAAGGGTGAGCGTGCATCTCTGCGTTACAGACTCCAACAAAGGTAAGCCCCGTGACATAATGAACTGACCATATGGAGTCCGCAGAGATGTACAAGCAGCTCACCCAGCAGGTGTCCAGCCTGGCCCAGACTGTGGCTGAATTGCAGCAAGAAGTGCTGATACTTAAAGGCACAGTACGCCCAGCCCTGGAACCTGCACATCCAGAACCCTATGTCCTGTTACCTGACAGATTTGATGGTTCCCGTTCCTCATTTACAAACTTCCGGATGGATTGTGAGCTCCTGTTTGTCCTTAAACCCAGGACCTATTACAATGACTTTATCAAGGTTCATTCCGCTATTAATCTGCTTTCCGGAAGGATGAAGACATGGGCATACCAGAAGCTGCAGGAGAAAAGTCCTATCTTGGACAATTGGGAGTCATTTATAATTGCCATGGACTCTCAGTGCCATACCTCCCAGAAAGCTACTCCCAAGCTTGCTCCCGGTTCCCGCAGACCTCGGGTATCTAGAGAAAAAGCAAACCCATACGAATATGACTCTGCCTGGTCACAGTACAAGCCTGCCTGCACTACTCCAGGATACCTTGATCCTCCAGAGGTTAAAGAGGAGCCCATGGAGATTGGTGCCGTGCGCACCAGGCTGTCTTCCAAAGAAAGAGACCGTAGGAGAAACAGTGGCCTTTGTTTCTATTGTGGAGAGAGGGGACATTTTATCACATTTTGTCCAACTCGTCCATCCAGGCCTAAGGCTCTCCCAGTGGATACCATGCAGATCCGTCCTGTCTTCCCAGAAACACAGCCTGGAAACTGCCAAGGTTGCTGCCAGCCCTGTCCCCGTTCTGTGTCTGAAAAGGGCACCCAGACTTTGGCAATCATTGAAACCAATAACCCTGTGGAAGCCCCTCCTCCAGCTCCAGTAAAGTCTGTACCTCTTTCTAAAGAAACCCCTGTTCTAGCAAGCACCCTTATTACTTCCTGCCCTGACAATGAAGTTCTTTCACCTGACTGCACATATGCTTCTAATGGCACTGTGGTACGTAAGGAGGATCTGAAGTTGTTTGAGGAAGTATTAAAAGCTGCGAATGCCTATCCTGTAAAAGACCTCTGCAAAGAACCTGTTCCGGTCCGGAGGGTGTCTTTAAAGGGGGGGTACTGTCACGGTTCTCGCCATGGTTTACAGACAGCCAGGCGTGGTCGCCGTTAAGTACCTGACATCGGATTTGAACCTGTGTACTTTGACATTCTGTCCTGTTAACCTGCCTCTGAGCCACACTTCAGCTCATATGGATCCAGTCTTGTTAATCTGGTATTCCCTTCAGCACTAGGGGCTGGACTTCACCTGAGTGTGCTCTTGTCTCTCATTGACCACCTGAAGCTAATTGCTCAATTAAGCAAGCTATAAAACACTGTCTCTCACTGAGAGCATTGTCAGTTCATTGCTGATCCTTCCTTGTTCCTCGTTGCTGATCCTTGTTCCTGATTGTTGTTCCAGTTTGACAGACTTTGTTCCTGTTTCCTAAGCGTGTGTTCCAGACTGAATCCGGCTTCCATCCTTACCTTCGCTCCCTGTTGTTCCTGCGACCTTATCCGGACTGGTGTCATCCAGTGACTCCTGTTATTCCTGGACTTCCCTTCCCATTGTATTCCTGCCGGTCCTGCTTATTGGAGCACCGTCCCTGCCAAGCCCCCGTGCACAAATTCACAGCACCAGGTGGCTTTCTTACCTGGTCACCCTGGACTGTGGATATCTGCAAGGGTGAGTGTGCATCTCTGCGTTACAGACTCCAACAAAGGTAAGCCCCGTGACACCCTTCCGGTTTTCCAAAACACAGATGCAACTCAGCACGACCTAGACATCTCTAGAGTTCTTCGAGCCTATCTGGAAATCACAAGCTCATTCAGACAGTCTGACAGTCTGTTTGTCATCCCCTTTGGGAAAAACAGGGGCAAAGAGTCCACCAAGAGGACTCTATCATCATGGATCATCAAGCTCATCCAGAAAACCTATAAAGTCAAGGGGCTATCTCCACCTTCACAAGTAAGAGCTCATTCTACTAGGGCAGTCTCGGCTTCCTGGGTGGCAAGGGCCAACGTTTCCTTAGAGACGGTTTGCAGGGCCGCCTCATGGTCATCACGTCATACATTCTTCAAACATTATCGTGTATTTTTCAAAAAAACTTTGCGTTTGAGCAACCGCTGCGCAAATACTGTGTGACATATAAAATTGCAACACCCATCATTTTATTTTCTATGACCTCTGCTTTAAAGAATATATAATGTCTAGGGCAGGGGTGTCCAACTCAATTTAATTGAGGGCCGCACCAGCAATATGATTGCTCTCAAAAGGGCCGGTTGTATCTGCAAGACTAGATGTCCAGAGCATTCCTACCCTTACATAAGACATCAAGAGCCTCCCTACCATCAGAAATTGAGTCCCTCACCCTCCCTTGCATTACAATGCACCACCCTTACCTTGTGCTGCTGCTGGGAAGAAGCTAGAGGCAGTGCTGGAAAGCAGAAAGCACAGGGTCTGGAGGAGGGCTGGAGCTCTCATGCAGCTGCAGGAGAGGTGCGAGGGCCACATAAAATGGTCCAGGGGGCCGGATTCAGCTTGCGGGCCTTGTGATTGACACATGTGGTCTAGGGGGTTCAAAGTAAATTTCTAGCAAAAATTACAGATATTTTTCATCTAAACAAAAAGTATCAGAAAAGGCTTGGTCTTCAAGTGGTTAGAAGAGTGGGGAATGTGTGGCAGAAGCTTCTATTATTGGGCATAAAATGCCAAGACAGTTCAAACACCCCCCAAATGACCCATTTTTGGAAAGTAGACACCCCAAGGTATTTGCTGGGAAACATTTTGAGTCCATGGAAGATTTTACTTTTTTACACTAGTTTTTAGGAAATGTATTAATTTTTTTATACAAAGTTGTCACTTTATTGAGATATTTCTCACACATGTCATGCGTGTATGTAGAATTACACCCCAAAACACATTCTGCTACTTTTCCCGAGTATGGGGTCACCAAATGTGAGGGACTTTTTGAGAGAATTACACCTCAAAAGAAATTCTGCTACTTCTCCCAAGCATGGAGATACCAAATGTGAGAGACTTTTTGGCAGCCTAGCCGCGTACAGGAACCCAAAATCCTATGACCACCTTCAGGCTTTCAAAGGGTATTATTTGACTACCTATCACAGTTTCAGAGGCCCTGAAGTGCCTGGATAGTACAAAGCACTAAATGACCCCCTTATTGGAAAGTAGACACTCCAAGGTTTTTGCTACGAGGCACATTGAGTGCATAGAAGGTTTTATTTTTTTGTCACAAATTTTTATTCAAAAATGTAGTTGTTTTTTCATTTATATCACAAAAAAATGTTAATTAACACCAAAAGAAAGCTTTATTTTTGAAAAAAAATTATACAAATTTAATTTGGGTAAAACATTGCATGACCACGCAATTGCCAATTAAAGTAGCGCAGGGCTGAAAAGGAAAACATGGCCTGGTCATTAAGAGGGTAAAACCTTCCAGAATTGAAGCGGGTAAAATAAACCTTTTAAAACAAAATATAGCACAACAAATTTCCAAATCGCTCTATATGCAAGTTATAATAATTTTTCAACACATCAACACAGTACATATTTATTCAAAAACAGGGTGACCATTGATACAGGTTTTTATAAAATATAAGCAGGGGCTATTTGTAGGTAAAGGACTGTGTATTCACTGATATTGTAATATAGTTGATTATCTTATGACTTCCAAAGTAAATTTAAAAAGTACAAAAGTGGGGACTTTTTGAAGGTTCTTATATGTGTTTTAAATCACAGCAAGTGTTAAAAACAAATGTCAACGTCACAAATATAAAACTAACAATGTTATCTGGAAGTCAAGAGCTTGTAAAAAGTGGGGTAGTAAGGAAGTAAACTTTGCCAGAAGTGACTGAAACTGAGAAAATAGTGTTGCTGTTGTAGTTAATAAACATTGGTCTCTCATGTTTCATTGGAATGAAGTGTCTGGAAGTAGATTACAATGGTTCAAGTGTGTAGTCTGAAGGAAGCAAGAAGGTGATGAAATTATGAACGTAAGTTTTAAGAAGATTTGAGAACAAAAAACGGAAGAGAAACGGTTATAATACATGTAAGAAACATATGGAACTTGAAAAGAACTTGTAAAACAAGGATATTTTTAAGTCAGCCTTCAGCATAAAGTGGACCTTCCCTAAAAAAAACGAATTTTTTAAATGGAACTACAGCCCCCCCCCCAGCCCCTCCCTCTCCTACAGTTGTGATATCTTTATTTATTCATTTTTACTTTTTTTGTGTTTCAGTGCAGCATTTCCGCCTTTCTCGCCTAGGCAAGAATTACGCTGCACCAAATCAACACATGCGCAGATGTGCTAAAGGGCTTTGCCTGGCCTTCATTACCTGGCAAAGGTAATCTGCAAACATGCAGGCGCTCCCGGCCCATGAGTGAATGCAACGTGTTTAGGAAGGTACAGGACTTTTGTGCTCGGCCTACACATGTGGCAACGAATCGGCCCATGCGCAGATGGAACATAGTACTTCCTAATTGTGCAGCATTTGCGCATCCATGCATGTGCATAACTGCTGCAAGACTCTGTCAGGTCCTGAATGACGGGCAGAGTGTGTTAGCACATCTGCACATGCATGTCAGGGGGGACAGATTAGGCATACTACTACACCCAACTGCCCCTGATTTCGAGGGACTGTCCCTGATTCAGAACAAAGTCCCAATGTCCCTCTTTCCCCCTCATTTGTCCCTCATTTTGGTCTGATCTATATCGTTGTATATAAAATACACTATTTATCTTTCAAAAAGTGTTTCCCAGTGCTAAACCTTTCATCCAATTTCTAAATTGCTGCATTTGTAAATGTCAAAAACCAGTATGAAAGAATAGTAGTGGTTAAAAAAAAGCAATTGTGGGTTTAGCTAAATATTATTTTGTATAATTCTTCTTTACGGGGGTGTGACAGGGGGTGTGTCCAATGCCTACATACTTTTGCTGATAGGTGTCCCTCATTCCCATCTCAAAAAGTTGGGAGGTATGAGATTAGGTTTCTTCTCATTTCAAGCCCAAGACCTGCTTCAAACAAACCTAGAATGTATTTTTTTTTATATTTTAGGTGCATTAGTGTTTATGGAGTGTGCAGCTTGCATATCTGGAAAGGCACTATCAATGCTGAAAGATATATCCAGGTTTTAAGGCAGCATTTGCTCAGGCAAGACAACATTCCTCTCCCAAAATTCCAGCAACTAGTCTACTCGGTTCCAAAAAGTTTTTTAAAGGGTTTTGCTAAAAGAAGAGGGGATGCTACACCGTGGTAAACATGGCCCTGTCCCAACTTTTGCAATAGAGGTTGTATGTTTCCAGCTTTGTGTTGCCATCACAGATGTTTTGAGACATGTTGCTGCCATTAATTTCAAAATTACCTTATTTTTTTCTTAAAATGGTACATTTTCTCAGTTTTAAACATGTGATATGTTTTCTGTTGTGAATAAAATATGGGATTAAGAGATTTGCAAGTTATTGCATTCTGTTTTTATGGAGATTTTACACAGAGTCACAACTTTTTTGGAATTGGGGTTGTATATATTAGAATACATTACCACTTTAATGGATGCTCAGAGGATATGAGATCATCTGAATTCAACTCCCAGCCTAATGCTACATACATTTAGTATAAAATATGTTATCTGCTTTCCTAATGACATAGAAGCTTTATTTTATACCATAACGTGTAGACAATTTCTCCTTTTGTACCCGTACTGTGTTTAAAGTATAACTAAAGGCAAAACTGTTTTGTTTTTGTTTTGGATAGATTGGAAATGGATTAGAGCCCATGTCAAGTTTTATAGCTGTCTGTGCCCCCCAATTAAGGAGATTCACCCTCTCTATTTGTCCTGTTTACCATTTTCATTGAAAGTGAAAGTAAAAGGAGACCCCAAATTTTGGGTTGTCCTCAGAAATGTAATAGAAGGTAAATGTGGACACTAGTTATGGTGAGATGGGGGTCCCCGAGAAATTCCTTTCATTTGCAGGGTTTTCCTCTCAATTCCTGTTTGGCTATGGGACAGGAAGGGAAGGGAAATCTCCGCAATGGGACACACATGGAGAAAAAAAAAAAAATCTGACAGGAGTTATAACCCTCCTTAATCAATCCAAAATTACAAAAAAAGTTTTGCCCATAGTTCTACTTTAAGACCACAGAAGTAATTTATCAGGTACTGTAATTATTACGTGGGTCAAGCAGTATCAGGGCCCCTGGTTAGTACTGTCTGATGGAAACATATGTATGATCTACTTGTTTCTCACATAGTTTATTGTAACTTCCTACCTTGAGTAAGCAGAGTGAAAAGGATTAGTGAGAGCGGTACTGTTTTCTATTTTTCTATGCAAGATAATGTGTCATTGTATTCTATGACATATTCTGGATACCGCAGGAAAATTCTTGTGGTTGCTGGGGTAAGCATGGAGTCTGCTGGATAGAACATGCAGAATAAAGGAAGCATTTTTCTGTTCAACTACTGCTGTGCAGTTATGGGCTTGCCAAAGGTTGTTACGTTCTTTAAATGGTCTTCAGCCTGTTAAATGGGGAAGTACAGCATACTTTTATAGAATGCATAGTTTGAGCTATTTTGCCATTTTAACCTTACAGCAATTTTGGATATGAGTTTCACATTTTGACAAAATTGCATTCTATGTTTTGTTAGGTATTAAGGTGATGCTAAACAATATATCCATACTTAGTTCATATACAATTAGCATAAACCCATGATCGTGAACAGACACAAAACAAGTGCTTTCACTACACTTCATCCACATAAAACCAAAAATTAGTGCAGCGCTGCTGTAAACTCCCCAAAATACCTTATATAGTGTGACTCATGTAAATACTTTTTAAAATAAATAGGTTAAATCCAATATATAAAAAATTCCCTAAAGTGCAAAAATACATACAATGAAAACTAATATACATAAAGGGCAATGTGTCCGTAGACCAATTTAGTATGATAAAGTGAAAATAGTCTATAAAAGTGCTCCAATGAGCCAATTACAAATCCAAACAAATAATAATCTCATCCACATGTTGATCCCCCCGTGATGTGAATGAAACAAATCCATAAATTGCATGTGTCAATCCTCCTCCTGTGAGATCTAAATGCTCGCCTCACATTATGACCCCTGTTTCACCAGTGGGTCATAATCAGCTGTTCCCCTTTGGAGATAATGTTAGGTCTCTGCAGCAATCTGTCTACCCGTATCTACAATATTCTCCTGTCAGCTCTATTTATTTTAAGAAGAAGGTAATATGGGGAAGTTACAGTAGTACAGTTGGTTTTAATATATCCTTATTCTCCAAAAATCATCCATACACATCCACTACCTAATAGCCTGTTCTATTTTTTTTCCAATAATTTTTAATATAAATTTAAAGCAGCATGCAGACGTTTATACTTAAACAATCGTCAGAAAGTTATCAGAACAAGGATGCGATTTCCAATATACTCAGAGACCTTGAAAAGTTATACGTAGAAAAAATCTTTAAAAAATGTGTAGGCCCAATGATCTGGCACTACCCATTAACCACTTAAGCCCCGGAGGATTTGGCTGCTCAAAGACGAGAGCCTATTTTGCGATTCGGCACTGCGTGATTTTAACGGACAATTGCACGGTCGTGCGACACTGTACCCAAATAAAATTGACGTCCTTTTTTTCCCACAAACAGAGATTTCTTTTGGTGCTATTTGATCACCTGTGAGATTTTTACTTTTTTTTATAAACAAAAGAAGAGCGAAAATTTTGAAAAATAACAATATTTTTCACATTTTCTTTATATGAAATTCCCCCAAAAAAATGTAAAAATCAAAATTTGTTAACATTTTAGGCCAATTTGTTTTCTGCTACATATTTTTGGTAAAAAAAAGCGCAATAAGAGTATTTTGATTGGTTTGCGCAAAAGTTATTGCGTTTACTATCTAAGGGAAAGATTTATGTCATTTTTATTGTTTTTTTTTTTAACGAGTAATGGCGGCGATCTGCGATTTTTTTTTTTTTTGCGGGACTGCGACATTGGGGCAGACAGATCGGACCTTTTACTGACATTTTTGACATTTTGGGAGTACAGTAATCAATGCTATACATATGCACTGTTACTGTAAAAATTACACTGGCAGGGAAGGGGTTAACTTTATTAGAGATGCAGGGATTAAATGTGTCCCTAGGGGCGTGCTTATAACTGTAAAGGGGTGTGGCTTTTCATGTAACCACAGAGACTGCTGTTACACCAGGGATCCTTCCTTGCACCTAGACGGCGGCCCCCTCCTCCTCCTGACACCATGGCTCAGACGAAGCAGACTACCCCCACGGAAATGGAGCGATCCATGGAGAAGATCATCACAGTCTTCCAGAGGTACGCCGGCAAGGAAGGCAACGCCACTTCCATGAACTTCAAGGAGTTTTAACAGTTCATGAACGCTGAGCTGGGCTCATTCACCAAGAACCAGAAGGACCCACAGATCCTGCAGAAAATATTGAAGTCTGTAGACGGTAGGGTCGATGGGAAGCAGGATGGAGAGATTGACTTTCAAGAGTTTCTCAACCTTATCGGTGGGATGATGGTGGCCTGCAATGAGGCCTTGTTGAAGTGCCCACCAACGCAAAAGAACCCCTCCCCCGCCACAAAACCAACAGACATAGAATCTGCTATGGAAAGCATTGTTCGGATCTACCAAAACTATGCCGGCAAGAAAGGCGCAAAAAATGAGATGGATTACACAGAGTTCGAGGGATTTATGAAGGCGGAACTCAACTCCTTTACCGCTGTACGTACCTTGGCTGTAATATCTTCCAGATGGTTTCCTCAGTTTGTTCCATGTTTGTCTTTCACTGGGTAGACTCTGAGAAAAGGAATAACGGAAAAGAACAGCAGGGCGAAATCTTAGTGTAGTATATTAACATTTATTGTGGTGAAAAGGCATATGGCAACTCACACGGTGACAGTCAAAATCAGGCTCATCGCATAGTAAGGGCTTCCAATGGACAGTCTCACAACAAATGGGAACCTCAGACCAAGATGGGAGTACTGGGTGGATGGATACACCTGCAGGACCAAGTGAACCCACTGGGGGGGCACCAAAGTGCAGCATTATTAGTACTGAGAAATATTTGTAAATTAGTAACTCACATGGGAAGATCAGGCTCATCGCATAGTAAGGGCTTTCAATGGACAACGGGCAACCTCAGACTAAGATAGGAGTACTGGGTGGATGGATCCACCTGAAGGACCAAGAGAACCCACTAGAGGGTGGGGGGGGGGCACCATCAAACTAAGTGCAGCATTAATAGTACTGGGAAATATTTGTAAACTAGTAACTCACATGGGAAGAAGATATGGCACTTCTTGTAGGCAATTCGTAAGCGGTCGGGATGGGGCACCTCTTCCTGTTATTAGGGATGATCGAACTTTTCAAAAGTTCGATTCGACCAAAACACCCGAACTTCCCGAAAGTTCAGCCCGGATTTCAGAACCCCATTGAAATCAATGGGACCCGAACTTCGGTAATCAAAAAAACACAATTTTGAAGCCCTAAAACCTAATAAATGCCCCTAAAAGGTGCCTAGGGTTCTGGGTCATGCCCCAGGGACTATTAATCACATAAAAAAAAGTTCTTAAAAATTGTCATTTTTGATAGAGAGCCAATTATTGAAAAAATTATTGAATAAAAAAAAAAAAAAGAGATTTCTTTGGATTTAGTGTCTGGGGGGTCTAAAAAGTGTACCTGTATTAGAATTGCAATAGAATAGGATAGTGGCTCCGCTATTTTCACACCTTGCCGGTTTTGTAGCAGGCATTTTTTTGGGCATTTTTTTGGGGGTCTTTGGAGGCAGGCATAACATCAGAACTTCTGTGTAGGGGTATATATACACACACACATGTATGTATATATACACATACACATATATAGGTGTGAAAGTAGCAGAAACCTATGCTTGCGCTAATTAAATAATTAACACCCATATGGCTTCTCTGCTATAACACCTATATGTGTGTATGTGTATAAATACATATAAGTGTGTGTGTATATATACCCCTATATAGAATTTCAGATGTTTTGCCTGCCTCCAAAGACCCCCAAAAAATGCCCAAAAAAACTCCCAGGTGTGTTGTTGCAGGCATTTTTTTTGGGCATTTTTTGGGGGTCTTTGGAGGCAGGCATAACATCTGAACTTCTGTATAGGGGTATATATACACACACACTTATATGTATTTATACACATACACACATATAGGTGTTATAGCAGAGAAGCCATATGGGTGTTAATTATTTCATTAGCGCAAGCATAGGTTTCTGCTACTTTCACACCTATATATGTGTATGTGTATATATACATACATGTGTGTGTGTATATATACCCCTACACAGAAGTTCAGATGTCATGCCTGACTCCAAACATGTCCTCAAAAAGGCCCTATAAACGCCTGCAACAAAAAGCCGGGTGACAGGGGCGAAGCCACTATCCGGTTCTATAAGTGTTCTAAGAGAAACAATCTTTTCTCTATAGCGGTCACCCTGACATGCAAGGGTTTTGTCACCCTGCCATAGCAGTCAGAGTCAGTTAACCCTACACTACACTACGGTCCCCTTACACTTAACACTTTCCCTACAGAAACGAGATTATTAAATCTAACTATAGTGGAAAATAGTACCCTAATTACACTAGATATCCCTTTCCTCACACTAATAATTGCTAAATGACACTTTGAAGCAGAAGTAACAGACCTGCTTCCACTCTCTTCCACAGCCCTGTATTAAAATGGTAGAGATTTGGCGGGGCTATCTTATATACTGGGGGGCGTATTCACTAATGATTGGCCTCTGGACCCCCTAGTCACTCCAATCAAATTCCTAGCATTCTCCTGCCCCCTCAATTGGCTTTTACTGATGGTTCTGGTCCAATCATGGGCTTTTAAAGCCCAGTTCCTGTCCCGTTGCATTTTGGTCGGTTCTGGTTGCCGAATTCTGAACTTTTTCAGCAAAAAGTTCGGAATTCGGCCGAACCTCGAACACCGATGGTCGACCCGAACCGTTCGATCATCCCTACTTGTTATACCTGAAGGGACAACTTGCAGCCTGGAAAGTTCGGACATCAGGCTGAATGACCACTTGGATAGGAGTGAGAGAGCTTCTTGTGGGATAAAGAGAAGATGGAGAGATGCTGGGGGGGGGTCAGTTGTTGCTGGAAGGAATCTACTGTTTAGATAGGGGTCTATTGACACTGGGGTGTGATGTGGAGTCTATAGATGCTGGGGGAATCTACATTTGCAGGGGGTGTTGTTGCTGGGGGGTGGGTCTTATGTTCCTGAGGGGGTCAGTTGTTGCTGGAAGGGATGTACTGTTGAGATACGGGTCTATTATAGGTTGAACTGGATGGACTGGTGTCTTTTTTCAACCTCACTAACTATGTAACTATGTAAGGGAGAATGATAGGCGGCTTTGTTTACACCAGCCTCCTGTCTTTCTCCCTCTCCACCGGGAGATCGCGAGTGACCGGCGGACATCGGACCCGCCGGTCACACGCGCGGGGATGCAGGGGAACGAACAGGAGCGTGCCTCCGGCGGCGCGCGCTCGCCTCCTACAGGCTCTTGGGCTAGCGACATAGTACTACGTCACTTTGCCCAGGAGGGGCTGACCGCAGCAGTAAATGTAATTGCGGCGGTCGGCAAGTGGTTAACATGACTCATTAGCACATCTAAGGCTATGAGCCCATAAAAATCAGCATCTAAGCACCAAGAAACCAAAAACATCAACATTAGATAATACGTATCAAGTAACAGTATAATAAGTTGATCATCACCAATAGTGCCCTAAATATGGGAACTTTAAAGCAGTGTCAACTAAGACCTGTCCCGATCTCTCGTATCATTAGGTCTCAATCTCAAAAAATAAATAAAAAAGGGGGAAAATTGGAATTATAGGGGAGACTTCAAAATCCCCTAATAGCATCCTACTAAAATGTATTATTATGGTGTAACAGAACCAAAAACAGGAAAAATGAAATAGAAAGAGAGAAGAAAAGGTCAGAAAAGGGTAGAATAGAGTAGGATATGTCCCCTCAGCCCGAACCGCCCCTCACAGTATGGCTCAGTATTCAGGGAGCCTGAAAATAAGCAATCCAGGTATTCCATACTTTTTCAAACCTAGCTTGTTTATCTCTGCGAATGCTGGTCAGTTTTTTATTAATCATAATCCAAGATATTTTATGTTTCACCATCGCAACATTGAGCACAGGTGATTTCCATGCAAGTGCCATGGTTATTTTAGCACCTAAGAGAAAAATAAATATGAGTTCGTATATGTCTGTGGATCTCCTCTGGTAGGTCAGTAAACAGCAGCGTCTAGGCACCTCTGGGAACACTCTGTCATGTCACTGAATGGATCAGGTTAAACATCCTGATCCAGAAGTGCCAGACCTTCGGACAGGACCACCAGACATGATACATATCACCTTCCTGTCCACATCCCCGAAGACATAGGGGTGAGGTACCAGGATATAATTTCGCCAACCTTGTTGGAACAAAGTACCAGTGCGATAACACTTTGTAATTTGCCTCCACCAAGAAAGTGTTAAGTGTACCCATGTGCACCATAGGCAACCATTTTGTCCACACCTCCTCTATTGTCTCCCCTAGATCCGATTCCCATGCCCATTGATATGAAGGTTTGTTACCCTGATTGGTTAACAGGGCATATAACTCAGTAATGTCTTCAAACCCACGTATGCACCTGCTCTCAAATAGGGTCCTAGTAGTTATATCAATCTGATCCCTTATTAGGGTTTGCATGAAGTGGGTAATTTGTATAGACGATAAGTCTCCTCAGGGGGCATTTGTAATGTTTCCTTAAAGTAGCTATGTTGTCTTATCCCCTATAAAGTGTGCTATTCTGTAAAGACCCTTGTTGACCCACCAGGGGAATTGGTTAATCTGTTGGCCTGGAAGAAAATGAGGGTTATTGAAGAGAGGGGCCATCGGCAAGTGGGGGGATTTTAAAGGGTACAATTTACATGCTTTGTCCCACAACCGCTAGGAGTCGGATAAGGAAGGCTCAACACCACCCTACGCTCCTTCGCAGGTAGCCACATTAGGAGTTTCAGGGGCAGGGCTGAGCTCACCTGCACCTCCAAGTGGACTCAATCCGGCTTATATTTCCCAGCAAAAATTTTGTATAATTGGCCCGGTTGTGCCGCCCTTTAGTATCGCATGAAATGGGGAACTCCTATTTGGATCTATACAGAGTAGAACGGGCTACCCAGTAGCCACCCTTGTTCCAAATAAATTTATAAATCAGAGACTGTAACTGCCTGAAACAGGGCCGTATTTAACGCAAGGCAAAAGGGGCAGCTGCCCAGGGCCCAGTCATTGTTGTGGGGCCCAAAGCAGCTGCCCCTTCAGCCCACGCTGCGGGGAGATAAGGACACAGATAGGTTCAGGGATGATGTGTGGGTGCCGTAGCCAGGGTGGGAGATGAGGGGGAGCAGGGCAATGTAGGAGACAAACACATGGTCGGTGTTGCCGGTGCTTAGTACTGGTAAGAGTGGTGGGACGAGGGAGAAGTGAGGCTCAGGGCATTTGTATACAAAGTGTAGTAAACACACACAGGTGCAAGAAATTTGGGTACCTCACTGGGCTCCAGCGACAGTTTCTGCCTCTGCCCCAGTGTTTGGTTCCAGGCAGGACAAGTGGAGTGGGATGTTTTCAGCTTCCCCCGGGGGTTGACTTATCCATCAGTCACCTGAGTTTTCCCTTGGTTCTAGCAGTGGGTAAGCGGGTGTTCCCTGCGGCTTCCTCGAGGGTATGTGCAGCTTACTCCTTCTCACTACATAAGAACCTTTATCTGTCAGCCCTAGCTCCTCTCTACCTCTCTGGTGGGACTTACCCATCTAGCACTTTCTCACTCAGTTTCAGACAGCTGGCTGGCTGTTCTTTGGAAGGATACATTGAGGTTGTTTGTTTTGTAAGGATGCACTGTTGTACAATAAACCAATTTACTCTATCTGTCACTGACACTGATACAGAGATGAAATACAGATAATGGAGTTGTTCCTTGAGAACTTCAAGCCATCTGTTGCAGTGGCACAGGATTTGTGGTTTGTTTATTCAGAGGGGGGTGCTGTGTAATAATGAGGAAAGTATGGGGGAGGGGATCCTGTGTAATGATAGGGTAGTATAGGGGAGGAGGGTCCTGTGTAATGATGGGGGTTGTATGGGGAGGTCTATGTGTGTGTGTGTGTGTGTGTGTGTTTTTTGGGATGTTAGGGTGGAAAACAAAATTGCATGGGGGGGAGCCAAGAAAATGTTTGCCCAGGGTCCAATCAATATTAAAGACAGCACTGGCCGGAAGAAAACTGGTGGTACTGGAATCGGGAGGGACCTAAAATAATATAGTATGCGAGGAAGAACCGTCATCTTAACGGTCGCTAATCTACCCATCCAGGAAAGATTATAGGCTTGCCAGGTCTTCGTGTCACGTTCTGTAGAGTCATATAGAGGCATGTAATTTGCACGAAGTCAATTTAATCCCAAGATATGGGAGCGCCTGCGTACACCAAGATGTCCATATAGAATCTAGAACTATGTCTGGAAGATTTATATTCAGTGCCTCCGATTTTAGTTGATTGACCCTTAACCCAGAAACGGCTCCGAAATCGCACAGGAAGGCAACTAAATTGGGCAAGATCATAACAGGACCTGTTATGAATAGCAGCATGTCATCGGCAAATTGGCCACATCTATGGATTTTGCCACCACTTTCCACGCCATGGATGTTGGGGTTGGATCTAACAGCTATTGCCAGGGTCTCAATAGCTATCACGAAGGGGAGAGGGGAGAGAGGATATCTCTGCCTAGTTCCCCTATGGGTTTTCAAAAGGTCTGAAGTACGATCATGCCCAATAATGTTAGCCGACGGGTTTGAGTATAGAGCACTTAGAAGATTAAGAAATTTCGGTCCACAGTTTAATTTTCCTAACAAATGAAACAGGAAAGGCCAGGATAGAGAGTCAAAGGCCTTTTGTAGGTCCAGTGACAAAGCATAACCCATCGGGCACCCAAACTATCCCAGTTAGATTGCAACACAGTGACCAAATCCATGGCCCGTCAAATATGATTGGCAGCCTGTCTCCCTTTGACAAATCCAACCTGCTCAATGTGAATATATTATATCAGGAAGTTATTAAACCGATTTGCATATATTTTGGTTAGAAGTTTTAAGCCAATATTGATCAGGGACATTGGTATATTAGGTGGTAATTGGCCAAGTCAGTATGGTCCTTATCCAGTTTGGGTATTAAACATATATTAGCTCTGCATCAAGGGCTGTGCCATCCTGTATCGCCATGAAAAATTAGAGGAGGTGGGGTGCTAACAGGGTAGCAAATTTCTTATAATATGCGGCACAGAAGCCATCTGGAACTAGGGTATTCAAAGTCTTAGCTTGTTTAACCCCACCGATGTACCTGTACGTGGGCTTGAAGAAGTGGTTGTACCGGGATGATGCCTGCAGCTGCAAGTACAGTTTTTTTTAAAGCCAGCAGTCAGCTTTCAGGAGCTAACAACCGATGTGGCTCAGCAGCCGCTCGGCCGTTATCCTAGCGTGCGGGAGGGGACACACCCCCTCCCCTCCGCCTTCCGCGGCTGTGCCTGGGTTTCCCGTCCCACCTGCTCATCCCCCGGGTGGTTGGAGTCCCGAACTAAGCCGTATTCAGCTTCGATTGGGTCTCCGATCATGTAACCCGGAAGAGAAGCCACAACATCACTTCCGGTTTACTCGGCTGCCGATTTAAAAAACTGTTAGTATTCAAAAATGCCCATTTCGGCGTTTTGAATACTTTGAAGTGCAGTGGAGGAGTCTGGGGTTCTTTTTTTAAACAGTGTTAAAAATAAAATATAAAATAAAATAAATAGGAAAAAAATTTTTTTTAAGATGCATACGTGAGTCACGCCCGCAAATGAAAACTGTGTTCAAATCACACATTTGAGGTATCGCCGCGATCATCAGAGCAAGAGCAATAATTCTAGCAAAAGACCTCCTCTGTAACTCTAAACTGGTAACTGTAAAAACATTTTAAAGTGTTGCCTATGGAGATTTTTAGTTGCCATTCCACAAGTTTGTCGACATTCCACGAGTGTGTGCAATTTTAAACCGTAACATGCTAGGTTTCTATTTACTCGGCATGACATCATCTTTTACATTATTCAAAAATATTGGGATGACTTTACTGTTTATTTTTTTTAAATTCATTGAAATGTATTTTTTCCCAAAAAATTGCGTTTGAAAGACCGCTGAGCAAATACCACGTGACAAAAAATATCAACGACCGCCATTTTAATGTCTTTGCTAATATATATATATATATGTATATATATATATATATATATATAATGTTTGGGGGTTCTAAGTAATTTTCTAGCAAAAAAATACTGATTTTAATTTGTACTGTAAATAAAATGTGTCAGAAATAGGCTTGGTCCTTAAGTGGTTAATCACCGTCAACATCTCTTCTATTGTGATTTCCTTTTTCAAAATCTCTCGATGGGAGACTGAGAGACAAGGGAGAGTGAGATCTTTAGGAAAACTGTCTATGGCTCCAGTCGACGGAGTCTCCCGCTCACCGTATAATGAAAAATAATAGGCATGAAACAAATCTATGACTGTCTCTGGATATTTGGTCAGTATGCCATGCGCTTGCCTAATCTTAGGGAGTACCATTCAGCAAAATCGAGGCATCAGTTTACCGGCCAACAGGGTACCTGGTTTATCCTTTACTGTGCAAAAGAAGGCTTGTGTCCAGCTAAGACTCTTTTCCTCCCAGGTCGTCAGGCAACAATTCAGTTCCAGCTGGACAAATCTATTTTGTCTCTAAGGTCCAAGTTTGGGTTTTGGTTGTGTTGGGTCAGTAGAAAAGGGAAGCAAAGACAAAGGCAAAGACAAACAGGGTACCACCACCACTAGCCCTTACCCACCCATAGAAACATCAACAGTAACTGTATGAACCATAACTGTGAGAATGGAAAGTCCCCCCCCCCCCCCCAAAACAAAGCAATATACATCAAGAAAACTCCCCTCTTCCCCCGACCCAAATCCCCAGGGTCTATCATTCTCACTATTAGCAATGAAATGTTAGGATTCATCAGGGATGTTCCATTTGTGATCCCACCCTAGGATCAGTGAGAAAAAGAAAGGAACCGAAAGAAAATATTACTGCACAAGGTCCACTTGAACCACGAGAGGGATCATTGCCTTCATGGGGGTCTGCCTTTGAGCTTGGCTTGGCTTCTGGTGGTGCGCCACACTGGAGATATGAGATCTGTGTGGACCTGGTGGCAAGAGATTTGGGTTATGGGGTGCAGGTTTCTTCACCCTCTGGAAACGTGGAGAAGGAATGTTTATTATTGTGGAAGGTAAAGTTGAATCAAAAAGGGAAGGCCCTTTATATTTTTGGCTATAAGAGGCTGTAGCAGAAGTTTCATAGCTCTGTGTTTCTGGATAGTAGCCAGTGAAATGTCCACGAAAATCTGGATTTTGTGATCCCAAAGCTGCATGTCAGCTATTTCTCTGGCTCTGGACATAAGACAGCATAAAATTGGGCTTTGCAACAATGTCTCTTGGTAGACCATCATTGCGTGGTGCTGTCAGGGCCCTGTGTGCTCTGTCCAGTTCCAGTTTATGGGAAGGTATATCAGGGATGAGATGTAGGATAAGTTCTTTAACCATAGCTTCAGAATGGGTAAAAGATTCAGGGATGCCACGAACCCTAAAGTTTTATCAGCAATTTTCCAGGTTATCGATCTTGATTAGTGCATCATCCAATCTCTTGTGTAGGCTCTCAATACACTCAGTGTTTTGGTTGACTCTGGTAATGGTGTCTTCCAGTGTGTTTTCTATTGTCCCAATGTGGGAACCCAGCACCTGAAATTCTTGTTTTAGATCAGAAGTTATGCGTTTACTTGCTTTTTCAAGCCTTTGTTCCAATAAGGTGGAAAATCACGCCAGTAGAATGGGATCCCCCGAGTACTCCACTGGCGGTGGTGCCGCGGCCTGGGCACTAGGTAAAGACGAAGGGCTGTCCTCTCTACTCCCCTAGCTCAAATCTATGCCACATAGTGCTCTGTCCAGATCTCATTGAGAAGATAATATATCTCTTTATGGGGACAGTGATGCAGCTGAGAGACCCCACTGTTCAGATTCTCTGCTCAGTCCTGTCCATGCAGGTCTGGGAGTAGTGTATGAGGGTCTGGCTGCAGCCCCTCTGTGTGCTTCAATGCTGCCGCCGCCATGTTGGACACAGGGGCTGTCTCCTAATACTCGACTGCGGACAGCTGTGCAGTGGTTTGGGGCTTACCCCTGGCCAAAAACCGGATCCAGGAAGCAGCATAAGTCCACCCGGGTGCGTGGAGATAGCAGGTGGGATTGCCGTCTGCTCAGGCGGGAGATATTAGGCCAGCGGGGAGCGGAGCTGAAGCTCCACATCGGCGCCATCTTCAGCTGCGCGCATATACGCCCCCACCTGTTCTATTTTTGATTAAATAGTTTCTTACTGTGTTTATCTTCCTTCTTGTAACATCCTTCATGAGGTCAGCACGCACCACGTGGAACGCAAGCCGGAACACTCCGCTCACCACTCTGCTAGGAGGTGTTTGTTAGCGGTTTCTTTGACTTCAAACTTGGAGTTTGAGTCTTTCTTCACTTCGATTTTTATGAATATTTAATGAATAAACTTTTAAAACGATAATACACTATCTGGAGCCTTTCTTTTAACCCCATATCCTGAGGATCGAGATCGGGTAACGAGAAACCTAACCTGTATCCCACCAGGATCATCTACAAAGGGGATCCCCAATCTGGCCTGAACAGCCTCCAAGCCCTGTAGGTCCTAGTGCTATACAGCACATAGGACCCAACAATTCTGGTAAGTCATTTATTTCTACCACGAGCCACAGGAAAAGAGGAATCCACGTCACTAAAGTCACAAACTTTTATTTATTGAGCACGAAGCACTTTGCTCCTGAACACCACTTGAAAAGACTTTATTTATTGAATTTTACATTTATTTATTCACATATATTGATCACCACCGGAAAAGACTTATTTATCTATTTATCAATTCCTTGGAACTTTTTATTAATTTTCATATGTTCAATTGATTTGTATTTTCACTTATACTGTAAAGATAAGTTTTCAACATTGTTCACATACAATAAGATAATTTTTTTTGCGGCAAGCGCTGTATATACCCTAGGCTATTTTTATATCAACAATTAGTTAACTGTCTTGGGGGTTATGCCACCTCACTATTCTGAAACCACACTGCCATCCTCTTCCATTGTTCATTTAGAAAATGTGTTGTATTCTGTGACCCATTCACAAAAATAAAGCATTTTGTGAAAGGCCAAGGGGAGAGAAGGCACGTAGTATGACTTGTGTATAGGAGAGTCGCAGCTTTCCTGTTGCAGTGCCAGAAGTATAGAGTAAGTTATAGTAAGTTATGCTTCTCGGCATCAATAAAAGTATAAAATGTATGGAAAGTGTCATGATCAAGGAGGTGGCATACACCTTAATTCAGTTAATAGTTGTTACTCAAAAGTTTTTAAAAAATCCTGGAGTCAACATGTTGTCAATAGTTGAGTTCTTCTTTTTTAATTTTTTTTCACAGTCATATTTGCAATGGCAAATGTTTAAAAGTGTTAGAAAACCCTAACTATAACTAGTACTAAAATATTGATGTACTTACCTATTTTCACTATTTTTACTGCAGTCTGGTCACACTATCCTGCACCTCTTTGTAAAGGAGCGCTCGGCAATGGCTGTGAATTCCAGGAGCCATGGAGTCACACATAGACTCCCATGGCCCTTCCATTGTCAATGCTCCCTTCCTCCTGCAGCAGCCACTCTGATACAGAGTAGCCGGAGCTGTGGGATCACATGACCAGACCGGAACAGATTAAAAAGAGGCAAGTACACACATCTTGTTTATACAGGTTAGGCAGGACAGGTAGGAGGAGGGGGGCAACATTTTTAAGAATAGGTACAGTAAGGGTTTTCTTCCCCTTTAAATACCCTTTTCTAGCAGCACACTAGAGAGTCTGACCCCTGCAGTACACAGAAGTCAGATTTTCTAGCTTGCCGCTAGGACAGGGTATATTTACTTGGAGCTGTCGTTTGTTTAGTGATAGGTAAAAATTAAGTGCAAAAAAAGCATGCCCTTAAACCAGCTTGCATAATATCACTCACATTCATAGTATCCCCCATAACCACAGATAAAATTAAAGTTAGGCATACACTGCTTAGACCTATTATCCTATTATCAACTAAAATTGTCCTGCCACTGGTCACTTTTACACAGGTGTATCACTTGCAGTCTGAAACTCTAAATCCTGTCAGGACAACACCTGCCTGTGCTTTTTGTCTCTAATGTTTTTGCTCATTAACCATTTTAGATCCACCCTATAGCAGTTTTACTGCTACAGGGCAGCACCTGTGCGCCAGATCATGTGATCACGTGATCTGACACTTTCGGGTAGGGGGCTTGCATGCACCCTTGCTTCCGCTGAGCGGACAGCTTGCTTCCGCTGAGCATATTGCAAAAATGGCCTAGTGATGAAGGGGGGTAAATCTTCCGGAGGTCAAAAGGTTAAAACTGTCCTGCTGCTAGCCGATTTTTACATTGTGATTCTGTTTCCTCATTGGTTTGTAGCTCTCAATTCTTGTAGGAAAACACTCCTCATTTCAGTTTATTCTTGCTTAATAAAACTGTCTTGCTGCTGGCAAATTTTTTACAACTCTCATCTCTTTAGGCTGGCACTCCTAATTCTTGAATGAAAGCTCCTGCCTGTGCCTTGTATCTCTGAATGTCTGCCTTCGGTTCATTTCTACAGCTCAAAAATATGTAGGTGGGTGGAACCCATTACAGAAAGTTAAAGCACCAACACCCCAATTAAGAAATATAAAGTAGAATTAAAGTAGAATATGGGAACTAGGGACTTTTAAGGTGCACAGATAGACCAAGTAATATTCAATACCAAACCCAGAAAATGTTTAGATCCCCGGTGTTTTTTGGGTTTGGTATTGAATACTGTTCCTATAGGATTCACAAGCATGAACCTATCCATGAGGTTGGATGATTTTGCACCCTTTGTAAGTGGACATTGTGGGTCGTAAGAGACAATTATCAAAGTATTTTTTTCTTCTTTTTTTTTATTATATAGTGTATTGGAATATTCTCCTTTTTGATATGGTAATTGTTATTGACAGGTTTATTTCCCGCTTTACCAGTCATATACCTCCCTCCTGCAGTTGACCCATTGCGTTGGACCATTGGGCCCTTGGGGCTAGATCTGCATCATATATTCCACGCTGTGTGTATTGCACTGCAGGTATAGACAATCCTCTATAATTAGAGTATAAAGGGCTGCATTGATATTCAAACATGATTATGTAAGAGTATGGCTCCATTCACACCTGAGCGTATTGTTTTCAGGTGTTTTTTCTGGCTTTTTTCAGGCGTTTTTTCTGGCTTTTTTCAGGCATTTTTCAGGCTTTTTTCAGGCATTTCTTGCAGGTGTTTGGAGGCTGTTGTTGACATCTAACAAAAACGCTTGTAATCTTCTAAAAAAAGAAGCTCATGTACTTTTTTGAGCTTCAGGCATTTTGCTTCAGGCGACAAAACACTCAGATGTGAACAGGGGCCATTGAAAGGAATAGGGTTTTGCTTGCTGGGCATTTTGAGACCTCAGAAATTAGTGTTTTATGAGCTGAAATATTTAGATTTAAATCTACGCTTTTTCTGAAGAAGCCGTCAAGGCAAAACCAGTCATCAAAGCGTAGTAACATGCAAATTGAATATAAAATTATTTTTAAACTGATGTTTTTAATGTTTTGGAATAAATACATTTATATATTTTTATATATATTAGATTTCTTTATTGTTCATGTTTTCCTTGGTCTGTCCATTACAGTTTGTTCGGTCTATCTGTGCACCTAAAAAGTCCCTAGTTCCAATATTCTACTTTATATTCATTTCTACAGCCACAAATGCACTGCCAAGGTGCACTGTCACTGAGAGTGACTATAAAAATGTTACTCTTCAGGAACACCATGTACAATGCCATGTAAGGCATCCCTCAAGCCTGTAATATTGTAATTTAAGGGATATGTTGCTGCAAGCTATTTTTTTTATTTTTACTTTTGCCATCGGTACATGTGCCCAGCTTTTCATACATTTTTTGACAATAGTTAGCCTAATAACTCTATCAATTGCCAAAATTGACTAACCAGGTTTGCACCCTCTTCCCCATCAATACCTTATAGACTTTGATGCAATTTGTGGCAAAGTCCAGGCTCTCCAAACTTAAAATACTGAACTCCTGTTGAATCAAACCCGTGCAGGATTTTATCTGCTTTGCACTTCACTGGACAAGGCAGGCCTATTGAAATCCATTTGCATTACAAGTCAAACCCAGCTTTTTGCTGTATTTTCATTTGGACAAACACAGCCCTACACTGAAATTGATGTAATTAAAAGTAATATATCTTTTTCTTAAAGCAGCAGAGTTTCTGATATAAACACAATTTTGTTTCTAAAAGCCATAGGTAAAAGAAAACATCCTGAATTTGCATTGTAGGTGTGGCTCTGTTTGACTACCATAACAAAGACACATTCTGAGAAGTAAATAGAAGTTTTAAAAACAGTTGTGAAATTAAGTTTATTTAAGAAGAATTTTAAGGTTCTAGCTTTAATGTTTTAGTAAACCTTGCCATATTGCAGTGCCGCCATCCAGTCAGCTGAATATTCAATATCGTGCAGACACCCAATGATCATGGCATTTTATGACCCAACTAATATGACAGCTGTGTTTCTCTTGGGAAATCATAGCCCATTGTCTGCAATGATATTGTTTGCTAGTTATATGTTTGGTGACCCATATAATAGTCAACAATGTTATGTTTGTTGTTAGCTTTAACAAGTAAGGTTATCAGCATATCCATCAGTTTCCGTAATGCACTATACAGAACTGCTCTAAGCCCTGTTATCAAGGGACATGTTGTACCCTCCGAGCCTGCTAGCACAAATATTACGCTATTATGACTGTTCATATGGTGAAATAGAGACAGATGCTCCCAATAGTTCCTTCACTATAGTTATAAATGTACCCAGGTATTTAGTCCCTCAGCTACACGCAACGCTACTCTAGGCTCTTTCTACAGATGTCTTCTATTTAAAGCAGCCTTAATCTTCGAGAAACCCTTGACAAAATTCTAAGATCTACAGTTCACAGAATGTTAAGGCTTTTACACATGGGTCAAATATCGGCAGGTACTGGCTATGAACAGAAACCGTCTGATATTCAGCCAGTGTGTACAGCAGCCTGTCTTACAGAAATCGGCCTAATGTCCGGCTTTTGTTGAACTGGCATGCTGGAAAAACAGCAGCCAACCGGCATCTGATTAATTCTCTCAGTAAATGGCTGTGAGCACTGACTGGTGTGTTTTGGCTGGGGGAAAGTCCTTGTGTCAGAACACAATAGCTCTACAGGGAGATAGCTGCACTAACATCACATAATTAGTACAGCAAGCTCCTCTGTTTTCTTTTCATTCAACCTACAGGTTTGAACAAAAAAAAAACTACCAGGCTTTAGTGTGATTAATGAGTTGAAAATATAAATCAATGAATAAATATTAAATCTTATCCCTTTGTAGCTGTGTAAAACTCAATTCTCATTAGTGTTCACTCAATGCAAACTCTACGCTACACTGGTGTCCAGTGCAAACCTCACTCTGCATTGGTGTCCAGTGCAAACCTCACTCTGCATTGGTGTCCAGTGCAAACCTCACTCTGCATCGGTGTCCAGTGCAAACCTCACTCTGCATTGGTGTCTAGTGCAAACCTCACTCTGCATATATACCACTATACACAAGTTCAGATGTTTTGCCTGCCTCCAAAAACCCCAAAAAAATGCCTGCAACAACACACCTGGGCGTTTTTTTTTTTGGCGCTAGCGTTTTTTTGGGCATTTTTTTTAGTTCTTTGGAGGCAGGCAAAACATCTGAACTTCTGTATACAGGTATATATACACACATACTTATATGTATATACACACCTAGACATATATAGGTGTGATAGTAGCAGAAATATATGCTTGCGCTAATGAAATCATTTACACTAATATGGTTATGCTCCTATAACACCTATATATGTCTAAGTGTAAAATACATATAAGTATGTGTGTGTACACAAGTTCAGATGTTTTTCCTGACTCCAAAGAACCCAAAAAAATGCCCAAAAAACGCTTGCAAGGTGTGAAAAGCGAGAAGCCACTATCCTGTGCTGTAAGTGTTCTAATACAAACAAGTTTTTTTAATGGTTCTGGACATGCTACAGAGCTGAAACTTCACAGGTACACTTTTTAGACCCCCCAGATACTAAATCCAAAGAAATTATTTTTTTTTTTTAATTTTTATTTTTTTTATTTTTTCAATAATTGTCTCGCTATCAAAAAATGAAAATTTTTAAGAACTTTTTTTGTGTGATTTTGTGTCTGGGGGGTCTAAAAGGTGTACCTGTGAAGTTTCAGCTCTGTAGCATGTCCAGAACCATAAAAAAAAAGATAATTTGTATTAGTGCAATTATAGATCTGTAATATGGCTTCGCTCTTTTCACACCTTGCTGGTTTAGTAGCAGGCGTTTTTTTGGGCATTTTTTGGGTTCTTTGGAGTCAGGAAAAACTTCTGAACTTGTGTATAGTGGTATATATACCCGTATTCACAAGTTCAGATGTTTTGCCTGCCTCCAAAAAACCCCAAAAAAATGCCTGCAACAACACACCTGGGCGTTTTTTTTTTTTGACGCTAGCGTTTTTTTTGGGCATTTTTTTGGTTCTTTGGAGGCAGGCAAAACATCTGAACTTGTGTATAGTGGTGTATATACACACATACTTATATGTATATACACACCTAGACATATATAGGTGTGATAGGAGCGTAACTATATTGGTGTTAATTATTTCATTAGCGCAAGTAGTTTTTTCTGCTCCTTTCACACCTATATATGTGCAGGTGTATATATACAGACATGGGTGTGTATATATATATATCCCCTATACACATGTTCAGATGTCATGCCTGACTCTAAACATGTGCTCAAAAAATCACTATAGATGCCTGCAGCCAAAAATAATGCTGACTGCGGCAAAGCCATATTACTGCAGCGAAAGTGACTTGAGAGAAACTATCTTTTCTCTATAGCGGTCACCCTGATATGGAAGGGTTTGGTCACCCTGCCATAGCAGTCACTGTCAGTTCACCCTACACTACATTACGGTCACCCTGATATGGAAGGGTTCGGTCACCCTGCCATAGCAGTGAGTTAACCCGACACTACATTACGGTCACCCTGACACCTCCCACTTTCCCTACAGAAACTAAATTTTTGAAGCTAACTAAAGATTAAAGGAGCACTCTAACTACACTAGATATCCCTTTCCTCACACTAATAAATGCTAAATGACACTTTTAAAGTAAAATTAACAGAACTGCTTCCACTCTCTTCCATGTCCTGTATAACAATGCTAGGAATTTGGCGGGGGCTATCTTATATACTTGGGGGCGTATTCACTAATGATTGGCCTAGGGACCCCCTAGTCACATTCCTAGCATTCTCCTGCCCCCTCAATTGGCTTTTGCTAATGGTTCTGGTCCAATCACAGGCTTTTAAAACCCATTTCCTGAACCATTTTGGTCGGTTCTGGTTGCCGAATTCCGAACTTTTTGGGCAAAAAGTTCTAAATTCGGCCGAACCTCGAACCGATGGTTGACCCGAACCATTCGATCATCCCTAGTGAAGAAACCCTTCCACATTTGGAGATTAAATCTCTTTTCCTCTAGGAGTGAAGAGTTCCCCCTTGTCCTCTTTGATGTCCTTAAAATGAATACCTCAACACCAAGTTTTCTATATGGACCCCTTATGCATTTGTACATGTTGATCATATCCCCCCTTAATCTCCTCTTCTCAAGAGAGAATAAATTCAGTTCCACTAATATTTCCTCATAGCTGAGCTCCTCCATGCCTCTTATCAGTTTGTTTGCCCTTCTCTGCACTTTCTCCAGTTTCTCAATATCCTTTTTGAGAACTGGAGCCAAAAACTGAACTGCATATTCCAGATGAGGTCTTACTAATGATTTGTACAGGGGCACAATTCTATCTATCTCCCTGGAGTCCATGCTAATATTATGTTTATGATCAAAACTCCCAGATCCTTCTCCGCTATAGATTCCCCCAGTTATACTCCCCCTAGTATGTATGATGCATGCATATACTGTCAAAATTAAACCTCACTTGCCACATAGTCACCCAATGAAACAGTGCATTGAGGTTGGCTTGTAAGTTGGAGACATCCTGTAAGGAAGTTATTCGACTGCATTGCTTGGTGTCATCTGCAAAGACTGAAATTGTATTTTTAGTCCCAGACCCTATATAATTTATGAATATATTAAAAAGTAAGGGTCCCAACACTGAAACTTGGAGTACACCACTGATAACTTTAGACCATTCTGAGTAAGAATCATTAACCACTATTTCTCTGAATTCTGTCTTTTAGCCAGTTTTCTTTCCATTTACAAACTGATCTTTCCAAGCCAGTAGTCTTTACCTTACACATTAGCTGTGTGTGGGGAACTGTGTCAAAAGCTTTTGGAAAAAATCCAAGTATATTACGTCCACAGCCACCCCTCTGTCTAAGGGTTTACTTACCTCCTCATAAAAATAAATCAGCTTTGTTTGACAACTTCTGTCTCTCAAGAATTCATGCTGCCTGTAGCTTAAAATATTTTTTTTCCAGCAAGAACTCATCAATGTGGTCTTTTATTAGACTCTCAAGTCTATAGTTACTTGGCAAAGACTTTTAAAAAGATCATTTTTTAAATATAGGCACCACATTGGCAATGTGTCAATTCAGTGGTACTATTCCAGTTCTTAACGAGTCCCTAAAAATTAGAAACAAAGGCTTTGAAATGACAGAGCTCAAATCTTTTAGGATCAGTGGGTGGATTCTATCGGTTTCAGGGGCTTTATTCACCTTTATTCTGTCTAAATATTTAATTACTATAATACTTTTGAGCCATTGTGGATCATTTGGGGCTTTGTCAATATGATCCCCATTATGGACATGAGCTCTCCCATGTTTCTTTGTATACACAGAGCTGAAGAAAGTATTTAATACATTTGCCTTATCTTTGTCCCCTGTCACCCACTCTAGATTATTTTGTAAAGGGCCTACATGCTCAGAATCTGACCTTTTGACTATTAATATATTTGAAGAATTTTTGGGGTCTGTCCTATCTTTTGCAATCTGTCGTTCATTTTGAATTTTTGCATCCTTGATTTCCTTTTTACATACTCTGTTATATTCTTTGTAACATTTAAAAGATAATAGTGTTCCTTCATTTTTATATCTTTTAAAAACTCTTTTCTTATTATCAATAGCTTTTTTAACTTTGGCCACATAGGTTTTATTTTTAGCCTTTTAAACTTATTGCCCATGGGAATATACTTTGCAGTGAGTTCACATACAGTTTTTTTGAAGAATTCCCATTTCTGTTTTGTGTTCATCAATGCCAATATTCTCTCGTAGTCTAAGTCTTGGAGATCAGCCCTTATTTTTGTTAAATTTGCTTTCTTAACCACTTCAATACCGGGCACTTTCACCCCCTTCCTGCCCAGGCCAATTTTCAGCTTTTAGCGCTGTTGCATTTTGAATGACAATTGCGCGGTTATGCAACACTGTACCTAAACCAAATTTATGTAATTTTTTCCCACAAATAGAGCTTTCTTTTGGTGATATTTGATCACCACAAGGTTTTTTCTTTTTTACTAAACAAATAAAAAAAGACCCAAAAGCTTGAAAAAAAAAAAGTGTTTTTGTTTATGTTATACAATTTTGTAAATAGATATGTTTTTCCTGCACTGATGAGCACTGATGAGGCCGCACTGACAGGCACTGATGAGGAGGCACTGGTGGGGTGGCACTGGTGGGGTGGCACTGATGGGGGGGCACTGATGGGGTGGCACTGAAGGGGTGGCACTGATAGGCAGCACTGATAGGCACTGATATGTGACACTGATAGGTAGCACTGATATGCAGCATTGGTGGGCACTGATAGGCAGCACTACTGGGCACTGATAGGTGGCATTGATGGGCACTGCTGGGCACTGATAGGCGGCACTGATCGGCGCTGATGGGAAGCACCGATGGGCATTAATGGGCACTGATAGGCAGCACTGGTGGGCAATAATGGGCACTGGTGGGTGGCACTGATAGATGGCAATGATGGGCACTGGTGGGCAGCACTGATGGGGAGGGCACTGGCGGGCTCCCTAAGCCCTTATTGCCATCCCTGGTGGCCATGGTGGGCATCCCTGGAGTCATAGGTGGGCATACCTGGGGTCATGGGTGGGCATCCCTGGTGGTTCTAGTGGCACCCCCCCAAAGGTCTGCACTGGTAATCAATGCTCTGATTACCAGTGCAGACCCCCCCCCCTGTCAGGAGAGCCGCAGATCGACTCTCCTCTACTAGTGTTATGGGGGAAGGGGGTTGGGACTTTAAATGAGACTCCTGACCACCGGAGTCTCCATCCCTGTTTGCATGAAAGCAAGAAAATAGAAGCAAAGTTGGGACTTTGAATGAGGTGGGACCAGACCATAATAGATATATATGTAATGAAAGGGACACAGGATAATGTAAAATCGTATGTTTATTGCAAGTCTATAGACCAGATACTAATATAGCCAAATGTTCACTGAAACCGTGTAGCCCATGGTAATGGGGTACACCTAAATGAAACAAAGGTAAGTATACAAGGTCCAAGACAGAGGTACATGGTAATACATTATTATCCTGGTACATACAAATAGGTACATAGAGCATAAACAAGGGGTCATAAATACACAGTATAACAACAATAACTTTTAAAAGCTGACATAGCCTGTGTTGAACTCAACGCGTTTCGTGAAAAATATCACTTCGTCAGGAGTAGGCATGTTGCAAGGTCTAAAGAGAATATACATGAATAAGTAAAATGAAATAAAATAGAAATAAAAATAATAAGCGAGTAGAACCACATAACCCTGTTAGGGGGGTAGAGCTTACACTGGGGTGGCGTGAAGTCCAGGGGATTGGTCTCACCCGGGAACTGAGGGGGCAAAGCCTGCGTGCGCCGCACAGTCATACCAATAAGTGCTAAGTGAAGTGGGATCCTCCAGAAGGGGTCGTATTATAGCCTCCACTGATGGTAAAGTATCCATCTGTAGGATGAATAGGGGTAATATAGATGTAAGAAAGTAATACTAATAATAATAGTAATGGTTGTACAAGGGAGCTGTTAATGAGATCCAGAGGAGCCAAGAGAACAAGAAAAGTGTAGCCAGTGATGATTACAAGGTAATGCGGAGAGCCACCAAGTAATATGGGAATATATAAGTAAACCACCTATGGTGTTAAGAATAGTATCTAACATAGTGGACCACCAGATAATAAAGGGTGTGATATAGAGAAAGTGGGAGCAAATAAGATAATAATGAAAGGGAGATATCCAATGTAAGATCCCCAAAGAGTATCCATGTGAGATTGTAGATGGGCAAAACCAAGGAAGTATGCCAAAAGGGTGTATAAAGAGATAAGTGTAGGAAACCAAAATAGAGTGATAGGTACCTGGGCAGGCGCAAAGGCAGGGATTGCACCCAGCGTCACACTGCTGCACAATAGTATGAAGCCGCCAAACCGACAGAGACGTCAGTGGAGCCTCCGCATTTATGCGCAAGATGGACAGCCACGTGACAGGACCTGGGCGCCACATTGTGACGTCATATCCCGCACGGGAATGCGTGGCGCCGATGAGCTGCGGCCGCCACCCGGCCTCCCAGCCTGGACCCCGCCCAACAAGGTCGGGGGGAGGGAAGGAAAGGAGGCGGAACAGGAAGCGGACGGAGCCCATCGCAGTTCCCGGGGAAGACACAGCCCCGGAACACACATAAATCCAGAGGGCTTGTACCTAACATAGTCATAGTAATATTAGTAATTTGTAAGGAAAAAATAAAAATAAATAAATTGACAAAACGTGTATATAGGGCCAAATTGTAGGACCAGATATTAAAGGTATGCATGCAGCTAACAAAAAATTGTTGTAATAAAACATAAAAATAGCGCTGGTAAACCACACCTCCATCCCTAAATCAATTGTTATGGGGGAAGGGGGTTGGGACTTTAAATGAGACTCCTGACCACCGGAGTCTCCATCCCTGTTTGCATGAAAGCAAGAAAATAGAAGCAAAGTTGGGACTTTGAATGAGGTGGGACCAGACCATAATAGATATATATGTAATGAAAGGGACACAGGATAATGTAAAATCGTATGTTTATTGCAAGTCTATAGACCAGATACTAATATAGCCAAATGTTCACTGAAACCGTGTAGCCCATGGTAATGGGGTACACCTAAATGAAACAAAGGTAAGTATACAAGGTCCAAGACAGAGGTACATGGTAATACATTATTATCCTGGTACATACAAATAGGTACATAGAGCATAAACAAGGGGTCATAAATACACAGTATAACAACAATAACTTTTAAAAGCTGACATAGCCTGTGTTGAACTCAACGCGTTTCGTGAAAAATATCACTTCGTCAGGAGTAGGCATGTTGCAAGGTCTAAAGAGAATATACATGAATAAGTAAAATGAAATAAAATAGAAATAAAAATAATAAGCGAGTAGAACCACATAACCCTGTTAGGGGGGTAGAGCTTACACTGGGGTGGCGTGAAGTCCAGGGGATTGGTCTCACCCGGGAACTGAGGGGGCAAAGCCTGCGTGCGCCGCACAGTCATACCAATAAGTGCTAAGTGAAGTGGGATCCTCCAGAAGGGGTCGTATTATAGCCTCCACTGATGGTAAAGTATCCATCTGTAGGATGAATAGGGGTAATATAGATGTAAGAAAGTAATACTAATAATAATAGTAATGGTTGTACAAGGGAGCTGTTAATGAGATCCAGAGGAGCCAAGAGAACAAGAAAAGTGTAGCCAGTGATGATTACAAGGTAATGCGGAGAGCCACCAAGTAATATGGGAATATATAAGTAAACCACCTATGGTGTTAAGAATAGTATCTAACATAGTGGACCACCAGATAATAAAGGGTGTGATATAGAGAAAGTGGGAGCAAATAAGATAATAATGAAAGGGAGATATCCAATGTAAGATCCCCAAAGAGTATCCATGTGAGATTGTAGATGGGCAAAACCAAGGAAGTATGCCAAAAGGGTGTATAAAGAGATAAGTGTAGGAAACCAAAATAGAGTGATAGGTACCTGGGCAGGCGCAAAGGCAGGGATTGCACCCAGCGTCACACTGCTGCACAATAGTATGAAGCCGCCAAACCGACAGAGACGTCAGTGGAGCCTCCGCATTTATGCGCAAGATGGACAGCCACGTGACAGGACCTGGGCGCCACATTGTGACGTCATATCCCGCACGGGAATGCGTGGCGCCGATGAGCTGCGGCCGCCACCCGGCCTCCCAGCCTGGACCCCGCCCAACAAGGTCGGGGGGAGGGAAGGAAAGGAGGCGGAACAGGAAGCGGACGGAGCCCATCGCAGTTCCCGGGGAAGACACAGCCCCGGAACACACATAAATCCAGAGGGCTTGTACCTAACATAGTCATAGTAATATTAGTAATTTGTAAGGAAAAAATAAAAATAAATAAATTGACAAAACGTGTATATAGGGCCAAATTGTAGGACCAGATATTAAAGGTATGCATGCAGCTAACAAAAAATTGTTGTAATAAAACATAAAAATAGCGCTGGTAAACCACACCTCCATCCCTAAATCAATTGTTATGGGGGAAGGGGGTTGGGACTTTAAATGAGACTCCTGACCACCGGAGTCTCCATCCCTGTTTGCATGAAAGCAAGAAAATAGAAGCAAAGTTGGGACTTTGAATGAGGTGGGACCAGACCATAATAGATATATATGTAATGAAAGGGACACAGGATAATGTAAAATCGTATGTTTATTGCAAGTCTATAGACCAGATACTAATATAGCCAAATGTTCACTGAAACCGTGTAGCCCATGGTAATGGGGTACACCTAAATGAAACAAAGGTAAGTATACAAGGTCCAAGACAGAGGTACATGGTAATACATTATTATCCTGGTACATACAAATAGGTACATAGAGCATAAACAAGGGGTCATAAATACACAGTATAACAACAATAACTTTTAAAAGCTGACATAGCCTGTGTTGAACTCAACGCGTTTCGTGAAAAATATCACTTCGTCAGGAGTAGGCATGTTGCAAGGTCTAAAGAGAATATACATGAATAAGTAAAATGAAATAAAATAGAAATAAAAATAATAAGCGAGTAGAACCACATAACCCTGTTAGGGGGGTAGAGCTTACACTGGGGTGGCGTGAAGTCCAGGGGATTGGTCTCACCCGGGAACTGAGGGGGCAAAGCCTGCGTGCGCCGCACAGTCATACCAATAAGTGCTAAGTGAAGTGGGATCCTCCAGAAGGGGTCGTATTATAGCCTCCACTGATGGTAAAGTATCCATCTGTAGGATGAATAGGGGTAATATAGATGTAAGAAAGTAATACTAATAATAATAGTAATGGTTGTACAAGGGAGCTGTTAATGAGATCCAGAGGAGCCAAGAGAACAAGAAAAGTGTAGCCAGTGATGATTACAAGGTAATGCGGAGAGCCACCAAGTAATATGGGAATATATAAGTAAACCACCTATGGTGTTAAGAATAGTATCTAACATAGTGGACCACCAGATAATAAAGGGTGTGATATAGAGAAAGTGGGAGCAAATAAGATAATAATGAAAGGGAGATATCCAATGTAAGATCCCCAAAGAGTATCCATGTGAGATTGTAGATGGGCAAAACCAAGGAAGTATGCCAAAAGGGTGTATAAAGAGATAAGTGTAGGAAACCAAAATAGAGTGATAGGTACCTGGGCAGGCGCAAAGGCAGGGATTGCACCCAGCGTCACACTGCTGCACAATAGTATGAAGCCGCCAAACCGACAGAGACGTCAGTGGAGCCTCCGCATTTATGCGCAAGATGGACAGCCACGTGACAGGACCTGGGCGCCACATTGTGACGTCATATCCCGCACGGGAATGCGTGGCGCCGATGAGCTGCGGCCGCCACCCGGCCTCCCAGCCTGGACCCCGCCCAACAAGGTCGGGGGGAGGGAAGGAAAGGAGGCGGAACAGGAAGCGGACGGAGCCCATCGCAGTTCCCGGGGAAGACACAGCCCCGGAACACACATAAATCCAGAGGGCTTGTACCTAACATAGTCATAGTAATATTAGTAATTTGTAAGGAAAAAATAAAAATAAATAAATTGACAAAACGTGTATATAGGGCCAAATTGTAGGACCAGATATTAAAGGTATGCATGCAGCTAACAAAAAATTGTTGTAATAAAACATAAAAATAGCGCTGGTAAACCACACCTCCATCCCTAAATCAATTGTTATGGGGGAAGGGGGTTGGGACTTTAAATGAGACTCCTGACCACCGGAGTCTCCATCCCTGTTTGCATGAAAGCAAGAAAATAGAAGCAAAGTTGGGACTTTGAATGAGGTGGGACCAGACCATAATAGATATATATGTAATGAAAGGGACACAGGATAATGTAAAATCGTATGTTTATTGCAAGTCTATAGACCAGATACTAATATAGCCAAATGTTCACTGAAACCGTGTAGCCCATGGTAATGGGGTACACCTAAATGAAACAAAGGTAAGTATACAAGGTCCAAGACAGAGGTACATGGTAATACATTATTATCCTGGTACATACAAATAGGTACATAGAGCATAAACAAGGGGTCATAAATACACAGTATAACAACAATAACTTTTAAAAGCTGACATAGCCTGTGTTGAACTCAACGCGTTTCGTGAAAAATATCACTTCGTCAGGAGTAGGCATGTTGCAAGGTCTAAAGAGAATATACATGAATAAGTAAAATGAAATAAAATAGAAATAAAAATAATAAGCGAGTAGAACCACATAACCCTGTTAGGGGGGTAGAGCTTACACTGGGGTGGCGTGAAGTCCAGGGGATTGGTCTCACCCGGGAACTGAGGGGGCAAAGCCTGCGTGCGCCGCACAGTCATACCAATAAGTGCTAAGTGAAGTGGGATCCTCCAGAAGGGGTCGTATTATAGCCTCCACTGATGGTAAAGTATCCATCTGTAGGATGAATAGGGGTAATATAGATGTAAGAAAGTAATACTAATAATAATAGTAATGGTTGTACAAGGGAGCTGTTAATGAGATCCAGAGGAGCCAAGAGAACAAGAAAAGTGTAGCCAGTGATGATTACAAGGTAATGCGGAGAGCCACCAAGTAATATGGGAATATATAAGTAAACCACCTATGGTGTTAAGAATAGTATCTAACATAGTGGACCACCAGATAATAAAGGGTGTGATATAGAGAAAGTGGGAGCAAATAAGATAATAATGAAAGGGAGATATCCAATGTAAGATCCCCAAAGAGTATCCATGTGAGATTGTAGATGGGCAAAACCAAGGAAGTATGCCAAAAGGGTGTATAAAGAGATAAGTGTAGGAAACCAAAATAGAGTGATAGGTACCTGGGCAGGCGCAAAGGCAGGGATTGCACCCAGCGTCACACTGCTGCACAATAGTATGAAGCCGCCAAACCGACAGAGACGTCAGTGGAGCCTCCGCATTTATGCGCAAGATGGACAGCCACGTGACAGGACCTGGGCGCCACATTGTGACGTCATATCCCGCACGGGAATGCGTGGCGCCGATGAGCTGCGGCCGCCACCCGGCCTCCCAGCCTGGACCCCGCCCAACAAGGTCGGGGGGAGGGAAGGAAAGGAGGCGGAACAGGAAGCGGACGGAGCCCATCGCAGTTCCCGGGGAAGACACAGCCCCGGAACACACATAAATCCAGAGGGCTTGTACCTAACATAGTCATAGTAATATTAGTAATTTGTAAGGAAAAAATAAAAATAAATAAATTGACAAAACGTGTATATAGGGCCAAATTGTAGGACCAGATATTAAAGGTATGCATGCAGCTAACAAAAAATTGTTGTAATAAAACATAAAAATAGCGCTGGTAAACCACACCTCCATCCCTAAATCAATTGTTATGGGGGAAGGGGGTTGGGACTTTAAATGAGACTCCTGACCACCGGAGTCTCCATCCCTGTTTGCATGAAAGCAAGAAAATAGAAGCAAAGTTGGGACTTTGAATGAGGTGGGACCAGACCATAATAGATATATATGTAATGAAAGGGACACAGGATAATGTAAAATCGTATGTTTATTGCAAGTCTATAGACCAGATACTAATATAGCCAAATGTTCACTGAAACCGTGTAGCCCATGGTAATGGGGTACACCTAAATGAAACAAAGGTAAGTATACAAGGTCCAAGACAGAGGTACATGGTAATACATTATTATCCTGGTACATACAAATAGGTACATAGAGCATAAACAAGGGGTCATAAATACACAGTATAACAACAATAACTTTTAAAAGCTGACATAGCCTGTGTTGAACTCAACGCGTTTCGTGAAAAATATCACTTCGTCAGGAGTAGGCATGTTGCAAGGTCTAAAGAGAATATACATGAATAAGTAAAATGAAATAAAATAGAAATAAAAATAATAAGCGAGTAGAACCACATAACCCTGTTAGGGGGGTAGAGCTTACACTGGGGTGGCGTGAAGTCCAGGGGATTGGTCTCACCCGGGAACTGAGGGGGCAAAGCCTGCGTGCGCCGCACAGTCATACCAATAAGTGCTAAGTGAAGTGGGATCCTCCAGAAGGGGTCGTATTATAGCCTCCACTGATGGTAAAGTATCCATCTGTAGGATGAATAGGGGTAATATAGATGTAAGAAAGTAATACTAATAATAATAGTAATGGTTGTACAAGGGAGCTGTTAATGAGATCCAGAGGAGCCAAGAGAACAAGAAAAGTGTAGCCAGTGATGATTACAAGGTAATGCGGAGAGCCACCAAGTAATATGGGAATATATAAGTAAACCACCTATGGTGTTAAGAATAGTATCTAACATAGTGGACCACCAGATAATAAAGGGTGTGATATAGAGAAAGTGGGAGCAAATAAGATAATAATGAAAGGGAGATATCCAATGTAAGATCCCCAAAGAGTATCCATGTGAGATTGTAGATGGGCAAAACCAAGGAAGTATGCCAAAAGGGTGTATAAAGAGATAAGTGTAGGAAACCAAAATAGAGTGATAGGTACCTGGGCAGGCGCAAAGGCAGGGATTGCACCCAGCGTCACACTGCTGCACAATAGTATGAAGCCGCCAAACCGACAGAGACGTCAGTGGAGCCTCCGCATTTATGCGCAAGATGGACAGCCACGTGACAGGACCTGGGCGCCACATTGTGACGTCATATCCCGCACGGGAATGCGTGGCGCCGATGAGCTGCGGCCGCCACCCGGCCTCCCAGCCTGGACCCCGCCCAACAAGGTCGGGGGGAGGGAAGGAAAGGAGGCGGAACAGGAAGCGGACGGAGCCCATCGCAGTTCCCGGGGAAGACACAGCCCCGGAACACACATAAATCCAGAGGGCTTGTACCTAACATAGTCATAGTAATATTAGTAATTTGTAAGGAAAAAATAAAATAAAAATAAATAAATTGACAAAACGTGTATATAGGGCCAAATTGTAGGACCAGATATTAAAGGTATGCATGCAGCTAACAAAAAATTGTTGTAATAAAACATAAAAATAGCGCTGGTAAACCACACCTCCATCCCTAAATCAATTGTTATGGGGGAAGGGGGTTGGGACTTTAAATGAGACTCCTGACCACCGGAGTCTCCATCCCTGTTTGCATGAAAGCAAGAAAATAGAAGCAAAGTTGGGACTTTGAATGAGGTGGGACCAGACCATAATAGATATATATGTAATGAAAGGGACACAGGATAATGTAAAATCGTATGTTTATTGCAAGTCTATAGACCAGATACTAATATAGCCAAATGTTCACTGAAACCGTGTAGCCCATGGTAATGGGGTACACCTAAATGAAACAAAGGTAAGTATACAAGGTCCAAGACAGAGGTACATGGTAATACATTATTATCCTGGTACATACAAATAGGTACATAGAGCATAAACAAGGGGTCATAAATACACAGTATAACAACAATAACTTTTAAAAGCTGACATAGCCTGTGTTGAACTCAACGCGTTTCGTGAAAAATATCACTTCGTCAGGAGTAGGCATGTTGCAAGGTCTAAAGAGAATATACATGAATAAGTAAAATGAAATAAAATAGAAATAAAAATAATAAGCGAGTAGAACCACATAACCCTGTTAGGGGGGTAGAGCTTACACTGGGGTGGCGTGAAGTCCAGGGGATTGGTCTCACCCGGGAACTGAGGGGGCAAAGCCTGCGTGCGCCGCACAGTCATACCAATAAGTGCTAAGTGAAGTGGGATCCTCCAGAAGGGGTCGTATTATAGCCTCCACTGATGGTAAAGTATCCATCTGTAGGATGAATAGGGGTAATATAGATGTAAGAAAGTAATACTAATAATAATAGTAATGGTTGTACAAGGGAGCTGTTAATGAGATCCAGAGGAGCCAAGAGAACAAGAAAAGTGTAGCCAGTGATGATTACAAGGTAATGCGGAGAGCCACCAAGTAATATGGGAATATATAAGTAAACCACCTATGGTGTTAAGAATAGTATCTAACATAGTGGACCACCAGATAATAAAGGGTGTGATATAGAGAAAGTGGGAGCAAATAAGATAATAATGAAAGGGAGATATCCAATGTAAGATCCCCAAAGAGTATCCATGTGAGATTGTAGATGGGCAAAACCAAGGAAGTATGCCAAAAGGGTGTATAAAGAGATAAGTGTAGGAAACCAAAATAGAGTGATAGGTACCTGGGCAGGCGCAAAGGCAGGGATTGCACCCAGCGTCACACTGCTGCACAATAGTATGAAGCCGCCAAACCGACAGAGACGTCAGTGGAGCCTCCGCATTTATGCGCAAGATGGACAGCCACGTGACAGGACCTGGGCGCCACATTGTGACGTCATATCCCGCACGGGAATGCGTGGCGCCGATGAGCTGCGGCCGCCACCCGGCCTCCCAGCCTGGACCCCGCCCAACAAGGTCGGGGGGAGGGAAGGAAAGGAGGCGGAACAGGAAGCGGACGGAGCCCATCGCAGTTCCCGGGGAAGACACAGCCCCGGAACACACATAAATCCAGAGGGCTTGTACCTAACATAGTCATAGTAATATTAGTAATTTGTAAGGAAAAAATAAAAATAAATAAATTGACAAAACGTGTATATAGGGCCAAATTGTAGGACCAGATATTAAAGGTATGCATGCAGCTAACAAAAAATTGTTGTAATAAAACATAAAAATAGCGCTGGTAAACCACACCTCCATCCCTAAATCAATTGTTATGGGGGAAGGGGGTTGGGACTTTAAATGAGACTCCTGACCACCGGAGTCTCCATCCCTGTTTGCATGAAAGCAAGAAAATAGAAGCAAAGTTGGGACTTTGAATGAGGTGGGACCAGACCATAATAGATATATATGTAATGAACGCTTCCTGTTCCGCCTCCTTTCCTTCCCTCCCCCCGACCTTGTTGGGCGGGGTCCAGGCTGGGAGGCCGGGTGGCGGCCGCAGCTCATCGGCGCCACGCATTCCCGTGCGGGATATGACGTCACAATGTGGCGCCCAGGTCCTGTCACGTGGCTGTCCATCTTGCGCATAAATGCGGAGGCTCCACTGACGTCTCTGTCGGTTTGGCGGCTTCATACTATTGTGCAGCAGTGTGACGCTGGGTGCAATCCCTGCCTTTGCGCCTGCCCAGGTACCTATCACTCTATTTTGGTTTCCTACACTTATCTCTTTATACACCCTTTTGGCATACTTCCTTGGTTTTGCCCATCTACAATCTCACATGGATACTCTTTGGGGATCTTACATTGGATATCTCCCTTTCATTATTATCTTATTTGCTCCCACTTTCTCTATATCACACCCTTTATTATCTGGTGGTCCACTATGTTAGATACTATTCTTAACACCATAGGTGGTTTACTTATATATTCCCATATTACTTGGTGGCTCTCCGCATTACCTTGTAATCATCACTGGCTACACTTTTCTTGTTCTCTTGGCTCCTCTGGATCTCATTAACAGCTCCCTTGTACAACCATTACTATTATTATTAGTATTACTTTCTTACATCTATATTACCCCTATTCATCCTACAGATGGATACTTTACCATCAGTGGAGGCTATAATACGACCCCTTCTGGAGGATCCCACTTCACTTAGCACTTATTGGTATGACTGTGCGGCGCACGCAGGCTTTGCCCCCTCAGTTCCCGGGTGAGACCAATCCCCTGGACTTCACGCCACCCCAGTGTAAGCTCTACCCCCCTAACAGGGTTATGTGGTTCTACTCGCTTATTATTTTTATTTCTATTCTATTTCATTTTACTTATTCATGTATATTCTCTTTAGACCTTGCAACATGCCTACTCCTGACGAAGTGATATTTTTCACGAAACGCGTTGAGTTCAACACAGGCTATGTCAGCTTTTAAAAGTTATTGTTGTTATACTGTGTATTTATGACCCCTTGTTTATGCTCTATGTACCTATTTGTATGTACCAGGATAATAATGTATTACCATGTACCTCTGTCTTGGACCTTGTATACTTACCTTTGTTTCATTTAGGTGTACCCCATTACCATGGGCTACACGGTTTCAGTGAACATTTGGCTATATTAGTATCTGGTCTATAGACTTGCAATAAACATACGATTTTACATTATCCTGTGTCCCTTTCATTACATATATATCTATTATGGTCTGGTCCCACCTCATTCAAAGTCCCAACTTTGCTTCTATTTTCTTGCTTTCATGCAAACAGGGATGGAGACTCCGGTGGTCAGGAGTCTCATTTAAAGTCCCAACCCCCTTCCCCCATAACAATTGATTTAGGGATGGAGGTGTGGTTTACCAGCGCTATTTTTATGTTTTATTACAACAATTTTTTGTTAGCTGCATGCATACCTTTAATATCTGGTCCTACAATTTGGCCCTATATACACGTTTTGTCAATTTATTTATTTTTATTTTTTCCTTACAAATTACTAATATTACTATGACTATGTTAGGTACAAGCCCTCTGGATTTATGTGTGTTCCGGGGCTGTGTCTTCCCCGGGAACTGCGATGGGCTCCGTCCGCTTCCTGTTCCGCCTCCTTTCCTTCCCTCCCCCCGACCTTGTTGGGCGGGGTCCAGGCTGGGAGGCCGGGTGGCGGCCGCAGCTCATCGGCGCCACGCATTCCCGTGCGGGATATGACGTCACAATGTGGCGCCCAGGTCCTGTCACGTGGCTGTCCATCTTGCGCATAAATGCGGAGGCTCCACTGACGTCTCTGTCGGTTTGGCGGCTTCATACTATTGTGCAGCAGTGTGACGCTGGGTGCAATCCCTGCCTTTGCGCCTGCCCAGGTACCTATCACTCTATTTTGGTTTCCTACACTTATCTCTTTATACACCCTTTTGGCATACTTCCTTGGTTTTGCCCATCTACAATCTCACATGGATACTCTTTGGGGATCTTACATTGGATATCTCCCTTTCATTATTATCTTATTTGCTCCCACTTTCTCTATATCACACCCTTTATTATCTGGTGGTCCACTATGTTAGATACTATTCTTAACACCATAGGTGGTTTACTTATATATTCCCATATTACTTGGTGGCTCTCCGCATTACCTTGTAATCATCACTGGCTACACTTTTCTTGTTCTCTTGGCTCCTCTGGATCTCATTAACAGCTCCCTTGTACAACCATTACTATTATTATTAGTATTACTTTCTTACATCTATATTACCCCTATTCATCCTACAGATGGATACTTTACCATCAGTGGAGGCTATAATACGACCCCTTCTGGAGGATCCCACTTCACTTAGCACTTATTGGTATGACTGTGCGGCGCACGCAGGCTTTGCCCCCTCAGTTCCCGGGTGAGACCAATCCCCTGGACTTCACGCCACCCCAGTGTAAGCTCTACCCCCCTAACAGGGTTATGTGGTTCTACTCGCTTATTATTTTTATTTCTATTTTATTTCATTTTACTTATTCATGTATATTCTCTTTAGACCTTGCAACATGCCTACTCCTGACGAAGTGATATTTTTCACGAAACGCGTTGAGTTCAACACAGGCTATGTCAGCTTTTAAAAGTTATTGTTGTTATACTGTGTATTTATGACCCCTTGTTTATGCTCTATGTACCTATTTGTATGTACCAGGATAATAATGTATTACCATGTACCTCTGTCTTGGACCTTGTATACTTACCTTTGTTTCATTTAGGTGTACCCCATTACCATGGGCTACACGGTTTCAGTGAACATTTGGCTATATTAGTATCTGGTCTATAGACTTGCAATAAACATACGATTTTACATTATCCTGTGTCCCTTTCATTACATATATATCTATTATGGTCTGGTCCCACCTCATTCAAAGTCCCAACTTTGCTTCTATTTTCTTGCTTTCATGCAAACAGGGATGGAGACTCCGGTGGTCAGGAGTCTCATTTAAAGTCCCAACCCCCTTCCCCCATAACAATTGATTTAGGGATGGAGGTGTGGTTTACCAGCGCTATTTTTATGTTTTATTACAACAATTTTTTGTTAGCTGCATGCATACCTTTAATATCTGGTCCTACAATTTGGCCCTATATACACGTTTTGTCAATTTATTTATTTTTATTTTTTCCTTACAAATTACTAATATTACTATGACTATGTTAGGTACAAGCCCTCTGGATTTATGTGTGTTCCGGGGCTGTGTCTTCCCCGGGAACTGCGATGGGCTCCGTCCGCTTCCTGTTCCGCCTCCTTTCCTTCCCTCCCCCCGACCTTGTTGGGCGGGGTCCAGGCTGGGAGGCCGGGTGGCGGCCGCAGCTCATCGGCGCCACGCATTCCCGTGCGGGATATGACGTCACAATGTGGCGCCCAGGTCCTGTCACGTGGCTGTCCATCTTGCGCATAAATGCGGAGGCTCCACTGACGTCTCTGTCGGTTTGGCGGCTTCATACTATTGTGCAGCAGTGTGACGCTGGGTGCAATCCCTGCCTTTGCGCCTGCCCAGGTACCTATCACTCTATTTTGGTTTCCTACACTTATCTCTTTATACACCCTTTTGGCATACTTCCTTGGTTTTGCCCATCTACAATCTCACATGGATACTCTTTGGGGATCTTACATTGGATATCTCCCTCTCATTATTATCTTATTTGCTCCCACTTTCTCTATATCACACCCTTTATTATCTGGTGGTCCACTATGTTAGATACTATTCTTAACACCATAGGTGGTTTACTTATATATTCCCATATTACTTGGTGGCTCTCCGCATTACCTTGTAATCATCACTGGCTACACTTTTCTTGTTCTCTTGGCTCCTCTGGATCTCATTAACAGCTCCCTTGTACAACCATTACTATTATTATTAGTATTACTTTCTTACATCTATATTACCCCTATTCATCCTACAGATGGATACTTTACCATCAGTGGAGGCTATAATACGACCCCTTCTGGAGGATCCCACTTCACTTAGCACTTATTGGTATGACTGTGCGGCGCACGCAGGCTTTGCCCCCTCAGTTCCCGGGTGAGACCAATCCCCTGGACTTCACGCCACCCCAGTGTAAGCTCTACCCCCCTAACAGGGTTATGTGGTTCTACTCGCTTATTATTTTTATTTCTATTTTATTTCATTTTACTTATTCATGTATATTCTCTTTAGACCTTGCAACATGCCTACTCCTGACGAAGTGATATTTTTCACGAAACGCGTTGAGTTCAACACAGGCTATGTCAGCTTTTAAAAGTTATTGTTGTTATACTGTGTATTTATGACCCCTTGTTTATGCTCTATGTACCTATTTGTATGTACCAGGATAATAATGTATTACCATGTACCTCTGTCTTGGACCTTGTATACTTACCTTTGTTTCATTTAGGTGTACCCCATTACCATGGGCTACACGGTTTCAGTGAACATTTGGCTATATTAGTATCTGGTCTATAGACTTGCAATAAACATACGATTTTACATTATCCTGTGTCCCTTTCATTACATATATATCTATTATGGTCTGGTCCCACCTCATTCAAAGTCCCAACTTTGCTTCTATTTTCTTGCTTTCATGCAAACAGGGATGGAGACTCCGGTGGTCAGGAGTCTCATTTAAAGTCCCAACCCCCTTCCCCCATAACAATTGATTTAGGGATGGAGGTGTGGTTTACCAGCGCTATTTTTATGTTTTATTACAACAATTTTTTGTTAGCTGCATGCATACCTTTAATATCTGGTCCTACAATTTGGCCCTATATACACGTTTTGTCAATTTATTTATTTTTATTTTTTCCTTACAAATTACTAATATTACTATGACTATGTTAGGTACAAGCCCTCTGGATTTATGTGTGTTCCGGGGCTGTGTCTTCCCCGGGAACTGCGATGGGCTCCGTCCGCTTCCTGTTCCGCCTCCTTTCCTTCCCTCCCCCCGACCTTGTTGGGCGGGGTCCAGGCTGGGAGGCCGGGTGGCGGCCGCAGCTCATCGGCGCCACGCATTCCCGTGCGGGATATGACGTCACAATGTGGCGCCCAGGTCCTGTCACGTGGCTGTCCATCTTGCGCATAAATGCGGAGGCTCCACTGACGTCTCTGTCGGTTTGGCGGCTTCATACTATTGTGCAGCAGTGTGACGCTGGGTGCAATCCCTGCCTTTGCGCCTGCCCAGGTACCTATCACTCTATTTTGGTTTCCTACACTTATCTCTTTATACACCCTTTTGGCATACTTCCTTGGTTTTGCCCATCTACAATCTCACATGGATACTCTTTGGGGATCTTACATTGGATATCTCCCTTTCATTATTATCTTATTTGCTCCCACTTTCTCTATATCACACCCTTTATTATCTGGTGGTCCACTATGTTAGATACTATTCTTAACACCATAGGTGGTTTACTTATATATTCCCATATTACTTGGTGGCTCTCCGCATTACCTTGTAATCATCACTGGCTACACTTTTCTTGTTCTCTTGGCTCCTCTGGATCTCATTAACAGCTCCCTTGTACAACCATTACTATTATTATTAGTATTACTTTCTTACATCTATATTACCCCTATTCATCCTACAGATGGATACTTTACCATCAGTGGAGGCTATAATACGACCCCTTCTGGAGGATCCCACTTCACTTAGCACTTATTGGTATGACTGTGCGGCGCACGCAGGCTTTGCCCCCTCAGTTCCCGGGTGAGACCAATCCCCTGGACTTCACGCCACCCCAGTGTAAGCTCTACCCCCCTAACAGGGTTATGTGGTTCTACTCGCTTATTATTTTTATTTCTATTTTATTTCATTTTACTTATTCATGTATATTCTCTTTAGACCTTGCAACATGCCTACTCCTGACGAAGTGATATTTTTCACGAAACGCGTTGAGTTCAACACAGGCTATGTCAGCTTTTAAAAGTTATTGTTGTTATACTGTGTATTTATGACCCCTTGTTTATGCTCTATGTACCTATTTGTATGTACCAGGATAATAATGTATTACCATGTACCTCTGTCTTGGACCTTGTATACTTACCTTTGTTTCATTTAGGTGTACCCCATTACCATGGGCTACACGGTTTCAGTGAACATTTGGCTATATTAGTATCTGGTCTATAGACTTGCAATAAACATACGATTTTACATTATCCTGTGTCCCTTTCATTACATATATATCTATTATGGTCTGGTCCCACCTCATTCAAAGTCCCAACTTTGCTTCTATTTTCTTGCTTTCATGCAAACAGGGATGGAGACTCCGGTGGTCAGGAGTCTCATTTAAAGTCCCAACCCCCTTCCCCCATAACAATTGATTTAGGGATGGAGGTGTGGTTTACCAGCGCTATTTTTATGTTTTATTACAACAATTTTTTGTTAGCTGCATGCATACCTTTAATATCTGGTCCTACAATTTGGCCCTATATACACGTTTTGTCAATTTATTTATTTTTATTTTTTCCTTACAAATTACTAATATTACTATGACTATGTTAGGTACAAGCCCTCTGGATTTATGTGTGTTCCGGGGCTGTGTCTTCCCCGGGAACTGCGATGGGCTCCGTCCGCTTCCTGTTCCGCCTCCTTTCCTTCCCTCCCCCCGACCTTGTTGGGCGGGGTCCAGGCTGGGAGGCCGGGTGGCGGCCGCAGCTCATCGGCGCCACGCATTCCCGTGCGGGATATGACGTCACAATGTGGCGCCCAGGTCCTGTCACGTGGCTGTCCATCTTGCGCATAAATGCGGAGGCTCCACTGACGTCTCTGTCGGTTTGGCGGCTTCATACTATTGTGCAGCAGTGTGACGCTGGGTGCAATCCCTGCCTTTGCGCCTGCCCAGGTACCTATCACTCTATTTTGGTTTCCTACACTTATCTCTTTATACACCCTTTTGGCATACTTCCTTGGTTTTGCCCATCTACAATCTCACATGGATACTCTTTGGGGATCTTACATTGGATATCTCCCTTTCATTATTATCTTATTTGCTCCCACTTTCTCTATATCACACCCTTTATTATCTGGTGGTCCACTATGTTAGATACTATTCTTAACACCATAGGTGGTTTACTTATATATTCCCATATTACTTGGTGGCTCTCCGCATTACCTTGTAATCATCACTGGCTACACTTTTCTTGTTCTCTTGGCTCCTCTGGATCTCATTAACAGCTCCCTTGTACAACCATTACTATTATTATTAGTATTACTTTCTTACATCTATATTACCCCTATTCATCCTACAGATGGATACTTTACCATCAGTGGAGGCTATAATACGACCCCTTCTGGAGGATCCCACTTCACTTAGCACTTATTGGTATGACTGTGCGGCGCACGCAGGCTTTGCCCCCTCAGTTCCCGGGTGAGACCAATCCCCTGGACTTCACGCCACCCCAGTGTAAGCTCTACCCCCCTAACAGGGTTATGTGGTTCTACTCGCTTATTATTTTTATTTCTATTTTATTTCATTTTACTTATTCATGTATATTCTCTTTAGACCTTGCAACATGCCTACTCCTGACGAAGTGATATTTTTCACGAAACGCGTTGAGTTCAACACAGGCTATGTCAGCTTTTAAAAGTTATTGTTGTTATACTGTGTATTTATGACCCCTTGTTTATGCTCTATGTACCTATTTGTATGTACCAGGATAATAATGTATTACCATGTACCTCTGTCTTGGACCTTGTATACTTACCTTTGTTTCATTTAGGTGTACCCCATTACCATGGGCTACACGGTTTCAGTGAACATTTGGCTATATTAGTATCTGGTCTATAGACTTGCAATAAACATACGATTTTACATTATCCTGTGTCCCTTTCATTACATATATATCTATTATGGTCTGGTCCCACCTCATTCAAAGTCCCAACTTTGCTTCTATTTTCTTGCTTTCATGCAAACAGGGATGGAGACTCCGGTGGTCAGGAGTCTCATTTAAAGTCCCAACCCCCTTCCCCCATAACAATTGATTTAGGGATGGAGGTGTGGTTTACCAGCGCTATTTTTATGTTTTATTACAACAATTTTTTGTTAGCTGCATGCATACCTTTAATATCTGGTCCTACAATCTGGCCCTATATACACGTTTTGTCAATTTATTTATTTTTATTTTTTCCTTACAAATTACTAATATTACTATGACTATGTTAGGTACAAGCCCTCTGGATTTATGTGTGTTCCGGGGCGGTGTCTTCCCCGGGAACTGCGATGGGCTCCGTCCGCTTCCTGTTCCGCCTCCTTTCCTTCCCTCCCCCCGACCTTGTTGGGCGGGGTCCAGGCTGGGAGGCCGGGTGGCGGCCGCAGCTCATCGGCGCCACGCATTCCCGTGCGGGATATGACGTCACAATGTGGCGCCCAGGTCCTGTCACGTGGCTGTCCATCTTGCGCATAAATGCGGAGGCTCCACTGACGTCTCTGTCGGTTTGGCGGCTTCATACTATTGTGCAGCAGTGTGACGCTGGGTGCAATCCCTGCCTTTGCGCCTGCCCAGGTACCTATCACTCTATTTTGGTTTCCTACACTTATCTCTTTATACACCCTTTTGGCATACTTCCTTGGTTTTGCCCATCTACAATCTCACATGGATACTCTTTGGGGATCTTACATTGGATATCTCCCTTTCATTATTATCTTATTTGCTCCCACTTTCTCTATATCACACCCTTTATTATCTGGTGGTCCACTATGTTAGATACTATTCTTAACACCATAGGTGGTTTACTTATATATTCCCATATTACTTGGTGGCTCTCCGCATTACCTTGTAATCATCACTGGCTACACTTTTCTTGTTCTCTTGGCTCCTCTGGATCTCATTAACAGCTCCCTTGTACAACCATTACTATTATTATTAGTATTACTTTCTTACATCTATATTACCCCTATTCATCCTACAGATGGATACTTTACCATCAGTGGAGGCTATAATACGACCCCTTCTGGAGGATCCCACTTCACTTAGCACTTATTGGTATGACTGTGCGGCGCACGCAGGCTTTGCCCCCTCAGTTCCCGGGTGAGACCAATCCCCTGGACTTCACGCCACCCCAGTGTAAGCTCTACCCCCCTAACAGGGTTATGTGGTTCTACTCGCTTATTATTTTTATTTCTATTTTATTTCATTTTACTTATTCATGTATATTCTCTTTAGACCTTGCAACATGCCTACTCCTGACGAAGTGATATTTTTCACGAAACGCGTTGAGTTCAACACAGGCTATGTCAGCTTTTAAAAGTTATTGTTGTTATACTGTGTATTTATGACCCCTTGTTTATGCTCTATGTACCTATTTGTATGTACCAGGATAATAATGTATTACCATGTACCTCTGTCTTGGACCTTGTATACTTACCTTTGTTTCATTTAGGTGTACCCCATTACCATGGGCTACACGGTTTCAGTGAACATTTGGCTATATTAGTATCTGGTCTATAGACTTGCAATAAACATACGATTTTACATTATCCTGTGTCCCTTTCATTACATATATATCTATTATGGTCTGGTCCCACCTCATTCAAAGTCCCAACTTTGCTTCTATTTTCTTGCTCTCCTCTACTAGTGCCTGTCAGGCACGAACTGAGGAAAGCCGATCAACGGCTCTTCCTGTGTACTATGTGGCCAGCTGTGATTGGATACAGCTGGTCACATGGTAAAGAGCCTACGTGCCCTTTAACTTTTCCAACAGTGCCATTACTCCAGTCAATTTCTGAGTTGTTAAAATACCCCATTATTATCACCCTCCCAGCCCTTGCAGCCCTTTCTAACTGTGCAAGGAGCTGATTCTCCACCTCCTCATTATCACTGGATGGCATAAAACAAACTCCAATGATAATCTTTGCAGTACGCACACCCATGTACAGTTCCACCCATAATGCTTCAGCCCCATCATCCCCCATCACCCACCTCCATTCACCACTCACCTATTTTGCTTGGCAGGCTTCTAGCATTGGTGAACAAACACTTTATTTCTTTGTCACATTTTGCACACTTATTTTGCATATTTTTTATTTTAATACAAATAGTACCATTGCCACTGGTTGTTTTTTAACATGGTTTGTTTGTAACATGGGAACCTTTATTTTACCTGCCATAGCCCTCCCCCAATCTTTCCTCGTTCCACCCACCAATAGGGGCTGCCCCCTGTTTAATTTATCTGCCCTATTATAATCTCATTCACCATACCCCCTCAATCCTAGTTTAAATACTCCTCCAGCCTTCCCATAAACATCTCCCCCAGCACAGCAGGCCCCTTCCATTTAGGTGCAAACTAATATATATTGTTCAGCCATTGAAGGGTCTTGTCCTCTTGTATCGTTTTAGACTCTACCCGCTGCTTCCAATTTCCATCTTTTGGATGTATAATTGTATTTCACGTAACTGATCTGTTTCTTCTATACTCATCCCTTCTCCAAGATCTTCCCTCATACATTTTTTGGGGGATGGATTCTCCCATTCCTATCATATGCTCAAGCTATTCTGATATCTAATGCTTTAGTTGTATGTTTATAGCTACACTGACAAATAGAAAATTCAGCTGACAATCTGCAGCAATGTCCCAATCCAGGCTTTTGTTTGTTTGTCTTATTTGGGTCCTTTACTGTTGATAATTATCTATACTTCAAGCTAAATTAAACTTGTTCTTATCTATACAGGACATAAGTGCACTGTTACTGGTTTGCATTCTTTCAAAATCAAAACAGCTTTGTTCTCTAGGAATATTGTTGAATTGTTTAGGGAATGATGCGGGTAGTTTCTATGAAACTCATTGTACAGTAAAAGCAAGCAGAGGAAAGCTTCTGATTTGTTCTATAGAGTACATTACCGGAAAGACCCAAATGCCAGTAGGCCACTCTAATTACTGAAATAGTAGTAGAGTTGTAATTACTATACAGTTTACATGAATCATCTTCCTATGCTGTGTTTTGTATGAAGTTTTACTGGTTCATGTTTGTAATGTAATTTAATTGAAATAAGGTGCCTAGATTTATATAATGGAACCCGAAGACACCCCACTGACCGTAGCGCAGCATATAGCACATAATGCTGCATAATGGGTGTGGTCAAATTGTGCTAACATTGGGAGAGGCACATAGGGGTAATATTAGTGTCAGAGAAGTCTGGTCCATAAGGTAGTTGGAACTTCCAGCCATTAGATGGCGCCAAACTGGCTATTTAAACTGACATTCTGCATGGATTCATTGCTGTTTGGTCTGTAGCTTCTTGTGTACTGTTCCTGACTCCGTGTGACCTCTGATCTTAATCCGGCTTGTTGTCTCTAACCTGTGCTTGTCTGCTTCCTACCCTGACCCTGGCTTGTCTTCTGGATTTCACTCCTGCCTGTTGATCCTGCCTTGGTGCTCTCCTGGTACCGACCTGGCTTGTGACCCGATTACGCTGCTGCCTATCGTCTATGTCCTTCCTGCTGACCATTACCTACCCAGCTTGTTTGACCCTGCACCCTGCTCATCCGGCCTGCTACAACTTCAGCCCAGCAAGCTTGCTCCCAGCAGCCTCATACCAGCCTGCTCACTGGGGCCACACTACTACTGGACTGATTACAGGCACTCCTACATCACTGTGCTCCTGTGGCCGATGTCTCACTATCAGAGGCCCACAAGCCGGAGTTGTACGAGAGGCCCTCCTCTACACGTCAGGCTCACCTACCAGGTACGTGACAATTAGATACAACTTGAACATGACAGTATGCAGTCATATGGGGGGTTTGGGAGTCATGGAGTGCACACTGTGGCCTCCTGGAGTCTCACCATGGACAGGTTAGGTTAGACATTAGAGGTAGGTGGGCAGGACAGGTATGAGAAGGTAGTGGATGGGTCAGTTATAAAGGGGTAGATGGATAGGTTAGATATGAGTGGATAGGTGGATAGGTCAGATATGAGAAAGTAAGTGGATAAGTCACAAGAGGAAGTCAGAGGGGGGACTGGGACATAATAGATGGACAGAGGGAAGATTGGGGAACAAAAAGGGATAGAGAAGAGATCGAAGCTCCAAATGTAACAAAAAGAGTTACGGATTTCACTGTCATAACAGCACAAACATGCTCTCTCCTGTCCGACGAGTACCAAGCCATTCCCATCTAGGCACTCTCACCCTGTGTATCAGCGCTCAACCCTCCTCCTCCTCTCTTCTCATTTCTTCTCTCTCTTGGCATTAACATCAGCAAATTACAAACATTCAGGTCAGGGATCCATTCTTAAAAAGGGGACATATCTGGGGCACTTTTATCTGGTGACAGTATTCTGAAACTAGAGCTGCCCCATCAGGTACGTCTGGTCAACCTATTATAGAGACAAGAATTTTTGAAGAAATATGGATAGAGGGGTTTTAATGCTGCCACAACACAGAAATAAGTAAAAATCTATTTTTATTTAAAAAAAATTAAAAGGATATGAGGTATACAGTTGTTCCCCAATGAAACATTTAAAAACAGTTTTATCCAATACACATATGCATATATATAGACAAACTGTGTCAGTCACAATGCTTGTTGCTTGACATATTTCACTTTCTTGCTTCTTCAGGAGATGTAAAGCACGTGTAACTACAAAGAAACAGCTAAAGTCAACACAATAAAGCACACAAATAGTAACAGTTTACATTCATTACTAATATACATTTACATTTATGTGTTCATGCTGCACAAATATACATGTATTTTCTAAGGGACTTATCAAAAAGATACTAAATTCTTACATCAGGATCAAAAAAGAATTTTCATTACTCTCAATGATAGTCTAAGTGCAATACATAATATATAAGTGCGGATGATATATAAACACTCACCAAATGCATATATCATAATCACTAATTTGGGCTAATTTGTGCATACATATCCCCATACACATGTACTGTATATATATTCAAACCTTTTTTCAGCTACCCTGCCTGGGTGTGCTCTCCCTACGATCTATTGTCACCGCAGGTGCTGATTCTCCTCTCTATATCAACTCTAGGACTCCTACTAGTGCTCAACAGAGTAAGATATATGCCTATGGTGAGTGTTTATATATCATCTGCCCTTTTTTATTGCCCTTAGACTATCATTGAGAGTAACGAAAATAGTTTTTTGATCCTGATGTAAGAATTCAGTATCATTTTGATAAGTCCCTTTGAAAATACATGTGTATATATATATATTTGTGCAGCATGCACACATAAATGTAAATGTATATTAGTAATGAATGTGAACTGTTGCTATTTGTGTTCTTTATTATGTTGACTTTATCTGTTTCTTAGTAGTCACATACGCTTTACAGCTCCTGAAGAAGCAGGAAAGCAAAACATGTCGAGCAACAAGCATTGTGACTGAAACAGTTTGTCTATGTATATGCATATGTGTATTGGATAAGACAGTTTTTAAATGTTTCATTGGGGAGCAACTGCATATCCCATATCCTTTTAAATTTTGATTTAACCACTTCTGGAAAATAAGTATTTACCCCCTTCATGACCAGGCCATTTTTTGGGATATGGCACTGCATTACTTTTACTGAAAATTGCGCTGTCGTGCGACGCTGTACCCTAATAAAATTTCTTTCCTTTTTTTCCCACAAATAGAGCTTTCTTTTGGTGGTATTTGATCACCTGTGCGATTTTTATTTTTTGCGCTTTAAACAAACAAAGAGCGACAATTCTGAAAAAAAAAACAATATTTTTTTCTTTTTGCTATATAACATTCCCAATAAAAAAAAAATTAAAAATCTAATTTTTTTATCATTTTAGGCCAATTTGTATTCTGCTACATATTTTTGGTAGAAAAATTCCCAATAAGTGTATATTGATTGGTTTGCACAAAAGTTATCATGTCTACAAACTAGGGGAAAGATTTATGTCATTTTTATTTATTTATTTTTACTAGTAATGGCGGCGATCAGCAATTTTTAGTGGGACTGCGACATTGCGGCTGACAGATCGAACACCTAACTGACATTTTTGACATTTTTGGGGGGACCAGTGACATTACTACAGTAGACAAGTGCTAAAAATATGCACCTGTTACTGTACTAATGACACTGGCAGGGAAGGGGTTAATACCAGGGGCGATAAAAGGGTTAAATGTGTCCCTAGGGGGTGTTTTCTAACTGTGGAGGGATGGACTTGCTGCATGAACACAGAGACCTGTGTTCCTAAATAGGTGGAACACAGGATCGGTGTCTCCATGGGGAGCGATCGCGGGTTGCCGGCAGCAATTGCGGCTGCCTGGCCCGCAATTCGCTCCCCCTGTGGCGAATGTGTGTGTTCCACTGGAGGCCCCCACTAGCGGTCCCGCAAATTGATGTACAGGTACGTTGTTTAGCGGGACACAGCCGACCTGCCACAGTATGCGTACGACAGCTGGTCGGCAAGTGGTTAAATAAAAATTGTTTTTACTAATTTCTGTGTTGTGGCACTCTTAAAATCTCTCTATCCATATTTGTCCAAATGTTTTTTTCTTCTGGGGTGAATGTGCCTTTGATCAATGGATGTATGTGACTTAATTCAGAGATTACATTTTTCAGGGTGTTTATTCATCTAATATTAGTCACATATCCACTGATCAACTAATTATTATTTGTCTGGTTACAATATTTGGTCTGGCTATTGTGGAACTGCCTTTAAAGGACTAATGGATCGGATCCATCAAACCCATCTCTGGGAGGTGGGGGGTGAATCTAGAACAATTCTTTCTTAAGTTAAAAAGATTATTGGAAAAAAATTCACGCCTGTTTTGGAACAAATGTTACTTCCAAAAATATATTGAGGAAAAGGTCTCCCCATGGGGTTTGAGAATTCAGATTTTTCCAAATATTAAAAAAGTGGACTCCGACCTTAAAAATGAGTGGGAATATAATCTTCAATTCTGCTCCTTTAAAATGATGAATCTACTATGTGAACAGTACACAGCTGAATTAACAGTAATGGAAGCAGAAATTGGAATCCTCGAGAGCCATGTTTATGCCACGGTCTTATCTTCAGCAGAAGTTCTGCGAGTCCTTGGGTCACGGTGCCTCTTACATAGCTCCCCCCATGGGTATAAAATAGGAGATCTCCATAGTGAGGTACCTTCCAGTTATTTTATTCAAAGATCAGCTCCCCCTCTGCCCTAGCAAATGGGTGCGTGCGCTCCTGCAAAGCGACACATGGGCACATCATTTTGCAGAAATCTGCCAACCTGCAGTATATGTTTTGGTGGCTGGTCAGCAAGTGGTAAAAGATAGGGGGGAAAAGAGAAACCCCGGCGTCTGATATACTTTATTTTTATATATATATTTACACACACACAGAGTTTGGTCAGAAATATGGTACACTTCATGAATCGCAGGTGTCAAAGTGACGACATGTTTTGCGTTCAAAGCAGAAGTGATGTAACAGGGGACGGTAGGTGGCATTACATATACTCCAAATATACAAAGAATACTGGACACACCAAACTGGATTCATAACGTCTCTGCAGCCTTTTTTTATTGGTTTTTAAAAAAATTAACAATTCACTAACTCTTTTAACCACGTCAGCTCCAGAACATGTTACCCCCTTTATGACCAGGCCATTTTTTGCTATTTCGGCACTGCATTACTTTAACTGGCTATTGCAGCTCTTGCAGTTGCAGCGCTATACTCAAATACAATTTATCACACTGAGGGCCGGTTCAGACTTTTGCGAGTGCGCCGATTGCATGTAATTCGGAGCGCACTGCTCCTTCATTACATGCGATCGGAGGTGCGGATGCGAATTCAGCCATACACTTTGTATGGCTGAATTCGCACTGTATCCACACCAAACACGCACATGACCCTTTTTTCCAGCCACATCAGGATCAGATCGCACTGTGGTTCACACTTGTGCGATCCGATCCTGTGCGAACTGTCAGATTGCACTGCGATATGCGATCAAACTGGGGGTGTCGTTAACATTTCATTGACACCCCCAGCGTATCGCATATGGCAGTGTGAACTGCCAGGGGTGCGTTTGTGATGCGGGAACAGGCTGCGAATTCGCACCCTTCCCGCATCGCACAAGTGTGAACCGAGACTAATAGAGCTTTTCTTTTGGTGTTAAAAATATGTGTTACTTTCTGCAGTAAAACCTATCCAATGAAAAAAAATAGAATGTCTTCATTAAATTGGGCCAAAATGTATTCTGTGCTACATGTTTTTGATAAAAAAAATCCCAATAAGTGTAGATTGCTTGGTTTGTGTGAAAGTTATCACGTCTACAAACTATGATATATACACTGTTCAAAAAAAAGAAAGGACCAATTTTTTAATCAGAGTATAGCAATCAAGTCAATTAAACTCCTGGGATATTTTGATCTGGTCAGTAAAATGGCAGAGGGGGTTGTTTATCAGTTTCAGCTGCTTTGGTGTTCATGAAATTAACAACAGGGGCACTAGATGGGCAACAGTTGATCTCCAAAACAGGAATGGTTTTACAGGTGGAGGACACTGATTTTTTTCCCCCTACTCATCTTTTAGGACTATTCTTCACTAGTTTTGCATTTGGCTAGGGTCAGTGTCACTACTGGTAACATGAGACCATACCTGGACCCTATAGAGGTTGCACAGGCAGTCCAACTCCTCCAGGATGGCACATCAATACGTGACTTTGCCAGAAGGTTTGCTGTGTCTCCCAGCCCAGTCTCAAGAGCACGGAGGAGATTCCAGGAGACAGGTGGTTATTTTAGAAAAGCTGGACAGGGCCATAGAAGGTCCTTAACCCATCAGTAGGACCGGTATCTGCTCCTTTATGCAAGGAGGATCAGGATGAGCCCTGCCAGAGCCCTACAAAATGTCCTCCAGCAGGCCACTGGTGTGAATGTCTGACTAAACAATCAGAAACAGACTTTAGGATGGTGGATATAATATTTTTATTATATTATTAAATTAATTATTATAATATATTCATATATTGTTAATATATTAATATTAACACAGGGCTTGACAAACCCCGGGTGCCAGGTCGCATTGGCGACTAGAATTAGCGACCTGGCGCCTGGGGTGCACTGCAAGAGGTGTCCGGTCCCTTTTGCGCCCCCCCCAACCACTCACCGAGTGCACGGACTACCGCACCATCCGATAATTGAGGCCGCGGCTTTTCGGCCTTCTTCAGTGAGAGAACGGGGAACTGGCGCCATCTTGTGGTGGCCGGGAGTTTGACAAGAAGTTACTAATGGCTGTTTCCCCTGTCTGTTCTCAATGCCTGTCCATCTCCTTCCCAAGAGGAGATGAGAGGGAAGTTTTTGCAGGCTTCATCTCCCTGTCCACTTACCTTTGCTTAAAGGTAAGTGGACAGACAGGGAGTGTGGTTATTATTATGATTATTATTCATTTATTTTTTAAATTATTTAAAAAAAAAAAAAATTATTTTCTTTTTTTAAAATTATTAAAAAAAAATATATATATATTTTTTCAATCATTATTATTATTAAAAAATAATTATATATATATATTTTTTTTTTTCCTCATCGCCATGCCACAGCCCAAGGCCCCTTTCACACGGGCTGTCTGATCAGGTCCGCCTGTCAGTTTTTCAGGCAGACCTGATCGGACCCTTCAGTCTCCTCTATGGAGCAGTAATCTGCCGCCATCTGATCCTGTCCGCCTAAAACAGACAGATGGTGGTTCTATTTTCTATCCATCCCGTGGATCGGATCAGATGGCATCGGATGGAAAGAGACAGACAGTCTGTTTCCATCCGATTGCGCTATAGAGGAGAGTGGGGTTCTAGTCGTCTTTTGTGTAAATTTAGTATGTTAGTTTTTTGGAAATAAAGCTTGGTTGTTTAAAAAAAAAACTGGCTCCTAACTTTTTTAGCTGTCTCCTAGATTTCAGGCACATTTGTCAAGCCCTGTATTAACATTAATATGATATGTAATATATTATAATTACAGTAGAGTATTACTATAGTAGTATAGTATTTAATTTTTTATTTTTTTTCCAAAAACTTTTTTTTGTTATTTTGAAGGAAGAAACCTGTGAAGGGCGAAAGCAGCTGTCCAGCAATACTCAAAGTATGAAATTAGACATATATAGTCTGTTATGAAGCTTTGTATATATATATATATATATATATATCTATATATATATATAAATATATATAATCTGTTATTAAGCTTTTGTAGTAGAGAGTGTTTGTATTTCGAGATTTTGAGCATCTTCTGTTAGGCGTATGTTCTCAGATGTAAAATTATTTGATTTGTTATATGAGTACACAGTGAGGGGTTTTACTTTTACATGAATACAGTAGTTCATATGCATATTTTGTTAAAGGAACACTCTGATTACAATAGCAACTTTCTGAAAATGAAGTTGTTATGGTGCTAGCAAGCCTCTGGGTGCTTTCTTACATGAAGTTGTTAAGCTGTTCTCAAACTAATTAACCTCAGTTGTTGCCTCCAGCACTGGATCTCCACTCCAGATCCCCCTACAGCATCCGGCTGCTGAAATTGAGTTTCAGAAAACGCAGGTGCTGCTGGTTGGCTACAGTGGTCAGCAGATGCTCAAAACCAGTCTGTTGTTCCTGGGAGCTACTGTTTGGCTTAGAGTGTCAGCTGACCTCTCTAGGCAATCAGTGGAACTCTTGAAACTCGATTCAGCAGCTGGATGTCGCTGGGGGAACTAGAAATCCGGCACTGGTGGCAACCTTTTGAGGTTAAACCGCTCTGGCGCCGTCCTTGCACCATATAATAACTTAATTTCGATGAAGTTGTTTATGTGAACAGTGTTCCTTCAATTCAGCATTAAAAGAGATTTAATAATGACTGAGGTATTGTTCATTGCAGTTAAATTGGTAGAATCCTTTACTTTAAAGTAGGGCGACATCAATTAGACAGCAATTCACGTTAATTAGTTTGATAATAAATAACCTGTTGGAAGCTTCTAGGACAGAGTAGTGCAATCATTTGTTTTGTTCGTTATTTATAATATGTCATAGTCCCGGGGTCCTCAATAGGCGAACTCCGGGCCGCATCCGGACCCACACGGACTTAAATCTGGACCGCCGAAGCGGTCTCCTTCCTTCTGTCATCAGCGGGGGGGGGGGGGGGGGCAGAATGGAGAGGATCGGAGTGGCTGTGTCTTACACTGGTAGCGCTGCATGATTACAAAAAGCCGAGTTCTTCTGCTTACCCGGCGGAGAGGATGTCCTACAAAGTCCCGCCTCCTGGGCCGGCTCTTACCTATGATAGACAGAACACTGGTGACGTCTATCATAGGAGCCGGTGTCCAGGAGGCGGGACTTTGTAGGACATCCTCTCCCCCGGGTAAGCAGAAGAACTCGGCTTTTTGTAATCATGCAGCGCTGCCAGTGTAAGACACAGCCACTCCGATCCTCTCCATTCTGCCCCCCCCGCTGAGGACTTGACTTTTTATAATCATGCGTTGCTCTAATCCGCACTGGTCACTCTTCATTAATGGGGGCATGGGTCACTAGTCACTCTTCATTAATGGGGGCATGCACACTGGTCACTCTTCATTAATGGGGGCATGGGTCACTGGTCACTCTTCATTAATGGGGGCATGCACACTGGTCACTCTTCATTAATGGGGGCATGGGTCACTGGTCACTCTTCATTAGTGGGGGCATGCACACTGGTCAATCTGCATTAATAGGGGCATGGGTCACTGGTCACTCTTCATTAATGGGGGCATGCACACTGGTCACTCTTCATTAATGGGGGCATGCACACTGGTCACTCTTCATTAATGGGGGCATGGGTCACTGGTCACTCTTCATTAATGGGGGCATGCACACTGGTCAATCTGCATTAATGGGGGCATGGGTCACTGGTCACACTTCATTTATGGGGGTACGCACACTGGTCACTCTTCATTTATGGGGGTACGCACACTGGTCACTCTTCATTTATGGGGGTACGCACACTGGTCACTCTTCTTTTATGGTGGTATGCACACTGGTCAATCTGCATTATGGGGGGCACGCACACTGGTCAATCTGCATTAATGGGGGGCACGCACACTGGTCAATCTGCATTAATGGGGGCACGCACACTGGTCAATCTGCATTAATGGGGGGCACGCACACTGGTCAGTCTGCATTAATGGGGGCACGCACACTGGTCAATCTGCATTAATGGGGGCACGCACACTGGTCAATCTGCATTAATGGGGGCATGCACACTGGTCAATCTGCATGAATGGGGGCACGCACACTGGTTGCTCTGCATTAATGGGGGCACGCACATGGTCGCTCTGCATTAATGGGAACACGCACACTGGTCGCTCTGCATTAATGGGGACACGCACACTGGTTGCTCTGCATTAATGGGGACACGCACATGGTTGCTCTGCATTAATGGGGGCACGCACGCTGGTCACTGTGCATTGGATGGGGGCAAGTTTTGGGGAATGCCTTTTTTGATGTTGGCGTTCTGTATTTGGAATTTGACGGTCACTTTTACGGACCTCGGACTGAATGGAAAATTTGTAAGTGGACCCTTCAAGTTTAAATTTGAGTACCCCTGTCATAGTCTATAGATAGTGGTGAACTTGATACAAGGCAGGGCATGTTAGTGGTCAGAGGTTATTTGATGTGTAATCTGTAGTAAGCTGGTCAAGTTCTCTACATGCAAAGTCAAATATTTACAGAAAAACTCAGTTTCCTGGCACACTTAGTAATCTGTTTTTGCTTATACCAGGGTCAGATAATATTCAAAACTACAGCAGTGCAGTGACTTAGCGTGGAAACAATTTGACGATTCTGGCCAATGAGAGTCCAGTAGTAGAAACAACTTCAATCTGTCAGAACATCGGTTCCTGCATTGATACTTCAACATTGTTTATTTTGATGTTCTAAAAGTTAAAACCGAAAAGATAGCATTGTTTACTCATATTGTGTGTGTTACTATACTGTGTGTAGTCGGTAACAAAAGAGTATAATAATTTGTTAGTTTTGCTGTTACAACAAATATGCATAAAAGTAGCAGGGAACGTGACAGGGGGCGAAAATTTGAATCTGGTCACCAGAAAAGAAAAAAGAATATTGCTTTTCAGGAATGCAAAGAAGAACTACGAGGCTCTATGCAAAAATATTTGAAGACAGGGAAGATAACTGCAAGCGAAGAGGTACCGGATGATGAACCTGAGAAAGCAGAATCCGTTTTCACTGAAAGAGAGGAAGATTCACAGGCTCAACCAAGCACTTCAGATCAGTTTGAACAACGTAACATTTTGATTAGTACTGAAGAAGAAGAAGCTACAGAAGAACAACAGGAATTGGTTTCTTTCCAGTCTAGTTATCAGCCCCTTACCTATGATCCTGCAGAATGGACTTTCCCAGTAGAAGATAAAGATAGAGTCTATTTTATTCAGAAAGGACCCATAAGAGAAGACATTTTAACTTTCCCATTAGACAGTGCTAAACGCCATTTTTCTACCTTTCATTACACAAGGATTCTAAGCAACAAGGAGACACAAGACAGGCGTTGGTTAGTTTATTCTAAACACAAGGACTGTGTTTTCTGTTTTGCCTGTCGTTTATTTTCATCATCACGGAAAGCTTTAGTGTCTGATGGCTGCAGTGACTGGAAGAACCTGAGCAATCGACTTCATCTTCACGAAAAAAGTTCTGACCATTTACAGAACATTATTACATGGATGGAAGCTGAGAAGAGATTCCTATGTGGGAAAACTATTGATGCATCAGTTCAGAAGCAAATACTGCTGGAAAAACAACGTTGGCGTGAAATTCTAGAAAGACTCCTAGCCACAGTTCAGTTTTTAGCATCTCACAACCTACCATTTAGAGGTCACAGAGACACTTTAGAAGAAGAGAAAAGTGGAAATTTTATTGACCTGATACAGCATTCTGCAAAGTTTGATCCTGTTCTTCGTGAACATTTACAACGAATAGAAGACAAACGTATTCACAACCATTACTTGGGAAAAAACATACAAAATGAATTAATTGCCTTGATGGCCAAGCATGTCAAGCAGACAATTATTCAAAAGATTCTTCAAGCAAAATATTATTCAATCATTCTTGATTGTACGACCGATATCAGTCACATTGAACAGATGACGGTGATATTGCGCCATGTTGATGACGTGTCAGGCGATATTGAAGAGCATTTCCTTGGATTTATACCGGTTGAAAAAACTACAGCTGAAGAATTAACAAACACCATACTTTTGGAAATTGATGAATTAGGTTTGGACATCAAAAACTGCAGAGGGCAAGGATATGACAATGGCGCTAACATGCGGGGAGAGAAAAGTGGTGTTAAAACCAGAATATTAAATATCAATCCTTTAGCCTTCTTCACACCCTGTGGATGTCACAGTTGGAATTTGGTGCTTGGTGATGCAGCAGCATCTTGTTCAAAAGCAAAATTATTTTTTGGTGTTTTGCAAAGATTGTACACACTTTTTTCCGGGTCATCCAATAGATGGTCTGTTTTAAAAGAGAAGGTAAATATCACCCTCAAGCCATTGTCTGAAACTAGATGGGAATGCAGAGTTGAGAGTGTAAAGGCTGTCCGTTACCAACTACAAGAAATTGCTGAATGCCTGGAAGAAGTGACACAGAAAAGTAACGATCCTTCATTCTGTAGTGAATGTAATTCACTACAAGGAGAAATTTTGTCATACGAGTTTGTTGTATCGTTAGTTATATGGTATGAGATTTTGGTGAAAATTAACCTGGTCAGCAAGGTATGGCAAAAGTCAAATATGCAGTTGGATACTGCATTAAAACATTTGGAAGAATTCCTGCGCTGGTTGGAAGACTATAGACAAAATGGCTACAATTCTGCCATAGTTACTGCCAACGAAATAGCAGAAGATATTAACATCGCTAAAGAATTTCGACTGTGCAGGATACGCAGGGCCAAAAGAATGTTCGACTATGAGGGCCCAGATGAAGCACTGGTTAATCCTGCAGACAGGTTCAGAGCAGAATATTTCAACATTATTGTTGATAAGATTCGCACTAGTGCTGAGCCTCGATTTAAAGGTTTAAAAGACTACGTCAGAAATTTTGGTTTCATGTATGATATTTCATCTTTATCCATGAAATCTGATGAAGAACTTTTAAAAAATTGTATTTTGGAAAAAAAAAAAAAAAAAAAATTGTAAAGAACTGGAAGCACTTCTAACTTTACCAAATTCTTCTGATGCTGACATAAGTGGTTTGGAATTGTACGAAGAGCTACGAATGTGTACCCGTACTATGCCTCCAAAATTGGATATGTGCAACTCTCTGAAATACCTCATTAATAATAACCTAACTGACGTTTACCCAAACATTTATGTCACATTAAGGGTCATCTTAACAATTCCAGTCACTGTTGCATCAGCCGAAAGGAGCTTTTCTAAACTTAAATTAATCAAAACATACCTAAGATCATCTATGAGCCAAGAGAGATTATCTGCATTGGCAATTTTGTCAATTGAACACAATCTGGATTCAAAATTAGATTATTCATCTGTGATAGATGATTTTACAAGTTCAAAATGTAGGAGAATGTTTTAACCACTTACCACCCACCCACCATCTAATGATGGCGGAGCATTCTGTGCTATTTTGTTGCATTCTGTGCTATTTTGTTGCATTCTGTGCTATTTTTTTAGTTTTTTTTTTACATGTTCAAAAAAAAAAAAAAACGATTGCATTTTGTGTTTTCACAGCTAAGTTATTGGTTGTTATTGTTGAAAACAAGAAGCCAAGTTATTTATTTGGTATTACTTAAAAATATTGTACTTTGTGTCCATCATTGTCCATGCACTAATGAGTAAACTGTTTTTTTTTTTTCCCTATTTTTACATGTTCATAAAAAAACACGTTTGCTAAAAATGGATGTGGCACATTAAACATGTTTTGTGCAAGAAAGTTTTGTAAAGTGATTTAATTCTGGTGAATATGGTCAGTCCTTGCAGTCATTTCATGTATACACTGCCTTTTCAGAGAAATGCCAGTGTTTCAATTATAACCTAGGAGCACCTCTAGTGCCAGTACAGATGTTCTCTGGGTCAGTGCTGCACAGTGTGCTGCACTAACGTTCAACACCTTCACAGTGCGTTGAATACCGAGGTTTTGAGATGTATTAATGTTTGCCTTAAAATATGCAATTTATACAGTTAATAATATAGCCTGCTTATTTATTTTTTTATCGCGCAAGGGGGGCCTCATATTTTAATTTCGCCTAAGGCCTCAAAAAGTCTAGAGCCGCCTCTGTGGAGAGGTGAAAGGGGCACAGGAGGACACTAATGTGGAGAGGTAATATGAAGGTGGACAGAGGAAGAAACTACTGTGCTGGGGTGAGGAGGGCACTTCCATGTCCGCGCAGCCTCTGACTACCTTCTGTACCATGTCTGCAGTCCCTGACCACCTCCTGTACTGTGTTTGCAGCCTCTAACCACCTCCTGTACTATGTCCGCAGTCTCTGACCACCTCCTGTACCATATCAGCAGTCTCTGACGGTCTCCTGTACCATGTCCGCAGTCTCTGACCACCTCCTGTACCATGTCTGCAGGCTCTGACCACCTCCTGTACTATACCAGCAGTCTCTGACGGTCTCCTGTAGTATGTCCGCAATCTCTGACCACCTACTGTACCATATCTGCAGTCTCTGACCACCTCCTGTATCATGTCCGCAGTCTCTGACCACCTCCTGTACCATGTCTGCAGTCTCTGACCACCTCCTGTATCATGTTTGTAGTCTTTGACCACCTCCTGTACCATGTCTGCAGTCTCTGACCAACTTCTGTACCATGTCCACAGCCTCTAACCATCTCTTGTATCATGGGTTGTTTGATAAACTAGTAAATTAAGTTCATATTCCCATGAAACTATAAAAAATTGAAAATAATTAAAAAATATTAAAAATTTTTTAAAAAACACATAAACAAGCAAGCGTCCAGTGAAGATTCATGAAGAGTGCTCATATTCCAAAACGTCCATGTGACTTTTGTGCAAAGTGGCTGTAATTCACATGCCCCAAAGTGAATTCACTTACCAAACACTGTGGACCCGGGGCAGTACTGCATAGGGGTATATCAGTCTTTGGCTGGCAAATTTGGTGGGTAGGGATCTTTGCATATCTCCTAATGTCCAATGCTCAAAATGGAATACAAAGAAGAGCCCAATAGTGTAATGTGTTTGAACTTTTAATTGAATGTAAACAAAGGAATTGTACCTACAATAATTGAGAAGTAAAATCGCATGTAGAAAATATTAGTAGTGGAGCTCCTGGTGGCTGGTAACTCTATAGTACTGTGGACACAGCGGTGTTCTTTCCACCACACTTCTTCATGCGTTCCACTTCCCCAGAAGTGATATTGCTGAAAGGCTGGAATCTACGTTGATGCGTTTCGCCCCTCTTAGTGGGCATTCTCACAGGCACCGTCCTTTTAGGTACTTTTTTGCAGTGTCAGTAAAAAACGTCAGTGTCAGTAAAAAACGCTGCTCTGTCAGTAAATTTCATGATTTTTGCCAGTAACAAATTGGTGCCTAAGGAATAAGTCCTGCGAGCGACCCTGAAGCTCTAAATCGATCAGTTATTTGCCACAGACACTCCACTTCTCATAATAGTGTGCTTAATTGAAATAAATATATAGTGTTGCGCAAATAAAAAATTATTAAATGAATTAATTTGTGCTTAAATTATTAAAAACCCAAAATATTTATATGTGACATAATATTAAAGTGCCAATAGTGCTAATAAAGTGGTAAATATAATATAATATAATACTCATAGAAAAGACACAGGGATCATGTGTAATATCCCCCTGAGGAAGACAGGTGATCCCTGTGTTGTCACGCGTAGGGGAGGGGAAAGGACGGACGGAGCGATACACTATTGTCTAGGTGAGGCTGTCGGCTATCGGCGCACGCTGTGGAGACCGGCGGCGCTGTGCAGTCTCTCCCACTATACCACCACGATTTCCACCATTTACTTGATGCTATTGTCCAAGTGCATGTGTTGCACCTACAAATGTGAGTGAGATTTATCCACCTTTATTTAATAAAAGCTGATTGTTTAAGGATTTCATACACTATTGCAAGTCTTTTTGTTTGCATATATACTGCATTGATTGACGCTGCAACTCTATGCGCTCTTTTTAAGGATTTGAGGTGAGCACCCATTCACAAGGGGGTGCACGGCTGGCTGTCCACTGTGACACTCTGGTCACTTCTCTCTGGGAGCACAGAACACTTTAGGATTACATTTTGGACTTTGTTTATTGTCTTTTTGCACTTTGCACACTGGACTTTTATATCTATATATTTTCTCTTTTCCATGAGTATTATATTATATTATATTTACCACTTTATTAGCACTATTGGCACTTTAATATTATGTCACATATAAATATTTTGGGTTTTTAATAATTTAAGCACGAATTAATTAATTTAATAATTTTTTATTTGCGCAACACTATATATTTATTTCAACAAATTGGTGCCGTTTGTAACTTTTGATGTCCTGCCAAGAAATTTCACTTCAGGGGGTTGGCAACACTGGTGAGTTTTTATATATAATCTGCCCTTATGTATTGCGCTCAGACTATCATTGAGAGTAATGAAAATAGTTTTTTGCTCCTGATGTAAGAATTCAGTATATTTTTGAGAAGTCCCTTTTTATATTTGTGCAGCATGCACAGGTATATGTAAATGAATATTAGTAATGAATGACAACTGTTACTATTTGTGTTCTTTATTATGTTGACTTTATCTGTTTCTTTGTAGTTACACGTGCTTTCCCCATCCTGAAGAAGCAGGAAAGCGAAACCTGTTGAGCAACAAGCATTGTGACTGACACAGTTTGTCTATGTATATGCATATGTGTATTGGACAAATCCTTTTTAAATGTTTCATTGGGAAGCAACTGAATACCCCATATCCTTTTAAATTTTGATCTAAATAAAAATAGTTTTTACTTATTTCTGTGTTGTGGCACCATTAAAATCCCTCTATCCATATTTGTTCAAAAATTATATTCTTATGAGGTGAAGGTGCCTTTGATCAAAGGATGTATGTGACTTATTCAGAGATATTATAGAGACAATCTAATGAGGAAAATTGCTTTCAAGGCTATACTTCTGTGCTTCCATTCACAGACATCACCTGTATGCTAAAAGTAATGTATATACTATTCAGGTTTTGGTTCCCTTGTTGGGGGCCTAGTTATGAAGGCTTGCAATGGTCAATTTATGATTTTTTCTAAGACATTTTGTTGGCATTGTTAGAAAGCTTATGTGACATTTTAATTTGATGTTTCTTTATTCATTAGCTTGAAATGCCACTATTCTTTTGTCAATCTTAAATGTTGATTTTGTTACATTCATAATGTTAATTTGGAATATCACCAAACAATAAGTTCCCCGGTATTACAGTAAAGTGTATAAATACCTGTAATACAGGCCTTGGATACTTGAAACTTTTAGTTCATTGCTAGTTTTCAAACAATGCTGATGTTTTCTCTCTAAAGCCTAGTACACACGCAACGATTATCGGCCGACCGATCGTCCGTCTTTTGTCCAGATTTGTGTTTTGTTGGTTGGAATGTGCCTAGACTGCACACAAATTTTCTTGCCCGACAAAATTCTACTTCAGAAGTGATGTCATGTGTTGGTTTGCTTTCTTTGTGTTCTTTCTTCTCTGAGCATGCCAAGACTTGCTCATTAGATTTTTCCCTGTCGAAATCTGTACTGACTGCACGAAAATCGGCTGTGTTTTGACGGCGGACAAAAATTTTATAGCCTGCACACCAGATTTTTTTCGGCCGAAAAGTCGAAGTCGGTTGTCAGAAGCATCATACTAACAAGCCGAAAATCGGCAGATCGGTCGTCGGACGAAAATTCCCTGCCGATTTTCAACGCGTGTGTACGAGGCTTAAGCTTTGTGAAATTCAGTGCTTCCAATTGGCATTTTGTTTTAATAATTTTTAAGTTTTTCTGTTTTCTGCTTTAAAAAATATCTTACAAAATGGTCAACAAACTAGATCAAAACAGCAGACAAATAAAGTCCTTGCAAAACGGAATCTATTTCCAACTTTTTTATATTTGCCTACTATTATTTTTATAATTTATAAAACAATGGCTTGAAAAAAGAAGAAAAAAAAATAAAAATAAAACAATGATTGTTACATTCACCAAATATTTACTTTATGTGAACTAATCACTGTATTTTAAAGCACATTCACCAGGAAGATACACCTACTGTAAATGTTTGGTGAATAATCACATTTGCTTATTTATAAATATAACATCACAAATCTTATTTCTTGCTCGTTGTTGCTTCTAATTCTCCAAATGCAACAAACAGCAATGCTTTGTATGTTCATTCCTTTTTAAAGAATGCCTGAATGCCTGCCTTTATGAGTTTTTTTCTTTCTTTTTGTTGTGCCTATTCATATTGCATGTAAAAATAGTGGCCATTTTGACTAACTGCATCATAAAAACCTACTAACACATTTGACCGCAACTAAGTTACCTGTACAGTACACGTGCCAAGTGCTCTCCAAGCTAATTCATTTTTTACCTTGTTTGCAGATAATAGTTTTTTTATAGATATGTAATAACAAATCTCACCCATCATTCAGCATATTTGTTGAGAAAGGACTTGTAAGTGCATTGGGTTGTGTTATATGATACATTGGTTTCTTGGTGCTAAAACAAATATGTCATAAAACATAACCACAACCCAATGCGCTTAATATTACTTTCCTTGGCAAAATCTTGAGTGAGAGGGAATCTGTCACTTTGCTTATTTATATCGGGGAGTATAACTTGACATCTCTGAGTCTGCTGACAACCCATCCCAGATTGTGGCACCCAGCAGAACAAGAGACAAAAAAGGTCCTATGCACCGTTCATCACTGCAAAACCTTGTGGATATGTGAAACGGCAGCCTCAGCCCGGGCTCCAGCGAAGACAGGCCCCCCATGCATTTCACTCCAAAAAGAAGAGGGGAGAAGCGCTCTAAGTGCAGACAATTTATTGCAGATAACAAGGCAGGTGATATACACTCACTAGACATGAAGACTGAAAAGCTGTATGTGTCAAAGCAATCCTGCAGCCATCCTCTGGAGGGTGTCCTCTGGTCACAGGAAGCCGTATGCAGTACTGTCACTGGCGGTGGGAGGGAAGAAAGCCGGCTGTCTCCCACAACATCAGCGGTGAGCGGTCAAGCGGCTCGGATCTGCGGTTCCGTGTTGCGAGTGATGGATGGAGGCACTCTCACCCACAGGGATGGTGGGATCTGTCCGATGTGTTACGGCATGCACGACGCGTTTCTGAGCATGCGCGGGGTCCTCTGCACCCGGCGCGCTCTTTCATCAGGTGCTAGAGTGCCGTAGTCTCTGTGGGGCTTTATGTAGTGCTGAACAAGAGGATAATTAGGCACAGCTGAAGTAAGGGGATGGCAACCGCCCACAGCACTGAGCAATAACCTAACCAATCAAATATTTTTGTAGCAATGGGAGAGATTAAAAACAACTTAGAAGTGGAGTATGATCGGTCGGCTGCCCTTAAATACACATGTATGTGGGCTAGACAACCGCTTATCACAGTGATAGCAAACAATTAGGCAATACAAAACATATAATAAATGTAAAATAGGGGTAAGCCTGGGTTCATCAAGGCTTATGAAGAACATGTAAAAACGTTCCAGGTTTAAAACGATACAATTATAAAAATAAAAAAGTTAATAAAAAGCATCAAGCCAAAAGTGACTTATAGGAGGGCTACCACCTTGAAAAACAAAATAGCACCCAGCAAATTAAAGAACATCAAGGCCACTAATCATCCGTCATGGATGATCCCCCTGAAAGGCATGTATGCCTGCCGTAAAAAGTTATGCAAAATGTGTAGTTTTGTGCAACATGGCCAAAAGAACTTTACACATAATGACAAAATCTATGTCTTGGACAATTTTTTCAACTGTTCCACAGACTATGTGGTGTATTGTCTGATATGTCCCTGCCAGTTGCTCTATGTAGGTCGAACCATCAGACCAGTCAGACAACGATTCGGCAAACATCGCCGTCTTATTGAAGGTGGATGTGACCTTCATAGTGTCCCTCGACATTTTTCAGAAGTCCATGGAAAATCCACCGAGGGACTAAAAATTTGGGTTATCGAATCGATTCCCAAAGACTTGCCGGAGGGAGAACGATTTTCCAAATTATGTATGCGAGAGACTTTCTGGATCTATACGTTAGATGTTCTCGCTCATCGAGGGTTAAATGAAGAATTAGACGTGCACACTATCTTATAATTATTATCAGGGTTTTCTGTTGGTCTTTATTTATTATTTTTTCATCACATCATATCAGATGATTTTTTAATATATACACTTTGGCCCTGGTTCTGGTATATAAATCTTTTATACAAACTTTATAAGGTTTACCTACTGAGCAATCAGAAGGCTTATTCCCCTATATATCATACATGTGGTACCGTAGTTGGTAATCCATATAAAAATCCTTTATACAGAAAATATAATTATTAGGATATACATATGTACACCTATATATGGGTTATATCCATCCTCCATTTTCTTATCCAATATATAAGGCTTTTTTACTCCCCCCCCTCCCCCTCCCTCCTTTTATTGTTTCATTTGCTTATATGTTTCTCCATACCACAGCCTGTATAGGTATTATGCATTAGCTCTTAAAATATACCT
>NC_138771.1:119790664-119815664 GCF_965119305.1 Pelophylax lessonae | reverse complement strand
AGAATTGCTAGCAGTGTCATTTTTCCACCATGGGTGCCTTTGCGACCAACAAGGAAGTATACAAAAGGATTTATGGCACTGTTTATAGAGCAGAACAAAGTAAATATATCCATCATGGGGAAAGGTGGCATAATATGGTGTTTGTACCATGCTAGTAGCAAGATTCTCATGGGCATTCCAAACACAAGAAAGAAGGCCACTGTCAGTGTGATGACCATGTATAACTTCCTAAGCTGTCGTTGCTGAGAACTTTTACATACTTTAATAAGCAGAACCAAGCTTGATACTGTCATGGATGGAATAAAGATCATGAAGCTAAAGCAACAGATAATATTAAAGACAACTTTACATTCCTTACCAGATCCATCTTTTAGGCCTGCGCGATTGTATGTAACGTTGTAACAAAAAGCTAACTCAAGAGCACTAAGCAGGCAAGAAGTGACCCATATGAAGGCACACACAACAACAGATAGATGTTTTGGTCTATTGCAGTGATACCAGATAGGAAATAGGACAGATATACACCTTTCAATGCTTATAGCTGTAAGAAGGCATAAGCTGGAATTGTATCCAAAAATGCATACTTTGACAAGTGTATCAATCATATTAATAAAATTGATATCTTCATAGAGAGCTTCTAGCCCTGGGCCCAGGGTAAAAACCATACCAACAAAAGTAAATACCATTATAAAAATCAGAAAGGTAGTATCAGCCAAGGCAAGGTTGAAGATATAGGTTGTGGAAGTGTTTCTCTTTATCTTAAAAGAGAGGTACCACACAACTAAGCTGTTTCCACATAAACCAATTATTGATATTATCATATTTATGGGTGAGATTACTATATGGAACACTGGTTTGAAAAACATGGTATGATTATTCCAGTACATTGTCTCTGCCACCGAAGGTTGGTTGGTTATGTTCTCTGGACTCATGGAAATGAACAACGAGGACATTTTATAAACAGTTTATCAGAATGCTATGTGGAAGTGATTTTTTAATGATTCTAAATGTTTGGATCCAAGATCTTGCACATGATTATGTACTTTAGTCGTTCAGCTTGAGTCGTACATGGTGTCCAGAAAGTATGCTTCATCCAGATGCAGACAGTTTTTATCTGTGGCGGTCGAATATATTCTTCTGTTTTTCACTCTCAGTATTGTTTTTCATAGGCTGTGAAAGAAAAGCAATAACAACAAAGTGTAAGCTAAAGAATAGACTAAACAGGACATTCAAGTACTGATAAAGTTCAGTATAAAGGGTAACAATGAAAGTGCGTGATAAGGCAAACCCCAAAATTACCATCAAACATCCTTTGTCTGTCCAAAGCAAGTCCTTGCATTTTTCTCCTCTACTATGATCTTGCAGTAAGATACTCTCTGTGACATTGTGACAAGACTTGTACAATTCTTGCCTTTGATAAAACGTTGTCGTTAGTGAAGAGACCCCATGTGCGAATTTCTCCTTCCTCCAACCTCTCTAGGGATGTCTCTTGGAAATGGCCATTTGGACTAGTGCTTGGTGGGGTCTGTTGGTGGACAAGACCAGTAGTGGATTGTAATAGGACAGTGTGCAATCTGTGACAGTACCGCCACCTTAAATAAAACAAATGCCTGGCATTTAAGTTGGCGGTACTTTTTGTGGTCAGCTATACACAATGACATTCTTATGAGGAATCTCATGTGGCAAAGTTCTTTTTGAGTTCAACCCCCCACTTTTCCTCTTGTACCACCAACTGAGAACTTTTATCTTTTTGACATCTCTTTGGACTTTTATATGTATATTTTTGTTCTATGGCTGTTTTAGCACTTTTGATGTTTTATTAGCTCAACGCGTGACTCTGTTTTTCTACATATACTTGTTTACTGTGTTTATACTACACAGTGGAGTTGCAGCTTTTTAAATTGTTGGTCTCATTCATTCATTCATCATTTGTAGCATGTTTTTTTTTTCCCCCTAAGCAAGTTGCACTCGTTTTCCTTAGTAAAGCTTCATTTTGTAAAGAATAGCCATTCAGGTGCAAAGAAAAAATATTGCTTGCACGCGATTGCATGATGGAAATCAGCAGAGCTTTACCACATTTACTAAGCTCTGGGAAAAATGAGTGCAGCTGCACTTGAAAAGTGCACAGACTATTTGCCTTTTTATAAATCCACCCCATTGTATTTTTATGACATGCATTTTTATGCTTTCTAAACCGTGTGAGCCAGGCCTAAAGGAAACTTTGCAGAAAAAAAAACCACAAGCAGAAGAAATAAACAGGAATTTGCATCACCTGATTGGATAACTGTAAAGTGAAACTTTACTCTATTTTGTGTGAGTGTTCTCCTTTAGTAAATCGGCTGATATATTTGCCCTAAGGCTAACATATTTGTAACACGCATCACTTTACTGTATGTGCAGAACATGGACATGAGCAATTCATGCGGTGTTCTCAAAACTATTTGCAATAAAGTGGTTCTAAAGCCTAAACATTTTTTGCCTTAAAGAGGAAGTGAAGTCAGTGTTTTTTTTTTTTTCTTTTTTGTTACCTGAAAAGTAAAGGCATAATGGCTAGTATGCATAGCATATTAGCACATTATGTGACACTTACCTCCAAACAAAGCCCTCGTCGACCCCGCTGGACGCCGCATCCATCTTCACCCATCTTCCTTCTGGGTCTGTGGACTCCGGCTGTGCTACAGGCCAGAGCCTCATGGCATCACTCCTGCGCATGTGCGCGGGAGCCCCCCAGTCACAGCACATGGCTCTGAAGAAACAACATGAGCGTCCATTTCTTCAGAGCGCATGGGTCAATGACATCATCGGCGCACTATACAGTATATATCTCCTAAACGGTGCAAGTTTGGGAGATATTTACAGTACTTATAGGTAAGCCTTATTATAGGCTTACCTATAGGTGCAAGTCAGAGATGGGGGTTTACAGCCACTTTAATGCATTCTTTGTTTTGGCATCAAATGTTGCCCCTCACCCTCCCTTAAATTTACCTGCAGAGGTGAGGGAACTCGAATCACATGACTTTACTTGAGTTAGACTTAAGTCACCAGTTTGAGGACTTGAGACTTGCTTGACTAAAATTAATAAAAGACTCGACTTGACTTTGACTTGGTATTCATGACTTGAGACTTGACTTTAACTTGAGACAAATGACTCGAAATGACTTTACTTTTTTAAGTTATTAAATATTTGCATTTTTTCAAGATGTGTTAAAGCAAAATGAATGTGCCTGTTGTGTTTCTGACTAGAGTTGAGCGGACACCTGGATGTCCGTGTTCGGCGGGTCTGCACCACCAAATTCAGCACATGCGCCAGGCAAGGGATGTGCGTCAAACCGGCTAGGCCCAGAGCTGCTATGAGATTTCACCCGTTATCGCACACCACCAGGCCGGGCTTGAGGCTCGCTGGCAGCAACCACTAATTTTTCTGCTGTTCCATGCTCCTCCACAACTCCTGCGCGGTGTGTGGTTTTTCCCCCAAACAGGCAAGTTTTAAAACTGCCTGCTGTCGTTTACCCCTGGCTGTGCTGAAGTTGGTGGTGAAGGTGTTACGCTGACTGGATGAGGAGGCGGTAGAGGATGAGGAAGCGGAGTAGGAGGAGTTAGGAACAGGAGGCAAACTGAAGCGCCCTGCAATCCTCGGTGGTGGAAGGACATGCGCCAAATTGCTATCCGCCTCAGGCCCAGCCGCCACTGCATTTACCCAGTGTGCCGTTAGGGAGATATAACGCCCCTGACCATGCTTGCTGGTCCACGTATCGGTAGCTAGGTGGACCTTGCCACAGATGGCGTTGCGCAGTGCACACCTGATTTTTTCCCCACTTGGTTGTGCAGGGAAGGGATGGCTTGCCTGGAAAAGTAGTGGTGGCTGGGCATGACATACTGTGGGACAGCCACCGACATAAGGCTTTTAAAACTGTGCGTCTCCACCAGACGGAATGACAGCATTTCAAAGGCCAAGAATTTTGGAATGCTGACATTCAGGGCCAGGGATCGCGGGTGGGTAGGGGGGTACTTCCTCTTCCTCTGAAGTGTTTGGGAGATGGAAAGCTGAACGCTTCCACGGGACATTGTGGAGATGGTTGGTGACCCAGGTGGTGGTGTTGCTGACAGATCGTTTGCGGGGTGGCAGGTGCCGGTATCACTACAGAGGTGGATGAAGGGGCCGAGACTGCAGCAGAAGAGTAAGCAGAAGGAGCCAGAGACCTTTCTTGGTTTTGAAGGTGTCTACTCCACTGCAGCTCGTGCTTTGCACTTAGATGCCTGATCATGCAGGTTGTGCTCAGGTTGAGAAGGTTTATGCCTCGCTTCAGGCTCTGATTGCACAGCGTGCAAACCACTCGTGTCCTGTCATCAGCACATTGTCTGAAGAACTTCCACGCTAGAGAACTCCTTTGAGCTGGCTTTGGTGCGCTCGGTCCCTTGCTGCGTTGGGCAGTAGCAGGCGTAGTGTCTAGGGCACGGCCGCTCCGCTTCTGCACCCTGCTCCCTCTTTTGCTGTGCTGGTGGCTCTGTGCGACCACCACCTCTTCCTCCAAACTACTCAGGTCACCTGCATGACCTTCATTCCATGTGGGGTCGAGGACCTCATCGTCCTCCACATCATCTTCCACCCAGTCTTCACCCCTGCCCTCCACAATTCTGAGTGCCGCAGCAGTTGGCACCTGCATTTTGTCATCATCGGAGACGTGCTGCGATGGTCCTTCCATGTACTCATCTTGAGAAATAAGTGGTTTGGGCATCGCTGCACTCAATCTCTTCCACTTCTGGGGCAGGGCTAGGTGGATGGCCCTGCTGACAGGGTCATCAAAAAGAAGAAGAGACTGCTGCATGACTTGGGGCTCAGACTGCTTGCCTGATTTGCAAGTGGGTGAGGTGAAAGACGGTTGGACATCGGCTGCAGGTGCCAACTCTGACCTTTCTGCAGTAGACTGGGTGGGAGACAATGTGAAGGAACTGGAGGCACTGTCAGCAACCCAATCTACTATCGCCTGTATTTGTTCTTGCCTCAACACTTGTAGTGGCGCATGATGCCCTACCAAATACTGCTGCAGGTTCTTTCGCCTACTCACACTTGAGGAAGGTGTTTCACTTGTGCGTGTAGCTGGCACAGATCGACCACGTCCTCTCCTTGCAACAGGAGCTCTACCAGCAGCACCACAGCCCCTATTTGACGTTCTCCTCATATTTATGTAATTTATGATCTTGCCCTAGAAAGGTGTTTATTGAATAGCGGAACAAAACAACAACAGTATCGCACGGGTGTATCTCACAGTCAAATATGCAAACTATGCCGGAATTTATTTATTTTTACCCCAAAAGGGTGTTTATTAAATAGCGGAATAGAAAAACAGTATACAAATACAACAGGTGTATCTCATAGTCAAATATGCAAAGTATGCCGTAATTTAATTTTTTTCACCCCAAAAGGGTGTATATTGAATAGCGGAATAGAAAAAAGTATATAAAACGGTGTATCTCACACGTACAAACACAGACTAGGCCCCGATTACAATTTTTTGTACCCTAAAGGGAGGAGGAGGAAGAGGAGTAGGAGGAGTTCGGAACAGGAGGCAAACTGAAGCGCACTGCAATCCTCGGCGGTGGAAGGAGATGAGCCAAAAAAATGTAAATGGTGTATCTCCCACGTACTGATACAGACTATGCCGCAATTTAATTTTTTCACCCCAAAAGGGTGTATATTGAATAGCGGAATAGAAAAAATTATATAAAACGGTGTATCTCACACGTACAAACACAGACTAGGCCCCGATTACAATTTTTTGCACCCTAAAGGCAGGATGAGGATGAGGAAGAGGAGTAGGAGGAGTTCGGAACAGGAGGCAAACTGAAGCGCCCTGCAATCCTCGGCGGTGGAAGATGCGCCCAAAAAATTTGAAAGGTGTATCTCACACGTACCGATACAGAATATGCAGCAATTTAATTATTTTCACCCCAGAAGGGTGTATATTGAATACCGGAATAGAAAAAAATTTATAAAACGGTGTATCTCACACGTACCCAACACAGACTAGGCCCTGATTACAATTTTTGTACCCTAAAGGCAGGATGAAGATGAGGAAGAGGAGTAGAAGGAGTTCGGAACAGGAGGCAAACTGAAGCGCCCTGCAATCCTCGGCGGTGGAAGATGCGCCCATAAAAATTTGAAAGGTGTATCTCACACGTACCGATACAGATTATGGCGCAATTTAATTTTTTTCACCCCAAAAGGGTGTATATTGAATAGCGGAATAGAACATTTTTTATAAAACGGTGTAGCTCACATGTACAAACACAGACTAGGCCCCGATTACAATTTTTTGTACCCTAAAGGCAGGATGAGGAAGAGGAGTAGGAGGAGTTCGAAACAGGAGGCAAACTGAAGCTCCCTGCAATCCTGGGTGGTGGAAGATGCGCCCAAAAAATTTGAAAGGTGTATCTCACACGTACCGATACAGACTATGCCGCAATTTAATTTTTTTTGCCCCAAAAGGGTGTATATTGAATAGCGGAATAGAAACATTTTATAAAACGGTGTATCTCACACGTACAAACACAGACTAGGCCTGATTACAATTTTTTGTACCCTAAAGGCAGGATGAGGATGAGGAGTAGGAGGAGTTCGGAACAGGAGGCAAACTGAAGCGCCCTGCAATCCTCGGCGGTGGAAGATGTGCCAAACAAATTTGAAAGGTGTATCTCACACGTACCGATACAGACTATGCCGCAATTTAATTTTTTTTTACCCCAAAAGGGTGTATATTGAATAGCGGAATAGAAAAATTTTATAAAACAATGTATCTCACACGTAAAAACACAGACTAGGCCCCAATTACAATTTTTTGTACCCTAAAGGCAGGATGAGGATGAGGAAGAGGAGTAGGAGGAGTTCGGAACAGGAGGCAAACTGAAGCGCCCTGCAATCCTCGGCGGTGGAAGATGCGCCCAAAAAATTTGAAAGGTGTATCTCACACGTACCGATACAGACTATGACGCAATTTAATTTTTTTCACCCCAAAAGGGTGTATATTGAATACCGGAATAGAAAAAAATGTATAAAATGGTGTATCTCACACGTACAAACACAGACTAGGCCCTGATTACAATTTTTTGTACCCTAAAGGCAGGATAAGGATGAGGAAGAGGAGTAGAAGGAGTTCGGAAAAGGAGGCAAACTGAAGCGCCCTGAAATCCTCGGCGGTGGAAGATACGCCCATAAAAATTTGAAAGGTGTATCTCACACGTACCGATACAGACTATGCCGCAATTTAATTTTTTTCACCCCAAAAGGGTGTATATTGAATAGCGGAATAGAAAATTTTTTATAAAACGGTGTAGCTCACACGTACAAACACAGACTAGGCCCCAATTACAATTTTTTGTACCCTAAAGGCAGGATGAGGAAGAGGAGTAGGAGGAGTTCGGAACAGGAGGCAAACTGAAGCGCCCTGCAATCCTCGGTGGTGGAAGATGCGCCCAAAAAATTTGAAAGGTGTATCTCACACGTACCGATACAGACTATGCCGCAATTTAATTTTTTTTACCCCAAAAGGGTGCATATTGATTAGCGGAATAGAAATTTTTTTATAAAACGGTGTATCTCACACGTACAAACACAGACTAGGCCCGATTACAATTTTTTGTACCCTAAAGGCAGGATGAGGATGAGGAGTAGGAGGAGTTTGGAACAGGAGGCAAACTGAAGCGCCCTGCAATTCTCGGCGGTGGAAGATGCGCCAAACAAATTTGAAAGGTGTATCTCACACGTACCGATACAGATTATGCCGCATTTTACATTTTTTTTACCCCAAAAGGGTGTATATTGAATAGCGGAATAGAAACATTTTTATAAAATGGTGTATCTCACACGTACAAACACAGACTAGGCCCCGATTACAATTTTTTGTACCCTAAAGGCAGGATGAGGAAGAGGAGTAGGAGGAGTTCGGAAGAGGAGGCAAACTGAAGCACCCTGCAATCCTCGGCGGTGGAAGGAGATGCACCAAACAAATTTGAAAGGTGTATCTCATACGTACCGATACAGATTATGCCGCATTTTAATTTTTTTTTACCTACCCCAAAAGGGTGTATATTGAATAGCGGAATAGAAATTTTTTTATAAAACGGTGTATCTCACAAGTACAAACACAGACTAGCCCCCGATTACAATTTTTTGTACCCTAAAGGCAGGATGAGGATGAGGAGTAGGAGGAGTTTGGAACAGGAGGCAAACTGAGGCGCCCTGCAATCCTCGGCGGTGGAAGATGCAGCAAAAAAATTTGAAAGGTGTATCTCACACGTACCGATACAGACTATGCCGCAATTTAATTTTTTTTACCCCAAAAGGGTGTATATTGAATAGCGGAATAGAAAAATGTTTATAAAAAACGGTGTATCTCACACGTACAAACACAGACTAGACCCCCGATTACAATTTTTTGTACCCTAAAGGCAGGATGAGGATGAGGAAGAGGAGTAGGAGGAGTTCGGAACAGGAGGCAAACTGAAGCGCCCTGCAATCCTCGGCGGTGGAAGATGCGCCAAAAAAATTTGAAAGGTGTATCTCACACGTAACCATACAGACTATGCCGCAATTTAATTTTTTTACCCCAAAAGGGTGTATATTGAATAGCGGAATAGAAATTTTTTTATAAAACGGTGTATCTCACACGTACAAACACAGACTAGGCCCCGATTACAATTTTTTGTACCCTAAAGGCAGGATGAGGATGAGGAAGAGGAGTAGGAGGAGTTCAGAACAGGAGGCAAACTGAAGCGCCCTGCAATCCTCGGCGGTGGTAGATGTGCCAAACAAATTTGAAAGGTGTATCTCACACGTAACCATACAGACTATGCCGCAATTTTATTTTTTTTACCCCAAAAGGATGTATATTGAATAGCGGAATAGAAACATTTTTATAAAACGGTGTATCTCACATGTACAAACACAGACTAGGCCCCAATTACAATTTTTTGTACCCTAAAGGCAGGATGAGGAAGAGGAGTAGGAGGAGTTCGGAAGAGGAGGCAAACTGAAGCACCCTGCAATCCTCGGCGGTGGAAGGAGATGCACCAAACAAATTTGAAAGGTGTATCTCATACGTACCGATACAGATTATGCCGCATTTTAATTTTTTTTTACCTACCCCAAAAGGGTGTATATTGAATAGCGGAATAGAAAATTTTTTATAAAATGGTGTATCTCACACGTACAAACACATACTAGGCCCCGATTACAATTTTTTGTACCCTGAAGGCAGGATGAGGATGAGGAAGAGGAGTAGGAGGAGTTCGGAACAGGAGGCAAACTGAAGCCCCTTGCAATCCTCGGCGGTGGAAGGTGCACCAAACAAATTTGGAAGGTGTATCTCACACGTAACCATACAGACTATGCCGCAATTTAATTTTTTTTACCCCAAAAGGGTGTATATTGAATAGCGGAATAGAAACATTTTTATAAAACGGTGTATCTCACATGTACAAACACAGACTAGGCCCCAATTACAATTTTTTGTACCCTAAAGGCAGGATGAGGAAGAGGAGTAGGAGGAGTTCGGAAGAGGAGGCAAACTGAAGCACCCTGCAATCCTCGGCGGTGGAAGGAGATGCACCAAACAAATTTGAAAGGTGTATCTCATACGTACCGATACAGATTATGCCGCATTTTAATTTTTTTTTACCTACCCCAAAAGGGTGTATATTGAATAGCGGAATAGAAATTTTTTTATAAAAAGGTGTATCTCACAAGTACAAACACAGACTAGCCCCCGATTACAATTTTTTGTACCCTAAAGGCAGGATGAGGATGAGGAGTAGGAGGAGTTTGGAACAGGAGGCAAACTGAGGCGCCCTGCAATCCTCGGCGGTGGAAGATGCAGCAAAAAAATTTGAAAGGTGTATCTCACACGTACCGATACAGACTATGCCGCAATTTAATTTTTTTTACCCCAAAAGGGTGTATATTGAATAGCGGAATAGAAAAATGTTTATAAAAAACGGTGTATCTCACACGTACAAACACAGACTAGACCCCCGATTACAATTTTTTGTACCCTAAAGGCAGGATGAGGATGAGGAAGAGGAGTAGGAGGAGTTCGGAACAGGAGGCAAACTGAAGCGCCCTGCAATCCTCAGCGGTGGAAGATGCGCCAAAAAAATTTGAAAGGTGTATCTCACATGTACTCGTACAGACTATGCTGCAATTTAATTTTTTTTACCCCAAAAGGGTGTATATTGAATAGCGGAATAGAAAAAAAATTATAAAACGGTGTATCTCACACGTACAAACACAGACTAGGCCCCGATTACAATTTTTTGTACCCTAAAGGCAGGATGAGGATGAGGAAGAGGAGTAGGAGGAGTTCGGAACAGGAGGCAAACTGAAGCGCCCTGCAATCCTCGGCGGTGGAAGATGCGCCAAAAAAATTTGAAAGGTGTATCTCACACGTACTCATACAGACTATGCCGCAATTTAATTTTTTTACCCCAAAAGGGTGTATATTGAATAGCGGAATAGAAATTTTTTTATAAAACGGTGTATCTCACACGTACAAACACAGACTAGGCCCCAATTACAATTTTTTGTACCCTAAAGGCAGGATGAGGATGAGGAAGAGGAGTAGGAGGAGTTCGGAACAGGAGGCCAACTGAAGCACCCTGCAATCCTCGGCGGTGGTAGATGCGCCAAACAAATTTGAAAGGTGTATCTCACACGTACTCATACAGACTATGCCGCAATTAAATTTTTTTTACCCCCAAAAGGGTGTATATTGAATAGCGGAATAGAACATTTTTTATAAAACGGTGTATCTCACACGTACAAACACAGACTAGGCCCCGATTACAATTTTTTGTACCCTAAAGGCAGGATGAGGATGAGGAAGAGGAGTAGGAGGAGTTCGGAACAGGAGGCAAACTGAAGTGCCCTGCAATCCTCTGCGGTGGAAGATGCGCCAAAAAAATTTGAAAGGTGTATCTCACACGTATGGATACAGACTATGCCGCAATTTTATTTTTTTACCCCAAAAGGGTGTATATTGAATAGCGGAATAGAAAAAATTTCATAAAACGGTGTATCTCACACGAACAAACACAGACTAGGCCCCGATTACAATTTTTTGTACCCTAAAGGCAGGATGAGGATGAGGAAGAGGAGTAGGAGGAGTTGGGAACAGGAGGCAAACTGAAGCGCCCTGCAATCCTCGGCGGTGGAAGATGTGCCCAAAAAATTTGAAAGGTGTATCTCACACGTACCGATACAGAGTATGCCGCAATTTAATTTTTTTTACCCCAAAAGGGTGTATATTGAATAGCGGAAAAGAAAAAAGTATATAAAAAGGTCTATCTCACACGTACCGATACATACTATGCCGCAATTTAATTTTTTTTGCCCCAAAAGGGTGTATATTGAATAGTGGAATAGAAAAAAGTATATAAAATTGGTGATTTTTCAATAGCACATGTGAACACAGCAGTGTCTTATGTTTTATGTCACAGTCAGCAGCAGGCTATGAAGGGAGAAAAAAAATTCCCCTTTAACTTTGTAATTTTTAAATAGCAGATTAGAACAGCACTCTGTAGTAAAATATAGCTGAACTCTGCACACAACAGACTGATAAAAATATATTTTTTTCTCCCTCCTCCTCCTCCTCCTCAGTGGGCTCAAGTGAGGACAAAAAGATCTTTCACTGCACCACCCCCCACACAGCAAAATCGATGTAGATCGCTAATGGACGATTGTTCTGTCCTGTGTCTCCTAATCTCTCCCTGCCTAATCTCTCCAGCCTGTCCCTAAAATGCTCAAATATCTTTCCCTGCCTACACTCCGACCTGTCCCTGCATTATTTTCGGGCACAATGTTGTTTTACCCTGTTTGTCCCTAATCAGCAGCAGCCAGTACCGTTATGTGTGCTCTCTCCCTACACTACAGCAGACTGACGCACTGCGCGCTCTGTCTCGAGCTTATAAAGACCTGGGTCACATGCTTTAGCTGGCCAATCACAGCCATGCCATTAGTAGGCATGGCTGTGATGGCTTCTTTGGCACACCAGTTAAATGCTTGTTGATTGGCTGTTGAAAGCCCGCCATTAAAAGCGCACCATTACATACAAAACAGGAAATAAAATTACCGAACACGGATTTTAAACCCGAACATACAGTAAAGGTTTCGGGTCCGTGCCCGGGTAACAAAAATCCAATTATCCGGTACGGACCCGAATAATACAGTCCGTGTTCGCTCAACACTATTTCTGACACCACAGTCACTTAAAACACCTCAGTGTGTTCTGATTTTTAGGACACTGGCTGTTTAACAATGGAAATACTTAACATGTTTTCAGTGGCTGTGGTATTGAAACATGGCCGGACAAAGGATTTTGAGCTGTTTAGGCATTCAAAGTGTTTCTTTAATATGCGAAGAAAAAAGCACTAAGCAGTTTTGTTAATGTTGAAAATAAAACAAAACCTTTCCTGACCACTGGCTTTTAACTAATTTAAAGGTGAAAATTAGGGTAGATCAGTATTTTGACTTGATCTGTGACTTGACCAAAATAAATGACTTGACTTGACTTGACTTGCTTGACTTCTAGCAGGGACTCGACTTGACTTGCTTGCTTTTAGCCACAGTAACTTGGGACTTGCTTGAGACTTGAAGGTTAAGACTTGAGACTTGCTTGTGACTAGTGCACATGTGTGACTTACTCCCATGTCTGTTTACCTGAGCCCTTATTCGATCCAGTGCTGTGCACGTCTGCAGCTTTTCTCTCCCCTCACTTCCGGGTCTCACTGGCTTTGCTGAGGCACCTGGGAGCTATTGGCTCCCAGTTCTGTCAATCAGTGACAAAGGAGCGGGGTGGGGCTGAGTCAATGGACACAGCAACGAGGTTGGGTAATGAGCATGCACGAGTGGACAGGGAGATGGAGCCAGCATCACCAGCGGGGGACCCGAAAAGAAGAGGTTCAGGGCCGCTCTGTGCAATTCTATTGCACAGGGCAGGTAAGTATCAAAATGTTTGTTATTTTTATTACAATCACTTTAAGTAAATTGCAGCTGCAGCGTTTGTGTGCAGCCCTTTCATTGCACACACCACAATAACAAAAAAAAAAAAAAACAAGAAAAAAAAATTGCAAATGCCTATGATACTGTGCATAGCTAAAACCCTGATTGACATCTAAGAGATATAACACACAGTGACTCCATTGAGCCCATCTACAACCCTGCACTGCATTGCGGTGTGTTGGTAAAAAATTAGGCATGTCTGATTTTCTGTGTATTTTCACAAACAGTGATGCCCAATAGAATAATGAAAACACGTGTACAATGCACTACAATGCACATTTAACCACTTAAGCCCCAGAAGATTTTACCCCCTTCCTGACCAGGGCCTATTTTGCGATTCGGCACTGCGTGACTTTAACGGACAATTGCGCGGTCGTGCAATGCTGTACCTAAACAAATTTGACGTCCTTTTTTCTCACAAACAGAGCTTTCTTTTGGTGGTATTTGATCACCTGTGCGATTTTTTGATCATGCGCTATAAACAAAAAAAGAGCGTCAATTTTGCAAAATTAACAATATTTTTCACATTTTTTTATATGAAATTCCCCCCAAAAAAAATGTAAAAATCTAAATTTTTTAACATTTTAGGCCAATTTGTTTTATGCTACATATGTTTGGTAAAAAAAAATCGTATTTTGATTGGTTTGCGCAAAAGTTATTGCGTTTACTAACTAAGGGAAAGATTTTTGTCATTTTTGTACGTTTTTACGAGTAATGGCGGCGATCTGCGGGTTTTTTTTGCGGGACTGCGAAATTGCGGCGGACAGGTCGGACCCTTGACTGACATTTTTGACACTTTTGGGGTTACCAGTGACATTACTACAGTAATCAGTGCTATACATATGCACTGTTACTGTAAAAATGACACTGGCAGGGAAGGAGTTAACTTTATTTGAGAAGGAGGGGTTAAGTGTGTCCCTAGGGGCGTGCTTCTAACTGTGATTGGATGTTGCTACTAGTGTAAGAACAGAGATCAACGGTCCTACACAGCAGAACCGTATGATCTCCATTCTTACACAGGGGAGAATGACAGGCGGCTGTGTTTACATTAGCCGCCTGCCTTTCTCTCGCTGTAATGGACAATCGCGAGTGACCGGCGGACATCGGGTCTCGTGGGGGGGTCTGGCTCCCTAGAGCCTCACAGGCTAGCGACGTAGACCTACGTTGCTTTGCCTGTGAGGGGCTGACTGCCGACGTAAATCGTCGTTAGGCAGTCGGCAAGTGGTTAAAAATTCACAAAAAAAATGAACAAAAGTGGATATGGATAGATGTGAACCCAGCCTCATTTTATTGTGGGAAGATTCTAAATTTCTATAGTAAATCAGGCCAATAGTCCCAGTAGTGTAAATGCAGATGTAGTCCATAGCATACTCGGGTGTTTCTAAAGTAGTTTGCAGCGTTGCAAATTAAATAAATGAGCGAGAATACACTGAAGCCGTTCCTAACACTATGATATCATAATTTATCTTAAACAGTCACAATAAAACACTAATTTCTGCTAAGTAACTAGTTCAGTAAATATGTGCAAGTATTTAAAATGACGGATTACAGCATTAACAAAAGAACCTTTTCACACCCCTGAACATATACAGACTATTTCTTTCCATCACAAATGTACACAAAAAGAATGCCACTCTAAACTTGGGAGTTTCAAATATTAAGGCCTAAGTGTGCCAATATAAACACTTCATTCTTAGCCAACCATTACAGCAAAGAAGACAAAAGTTTAATATCTGTCTGGCATGAAGAAAATCACAAATTAATTTACAGTAGTTACCAAATTATATGTTTAGCCTTTTTTTTTGTCTGCTAATGTCAGAATTCTTGTTTGATAGGTATATGCATACTGTTTGTACTTAAAAGTCCCAACTTCAGCAAAACATTATATTTTTTTTATTGAGAAGTGATGGGAAACATGGCATTTTGGATTGCTGGCTGTGCCCCATTGGAGAGGTTTACACTTACTTCTTATCCCGGTGATGGTTTCAGACAAAAGAAGAATGTGAGCAGAAGTATTTAATCTCTCTATACTGGGTTTTTAGCCTTGGTAAATGGGACTTCGGTGTTTCGTTTCGGGTGGAAGGCACTAGCAGTATGCAATCTGGGATGAATGCCCGGAATGCCTGCCTTTCAGTTGTCTGCCTCATAGTGTTTAACAGGCTGCCAGCAGCAGGGCTGGACGGTGTACCCATGCCTTCCACCCAAACCTACACGCCAGAGCCCTATGCACCGGGGGTAAATGCCCAGTGTGAATATGGCCTAAACTAAATACACATGCAACCATTTGTAGCGCTACCCCCGAAGGAGCTGCTTGGTGTTACAAGTTCTCTGTACTGCACCTCATCTCCAAGAAAAGAATCATATCCCCTGACACACCAGGTTGAGTGAAAGTTATTGCAAGCACTTATAGGAAAACAAGTGTGGACACCTTTAACTTGAGTGTGAAAAAGTATCATGAAATAGACTGTTTACAGGTAAATGAACTCAATGTATTGTTATGGGTTAGGCTTCATGTGCATAAAGCCTATTATGACAACTGGCCTTGGGAAAATGCAAAATCATGCTGCGATTTTACTGCGATTTTGCAGCGTTTTGCAGACGGCAGTCAAAACATTCCTATCCTGAACGCGATCGCGTTCAGGAGAGGGAGGTTGAACCTCCCCTAACCGCAGCAGCTCCTGAATGATCCTAAAAGCCTATGTGTACATGGACCCTTAGGCTTTTATGGAGTTGAGTTTAGGAGCTTTGCCAAAAAAAAACAAGAAAAGATCCTAAACTCAAGTTTAGGAGCTATAGTGTACATGAAGCCTTAGAGCAGGGGTCTCCAAACTTTCTAAGGCTTCATGTACACTAGCCTACACTGGCAGCTCCTAAGCTTGAGTCCACGTACACATAGGCTTTTAGCAGAGTTTAGGAGCTGCTGTGTTTAGGTGAGGTTAAACTTCCCTCTCCTGAACATGGAAGAATCGCATTTAGGATAGGAATGTTTTGACCCCCGGCCGTGGGAAAAACACAAAACATGGCAATAATGTGCTGCAATTTTTCAGTGTTTTGCATTTTCCCCCGGCCCGGATAAATGTAGGCCAGTGTACATAAAGTCTAAAAAAAGGGCCAGTTTACTGTTTTTCAGACTTTGAGGGGACCGATCTCTCAGTGTGAGTGGAAAATGCCCCGGCATCAATCAAATAAACAATGCCATATTATTGGTATTAGTTGGAGGAATAGTGCCTCATCCTTAGTATCAGGGGAAGGAATAGTGCCTCATCATTGGTGTCAGTAGGAGGAATGGTGCCCCATTGTTGGTGTCAGCAGAAGAATATTGCCCCATCGCTGGTGTCAGTGGGAGGAATTGTGCCCCAAGAGCCGGATGTAGACTGGATATAGGCAGGCAAGGGGCCGCATCCAGCCCCTAGGCTGAAGTTTGGAGACCAATGGTTTGGAGTAAATGGTGGTTTGAGCATAAATGAGCACACAGAGGAATGATTCAGACACAATCTGCTAAACAATGTGATCTGTAGGATTAACTGACTTAGAACAGAATTCTGTACCCCTAGACTTGAATCAACTCATAAGTCAACAAGATCAGCAAAAATCAGTGTATACAACTTTAAAGGATACTTTCACCTTTCTAAAACATAATAATAAATGCAAATTGCAGATAAATAAAATTCAATTTTTTATTTTTGCTATTAGGAGCCTTTAAAGCATTGCATCCATGATCAGCAGATTGCAGGTACAATCGCAGGCTGCTGCAGACTGACTGTGTAGCTGTCTGCCTGTACCTCGTATGAGCAGGCAGTTCCTGAATAACAGGAAGAATCAATGAACTACTAGAGCACTCACCAGTGCCCTGGTACTTCACTGAGAACTAGAAGCCATCAGCCACAAAGGCTGTCGGTACTTGTAGTTAATTAATTCACAAATCTTTGTAAGGCCGCATTCTTTTGTGACAGCGGGAGAATTGTAGCAGAGAGAGAAGATACCCAGCCCACTTTCACAATTAAAAGTGGGATTGGGGAGAGGCTGCAGGAGCGGGAACATCTTACACATTCCACCCTAAAATTGGGTGGAAAGTAACCTGTTCCCAAAGGTGAACTTATCTTTTAACTGCAATATGAATAATAATACAATGCCTAATCTAGAGTTCACTCTAGGAGAATTGCTAGGAATTGGTACAATGTCCCCAGAGAGAGGTACCTCTTAGCATAAGCATATAGCATAAGCAATAGGTGAAGGTCTGTGTGTAGCAGCTGCAAAAGGACAGTCTTTAGTCCTAACTCTTTAGCCATCTGGCGCTGGGGCCCAGTCGTATCGTTGGTGCACAGAAGAATTGTCTCAGTCAAGTCTTCAGGCAGCAATAAGGCTGCTAGATGGCTGTATGGTCAGTTCCTGGAGAGCTCGGTCTCTCTCGCTAGCAGCAAATAGTAAATCCCCACAGCAGCAGCTCGCCAGTCCACACATAGTGATTAGTTCACTCTCTGCTCTGCACCCAGGTGACTCTGGCTGTTGGCATTTCCAAACTCCACACTCCAGATTCCGCTCAGGCTACCAACATGCAGCAGTGATGCTGTACTCTGGACAGCAATGTGCAGTCCCCAGGCTCCCTCATGGCAAGAGGAAGCTGTGTCCTGTAAAGCCTGAGAAAATGCAGCTCTTTCTCTCCTCCTGGCAAACTCCCTCTGGGAAATTAAGTTTAAAAAGTTTAGAAGAAAATATACTTACCTTACTTCCTCTTCCTCCCCTCGGTGGCCACGGCGATTGGTCACTTCCTGGCTTGCAATGATTCCTGGGAGCTGAACGTCATCGCTCCCAGGAATTAATGCGCCTGCACCGGCCCCAACGTCAGTTCCGGTGCAGGCGCCGTCATACCTTGCTAAACAGCTTCTGGGCATGCCCAGAAGCTGTGCAGGGATGACGCTGCGGCACCGGAAGTGACGGCGGGGCCGATGCAGTGCATCGTGGGACCGAAGAAGACGGAAGAGGACGCAGAAGAGGATCGCGCTGGCTTCAAGCTGCCCACACCTGAGATGGCAGCGCTGGACAATACTTTTTCAAGGTAAGTATTTCTTCTAAAAGGTAAGTGCAACTCAGGACAGATCAGAGGCTAGCCATTGTGGAATGTACTAGCCCTGACTGTCCCGGGGGTATTTTTATTAAAAAAAGTATTCCCAGGGTAGAACTCCGCTTTAATCCAGCTGAGTTCATTTACAAACCACAATAGTTACAGTAAACATAATTACAATTAGAATTTGTTGAACCCTCACATTTGCTTACTGAAGATAGACTGATCGAAATGTGGCCCGATTCAGCAGGGACCACCCAAATTTCAAAGAGTGTGGCCAGCCCTGTTTGACAGAAGTTGTTTGCACAAGTTGTAAAACATTTCTAGAACAGTGGCTGACACCAATTGGCTGCAGCCCCTGATCAGTGTATTCTGACAGCTCTCAGGATCTAATATTTTCATGGGGGGGGGGGGGGTTGATTCCTCCATCCACCATGTTCTTGTGGATGAAGGAACCTGCTTTTTTTTTTTTTTCATTGTGCATTCTATACATTAGGGTGAAAAAGCCTACTCTCCCCCAAGACCCCCCCCTCCCACATTTTTTTCTTACCTGAGCCTGATCCGATCCAGTGATGAGCACGAGCGCAGCGGCTCCGGCCGCTGTATCTCTCCTCATTGGACAGATTGATAGCAGTAGGAGCCATTGGCTTCCGCTGCTGTCATTTAAATTCAGTGACACGGGAGCAGGGGGCTGTCTGTGTCAATGGATGCAGGAGGAGCCTGGAGCGCTGGCGGGGCACCCCAGAAGAAGAGGATCGGGGCAGCTCTGTGCAAAACAATTGCACAGAGCACGTAGGTATAAGCATTATTGCTATTTTTATTAAGAAAAAAAACGAGGTTTTGCAAACCTTTTTGATTTGACATTAAAATATAAATCCAATCCTGTAAGAAGCATTAGAGGTACCAGCATAGCCCAGTACTCTGCATGCAAGCATTACTGGTACCACCACAGCCCAGTTTCCTGTAAGGAGCATTGGAGGTACCAGAGTAGCCCAGTCCTCTGCTTCACGCAAGTATTACTGGCACCAGCACAGCCCAGTATCCTGTAAGAAGCATTAGAGGTACCAGCATAGCCCAGTACTCTGCACGAAAGCATTATTACTGGTACCACCACAGTCCAGTATCCTGTAAGGAGCATTAGAGGTACCAGCATAGCCCAGTACTCTGCATGCAAGTATTACTGGTACCACCACAGCCCAGTATCCTGTAAAGAGCATTAGAGGTACCAGCGTAGCCCAGTACTCTGCACGCAAGTATCACTGGTACCACCACAGCCCAGTATCCTGTAAGGAGCCTTAGAGGTACCAGCATAGCCAAGTACTCTGCACGCAAGTATTACTGGTACCACCATAGCCCAGTATCCTGTAAGGAGCATTAGAGGTACCAGTGTAGCCCAGTACTCTGCATGCAAGTATTACTGGTACCAGCACAGCCCAGTGTCCTGTAAGGAGCATCAGAGGTACCAGCTTAGCCCAGTACTCTGCACGCAAGCATTACTGGCACCAGCACAGCCCACTATTCTGTAAGGAGCATTAGAGGTACCAGTGTAGACCAGTAGTCTGCACACAAGCATTACTGGTACCAGCACAGCCCAGTATCCTGTAAGGAGCATTAGAGGTACCAGCATAGCCCAGTACTCTGCATGCAATTATTACTGGTACCAGCACAGCCCAGTATCCTGTAAGGAGCATTCAAGGTACCAGCGTAGTCCAGTACTCTGCTCATAAGCATTACTGGTACCAGCACAGCCCAGTATTCTGTAAGGAGCATTAGAGGTACCAGCGTAGCCCAGTACTCTGCACGTAAGTATTACTGGCACCAGCATAGCCCAGTTTAGTCTTTTAGTTCTTTCTTTCTCATCTGACAGGGAGATTTTGGTTGCAAACAGTGATACCAAAATATCCAAGAGAAGAGTTCCCTACACCAGTAAGACTATTACCGGAAGGTTCACGGATGCCAATAGTGGGTAAACTCCTAAAAAGAAGGGGAAGAGGATGGCAGCTAGCCAGGAACAGTTTGCACAGTGGCATATGTAAAAGGGAACACATAATTCAGATAATGTTTCAACTCAATCTGCAAACTCCCTATCCACCATAAGGCCTCATGCACACTTGAGTTCAAAAACATTGCTTTTATCTCTAAATGCCCCTCCATGGTAACCTCTGCATCCGTGCACACTATGTGTGTGTTTTGCAAGGTTTCCAAGCCTGTGGCCTGATGTGGGTCTGCCACTGTTACCGGTTTGACGCCAGACGGTGCCAGTCAACGCTCACTAGCTCTGAGAATACTCTGTAGCTTAATAGAAGTGCTGAATCCTTGAGTTAAAGTCCAAAAGATCCAGGACTGTGAAATTGTAGAACAACCGACACTGTTACACTGCAACAAGTCACTGAATACTTCCCTCCCGCCTTGCTCTGGCTCGAGGTAGTATGTTGTAGAACTGTAAATCCCCACTGGCACACTCTCTGTACAATTCAGGGCCCTATAGTAGGTGCCCCCTTTAACCTTGAACCTTGAATTATTCGGGGTTCACTGTCTATGTACCCCCCTCTGTAACTTCAGGGTCCTCAACCTAGGTACCCCCTTTCCGCTAGCTGGCACTGGATCCCAGAACCTCTTCCGGAGTGGTCCCCTTTAACTCTGGCAGACCCCAAGGGGCAATCCTCAGTACTCACGACCTGTGTGGGCTTTCCTGGGACTGAATCCCTCTCTGTCTCCGCAGGTTCGCGGGACACCGGATCCCCTCAGTTCAACTCAGCACTCTCTGGATTCTCAGGCGACACCTTGAGACATCCTCTTTCCTCAGACAGGAGGAGAGAAAGCAGCACTCTCCATTCTGGGACTCTGCTCCCGCCAAAGACATCGTGTCATATGCCATCCCCAAACTTATACCCACTCCCAGAATCCATTGCAGCACAATTTGCCTTCTGGGGTAGTTACAAGGCTGGATGTGTCCCCTGATTGGGTTTCCTCCACCGACCTATGAGAACCCTCTCAAAGGAGCCGGTGGGGAGACTCCCCCTTCAGCAGGCACACCTGGAAACCATGACACCCTGACCAAATAAATCACAGCCCTGCTGTTAGGCAGACAAGGCCCACTATAACATTACCTAGCACCTACTGTACCTGTAGGGTGCTACACTCACCCCACACCAAATGAGTCAGGTCCCTCTGACTCTGAGGCAGCCATCTCCTATCAAAACTCTGTCAAAAATCAGGAGTATCCCACAAGCCTGGAAAAGGGGAAAAGAGAGAAACAAATTTACAAATAAACTAGCATGAAAAAATATATCTTTACAATCTGCTGTACATATATGATACACAGTTTAAGGTGCATGAGAACTGATGCACCCCCACCAAATAAACTCACTTGGTGGGGAACAACAAATAAAATACATTGTAACATCCTGACTGTCTAACTCTAAGGTGGTCCCATCTGTATAGAGAAAGGAAGCAAAAGTTAGTCAATCTCATCACATAGAAATCACATCACATATCTAACTAGCTGAACAGTTGAATAGATAGACCCTCCTTCAAAAATACAAGGGCGACCTTTCCACTCCCTCCCTGACTGCCTCTGCCAACCAGTGTCTTGACATGCCGGGGTCCTCCTTTAACTTGGAAGAACTTGTCCCCTAACACATGCTGTCTAGACAGAGTCCTCTTTGTTGAAGTGAAACACAGCGCCCTCTGCTGTCCCTTTGAGCACTTCTATGAGGAAACAGGGCAGGTCATAGTCGCTCATGACCTACAGTCCTTCTGAGTCAGGGAAATATCACAGGGGTCCAGCGGGCACCCCACACCAAAGTTCTTGAGCACTCATCATGATCTTTGTGACTTGTAGCAACATCTTCATCTGTACAGACTGTGGATGAAGTCCCACACAGCCATTTGTAATCCACAGAAGGCCCTAGCCCGATGGCCCAAAAGACCTAGCACACAAATAACTTCCCAAAAGCCCCGGACCGATGGTCCCAAAGACGTGACATCACAGCACTTGACTTTGCAAAAGGGACCCTAGCCCGATGGCCCAAGGGGTCTGGTTGACCTCCCAATACTTTTCAACTTGGATTCAGTATCATATCATCTCAAAAGTTTCCTTGGTCAGTTGTGGTAGCGAGCCAGCCAGTCACACAAAAAAATTTGTTTCGCTGCTCCTCAACTCCTCCTTGTTTTCAAAGAACTCTAACAAACTCAGATGTAATACTCCGGGGGGGGGGGCACTTGGACATACTCCCCTTGTTCATTTCTGACCCGGATGGACCAAGCATGTCTTGACCCGTCCGGGCGACGGACTTCCACTCTATCTATGTAAATGGAGCATCCATAGTACCACTGAGATTTGACTTTAGCAAACTTTTCCTTTAGCCCTTCCTCCGGAGAGTCCCGGTACGGCTTTGGGACAAAAAGGTAGTCCCAAATAAGTTAATCACACCACCAGTCTCTGAACTTTTCCACCAGAAGCATGACTTCCCTGGGAGCGTAGGGGTAGTCGTAGCCATACTCCAATGCCACCTTCTTTTGCATCCACCACTGCATCCTTAAAAACCTGGGAAGGGTTTTCCGGTTACCTCTCCCTGGTGGAGAAAATGGGGTGTGCACTCTTTGGATCATCTCCTCATAGGCCGTGTTTTGGTCCCTGGCCCTAGCAATGTTCCCCGCTGGGGTGAGATCTGGGACCCTTGTGACATAGGCATTAGGGATGATCGAACGGTTCGGGTCAACCATCGGTTCGACCCGAACATTGTCTGTTCAAAATTCGGCCGAATTCCGAACTTTTTGCTGAAAAAGTTCGGAATTCGGCAACCAGAACTGACCAAAATGCAATGGGACAGGAACTGGGCTTTAAAAGCCCTTGATTGGACCAGAACCATCAGTAAAAGCCAATTGAGGGGGCAGGAGGATGCTAGGAATGTGATTGGAGTGACTAGGGGGTCCAGAGGCCAATCAGTAGTGAATACGCCCCCCAGTATATAAGATAGCCCCACCAAATCTCTAGCACTTTAATACAGGGCTGTGGAAGAGAGTGGAAGCAGTTCTGTTACTCCTGCTTCAAAACTGTCATTTAGCAATTATTAGTGTGAGGAAAGGGATATCTAGTGTAGTTAGGGTACTATTTTCCACTATAGTTAGATTCAATAATCTAGTTTCTGTAGGGAAAGTGTTAAGTGTCAGGGGGACCGTAGTGTAGTGTAGGGTGAACTGACTCTGACTGCTATGGCAGGGTGACCAAACTCTTCCATGTCAGGGTGACCGCCATAGAAAAAAGATTGTTTCTATTAGAATTGCAGTAGAGTAGGATAGTGGCTCTGCTACTTTTACACCTGGCCGTTTTTGTTGCAGGCGTTTTATTGGGCTTTTTTGTGGACGTCTTTGGAGGCAGGCATGACATCTGAACTTCTGTGTAGGGGTATACACACACACACACACACATGTATGTATATATACACATACACACATATAGGTGTGAAAGTAGCAGAACCCTATGCCTGTGCTAATGACATTTTTTGCAGGCATAGGGCTCCGCTCCTATCACACCTGTATGTGTGTATGTGTATAAATACATATATGTGTGTGTGTATATATACCCCTATACAGAAGTTCAGATGTTATGCCTGCCTCCAAAGACGCCCAAAAAATGCCCAAATAAAACGACTGCAACAACACACCTGGGCGTTTTTGTTGCAGGCGTTTTTTTGGGCATTTTTTGGACATATTCCTGCTCTTGACGGGGTGCTATGCACATTGATGAAGTAAAAATCTGCAGCTCTCACCTCAACAGGGGAGAGGAACCGTGTCCCACAGGAACAACCAATTATTAATCTTCGATTGATTTCCCTACTTGAATTACGAGTATACTGCAAATGAATAAATGCTTTAATACATAAATCAAGTATAAATTAGAGAAAGTAAAGTACACCTTATGCCTGCACCACATAACATTGCTACAGGTAACAATCTGGTTGAGATCTGGGCAAAATAATATACCGGTAATAATTAAATAATACTGCCTTTCATTGTTTGTTGACAACTATGCACATAAAAGGATGTAATGCCCCCCCCCCCCATGAAAAAAGAATTGTAAAAGAGGCTAAACATTCAAAGTCACGAGACAACCCCTATATGTATTTATGTGTTTTTCTCATGTTTTTCTGAACATTGAGCTGTATATCCAGAATTTTATCTCTGTCCTTGGAAAAATGTATCAATTTGTATATCTCAATAAAGTATTTGCAGAAACGGGAATGCTGTATATATAACACAATAACCTGCCACTCTGCACAAAAAATATGAAGCACTCAATATTCAATACCCTCTGAGATATCTGTAGTAAAGGTTTAAAGGTACCAAAGGTTATCTCATATTTTTGTTGTATACTTATTTTCCTAAATCTCAATCATATTGTGACTGGTAGAGTTCTGCATACTGATGAAAAGTCAAAACGTCTGTTCCTCTTTGCACCAACTTGTTAAATAGGCCCCAAAGACATTGGGCATATTTAAAATACTGAGGTTGATTTACTAAAACTGAAGAGTGCAAAATCTGGTGCAGCTCTGCATAGAATCCAATCAACTTCCAGGTTTTGTTTGTCAAAGAGTACCTGAACAAGCTGAAATTAGAAGCTGATTGGCTACCACACACAACTGCACCAGATTTTGCACTCTCCAGTTTTACTCAAATTACATTTAACCTCCCTGGCGGTATGATTCTTTCCGATTTTAGGTGCTGAAAGCGGTACCATTATTTTGCATGTAATTCTTAAGAATGAGCAGCCCAAACCAACTATTTACATATGATTTTTTTTTTTTTACTGTGCATTCTTCTTTATAACATCTCGGGTATGATAAAGTTTGAAACACAAAATCATAAATTATAATATAATAAAT